>NC_056625.2:123028647-123353022 GCF_002870075.4 Lactuca sativa | reverse complement strand
TCTTCTTAATCCCTGCAAATCAGAACAGATATGAATACCCCAACCGGTATCAAGGACCCAAGAGTGAGATTGGGGTGAGTTATTAGATAAGATAGTGTAAATACCTGCATGATTGGGTTTGACTTTCCCATCCTTCACATCTTGCTGGTACTTTGGACAGTTTTGCTTCCAATGTGCCTTTTCATGGCAAAAGAAGCATTCAGCCTCTTTTGGGTCAGAAGAAGGAGTCACGAAACCTTTCTTGGTTCCACTTGAAGAAGAGCCATCAAGGGTCCTAGACTTGGTACCCTTCGAAGAATTGTTTCTCTTCTTCCCTCGTCCTTTCCCGATTGCCAAGATAGGGGCGGAGTTGGTAGGAGTAGGAGTAGTAACAACCGCCTTCCCCTTATGACCACTTTCCGCGGTCTTTAAGAGTCCTTGAAGTTTGCTGAGGGTGACCCCTTCCTTGTTCATGTGATATGTCATGCGGAATTGATCATATCACGATGGTAAGGATTGCAAAATGATATCTACTGCAAGCTCCTCGGGGAAGTTCACATTGAGCTTTAGCAAATGGTCCACAAATCATTGCATTTTCTGCATGTGGCCCGTGATGGGTTCACCATCCTTCATTCGGGTTGTTATCATGGAGGAGATGATTTCATACCTCTGTTGTCTTGCACTTTGATGGTATCTTTCCATCAAATCTTGGTGCATTTCAAAAGGTAGAGGTCCTCGTAGGAATTTTGGAGGTCGGCTGTCATAGTGGCCATCATGATGCATGCCACCGTGGTGGCATCCCTTTCATGTACCCCTAAAGTCAGCGATCTCTTGAGGAGTAGCAATTGTCTCATCGATCTCCTTAAGCTCCTTATCGAGAACATATTCTTTGTCCTCGTAGCGGGTAATCATTCAGATGTTTATGATCCATTCATTAAAGTTGGACTCATCAAAAGTGACTTTCCCACACAAGTTCATTAGAGAAAAGGAGCCATTAGGATTAGAGCCAGGAGCAGCACTGTTTGCAGACATCTGAAAAGAAGAAAAGTTTAGTTTAGATATACAACTAGTCCTTAATAAAACACCCAAATGTAATATTAAGGCTAGGACCTAATCACAATATATTATACTTAGAAGAGGTATGTCGTAATCTAAGTAATAACATATTTGAATGGTAGGTGAATGACAATTCACCAATTTCCACCATGAAAAACGAAATATTGATATTAGGTTTTTAATTGGTTCTTAGAAATTCCTAGATTCTTTGAGATTCATTGAACTTTTCAATGGCATGTTTCAATCTCGAGTGTGCCCTCCATGTTTTGTGACTGGGATGCCGAGGATCACAAAACGAGGTGTGAAGTAACAATGCAAATCACTTGGTACCCTTAATGTTTATCACTCAATCAATGTGCCGGTTAACCACACACGCTCCACCGATACTATGATAAACTTTAAGTCACCCTTTACCTACCTTGTTAAGCCAAGTTAGTGTGCCGCTTAACCACACACTCTCCACTAACAACTTAAACAAAGTGTAAAGTGTAATTTCATGGATTAGCACCTTATTCACATTTTCCTAATGTAACTAAGATTGGGAATTTAATAAAAGCATTTAGTTATTTTATAATATTCATCATACTTTTAATGAGAATTTATAAGTCCTTGTCCTACCCGTTCGGCTAACGACCCTACACCGACCAAGGAAGCGGAGGGTGAGAGTGGACACCCATTAAATAGCCATTTTATAGGCAACAACCTTATACCCCCTTATAGTCTGGCTTCGTGAATGAGGCGTACTAGCGGTAAGACGACTTGATCTTATACATACATATATATATATATATATATATATATATATATATATATATATATATATATATATATATATATATATATATATATATATATTATTAACTTATAATATTATAAAGTATAGGGGTTGAATTTTAACTTCTAAAATTCTAAGGGTTGGAACTAAAGTTTTAATCAAGACTTTACTTGTTCCAAAACTTGAGGGAAAGTTTTGTAAACTTTCAAAGCTTTTCATTCATGTAACTTATGAGTTAATAGAGTATTAAAAATGAAGACTCTTCATTTTTTATAACTCATATGTTCTTTTAATGGCTTTTAACAATGTGACTTTTGGTTTTCCATAATTTGAGGACAAGTTATGGACTCCATTAAAACACATAGTCATCATGAATTAATCTACCACATAGGTTACTAACAATTCCTAGGATCATCTAGACATCATAAGAAAAAGAACATGAATATGAAAACTTACAAGAATCATAAATTATACTTAAAACTTGTAATTTTTGATAATTGTCATTATAAATAGCTTAACATGAACATTACACCAACTAAAACAAGTTTTAAAACACCAAAACAGTTTAGGGTAATGATCCTAGTCCATTTTCAGCAACAAAGGTCGAAATTTTGGTCACAGCAGCCTCTACTCGTCGAGTGCAAGAACAAACTCGACGAGTAGCTTGCATTTGGTCATGGACTCGGCGAGTTCATACGAGCAGTGAGCAGAAAATCGATTTTTTCAAGCAGTTTGCACAAAAATCAAACAAGCAAGCTTAGTCTCTGATACCACTGATGGGTTTTAAGCATCCTAACACTTCCTAAGTCTACATGCAACCCTAATAATCTTGGATCTATGTTTTTCTAATTATCATGAAAAATTGATTTCCAAGGTTATGTTCCTATCTAGCATACATGGGGAAACATTTTTCTTTGAATCAAAGATAGAACTACATACCTTGTTATTGAAAGTGTTCCTTAAAACCTTGTGATCCTAGCACGTCAAGTGTGATGCCTCAAATGCCTCACACAACACCAAATACAATGAACAAACTTGAGAGAAAACTCTAACACATGCAAAATCGGCAAAGCCCTCTTGTTTTCTTAGTGTCACGGATTTTGGGGAGAAACACATTGCTTATATAGTGTGTTGCATTAGGTAAACCCTAATGTAACATGACTCTTCATTTCTTGATCCATGGGTTAACTCCATGGAGCATCCTATGGGTGGAACCCAACTTGATAATCCATGGAGCATCTTAGCCCACTATATAAGATATGGAAGATTTACATAATCTACCCATATATCTAATTACTTATCTTTTGATCACTTAATTAATTCTAAATTAAATCTTGATCAAAACTAATTAAATAATATTATTAATATATTAGAACTTATAATATATTAATAAACCGTAAGTGTTATTTCTCTCATTTAGTTTATTCAATTGCATGATGCCATGCAACCCAAATGGACCATGCCGGGTCGGGTCAAATACATACCAGAAATAGTTATGGACTTAGACACCTTATCCAAAAGTTTAGACATAGTGAGCACAAATGTGCAAGGATCTGTGAACCCGAGGGACACCTCGATGCATTTTGAAAGAATTGACGAAATAGATCTAAACGACTCATGGAGTAAGTATCAACCAACCAATGAAGCTGAAGCAAAGAAATATGCCACTTTCCATTGGGCATTTCAAGCAAGAAAAGCTCGTCAAACAAAGCAGCTTCAACAGAAACAGCAGGAGATTCAATCCATAGCAAAGTATTGGGTAGACACCATCAACAATGCAAACACGGTCTCTACAATCTGCAAAGTTCAAAATCTTATGGACGAAATGGCAGAGACAATCCGAAAAGCTCAAGCTGCGACTACTGATCAAGGTCACTCAAAGCCCACTCCAACCTCCAATATTCAAGACTCACAAGAAGAAGGAACAACCATCGAAGTCAGCTCCGGACCAACCTTTGGATATGATGACTATGACATGAATGAGGTAAATCAATCTACTCCTTCTGATGATCTGATGATGTTTGATGAAGAGGAATCAAGTGGCTCTCAACACTCTACTTCCAAGCCTAAAGAGAAGAAAAAGAAAAAGAAGACAGTTGTGTCCAGAAAAGAATTTCTGAATCGACAAGCCAAAGTATATCGAATTCTAGCTGCGGTGAAGCCTACCCAACTGCAACCTGAAGATCTCCCAGGACCGTAGTGATTAATCGAACGGATTGAAAGATTGGAAACTTTAGAACGATTAGCTGCTGAGAGGATTTGTCTTAAAGTGTAAATGGGGAATTGGTTCCTAGACAACACTCGACAGGCTGATCATAAGCAATTCATGGCTACTTCGGAGCACCTCATCTCTAAGGTATCCGCAATCAAAGTAGATTTACAAACATCCATTGTGGCCCAGTCAACCCACTCACAGAAGCTGATAGCTAACACTCACACTGCCTATGAGTCCACTATCTCAGTCCTTCAATCTACCATCAACAGACTTCAATGATCTTTATCGTCCAATTTTCTTGGCCCCGAGATTCTTTAACTGACAATGGTGATTCATCAACTACTCTTCAACTCCGACGTCCCAGACAATCAGCAACTGGCTAATGCACTTAAGGCCCAATTCAACGAAGTTTTTTCAAAAATTGATGGTCTTAAGTCATGGCTTGACGAAGCTCCGGGTTTGAATTTCTCAAGAGGGGGAAGTGACGAAGACCATTATTCAAACATCATCTCTCATCATAGGAGCCCCCACCCCCCATTATAACTGAAAAACTTCCCTCACCACAACCATCTACTCATCCATCACCGCAACCATCTCCTCACAAGAGTCCAAGCCATATGTCTCCACCACAACAGAAAATCGTTCCTTCTCCAGAATGACCTACGATTCCTTCTCACCTAAAAAATTTGGCTTCCAACATGTCATCTGCAAGCTCCAATGACACTCCCATTACAAAATAGAAAAAAGCTTACTAGAAAGCAGCTAAATTTGTTGAACTAGTCTGGAGAGAATTCGGTTTCGACACCAGAATGGATCAATCCTTAGATTAACCCCCACCAAAGACTACTGGATGATGACTACAAACCTTACCTTACCTATGTTGAACCTCCTTCTGACGGTTACTAGGATGTTCCAATCTCTCCAAATGCTAGACACTTCACTATATTTGAGCCCTTTGACCGCATCATACTTGATCATAAAAGACTGCCCATGGAATTCGAAAGACTCAATCGTTTCCATGCCAAACATGCTTCTTCCATAGAGAAAAAATGGTCTAATGATAGACCATCCGCAGTGAAGAACTTGAAGCCCCGAAAATTCATGAAAGCTGACTTCATCCAATATACTCTTACAAGAAGGAATCAGGACTTTGTCCGTACCCAAGCTGACTTCCCATGCATGAATCCAAAACAAGTTTTTCTGATAGCTAAGGTGTTCCAAAACAAAGTTGAAAAATATCCAAAGATGAAGATAGCATTGGAAAGCGCAAATACTTTTCTCAAGGAAACTCTCTGCGACTTCGCCAAAATTGATGCAGAAGTTCACCCGGCTCTGGCAAAGAAGTTTGATCTACCACCACTTGATCCTGCCCCAATGCTTACCGAAGCATTTCAAGAAAGATCTCTTGGCGCAACCAACTATCCAGACCTTGGAATTATTTTCAAACGTAGGGAAAATGAAATCAAGTATTTCATCCCTATGACCGCAATGCATCGACTCACAAGGAAGCAACTCGAAGTTCCTAGAACCGCAATGGAAAAATCCAAACACACCACTGTTGAAGTCATGTTTGAAATTCTAAGGAGGATTACATGGTTGGAAAGTTATAGAAAATTTTGGTGGATTCTCATCAAGTTCCTTAAACTAGATAAATGAAGGAGAGTTGAAGAGGTCACTTAGGGTCAAATTGTTGAATCATGGAAGTGACCCTTTTAAACTTCGTCTACCATAACTCTCAAGATTCGTTGTCATCTTTGATCAGCTACCGCATCCGCAGTGATCATCATCCGCAGTCACTATCTTACTTTATTAGATTAGTCTTTTATCTGTTTGTCTTAGTATACATTCTTTTGTCCAGTACGCCTTGCATGGCTACTCATATCAGATAGGACTAATGTAATCTGTGAGTCTCTATAAATAGAGCTCAATCTTTCTCACTTAACACAATCTTGAGAATGTCTATCATCTCTTTCAATTACGCATCTTAAATCTCTTCTTACTCTCAAAGTTCACCAGAATATAACTGATTATTATTTCTCTTCGGAGCAAGACGTTCTTGACTTAATCATTAAGTTTGATCTCTCTTACTAACATCGTCTGAATGCATTCCATGTTATGTATCAACTTATGTGTATATTTGATATATCACCTGCTGTCATTTATATTTCCTTACATTTCCGCAACTGACCGTCTAACTATCTAACTCTAACTTATTATTATTGTTGAGCTTTCATGATCCTTTGAGATTAACTATTCCGCAACTATACTTGTTCTAATGTTTGTTCAAGTGTGTCTCAAGTTTTTCTCTCAACACCAATGTTTCATCGTAACTAGCATAATATGAAGTATATACAATACAAGAATCTAGTAGAATGACATACCTTTTGATGAAGGTTGAAGTCTTCAATCTTTAAGACCTTAGTGCCCCTAGTTTTGCACCTCAAATGGTTCACACAACACCAAAAACCCTTGGAATAACTTGAGAAGAAGAATACTTAGGTTCACTCTATGGAAATCGGCCTTTCCCTCTTTTGTGTTTGCACTAGTGCCAATTTCATGAACTAGAAACCTCTTTGTATAGTGTGGAGGATTAGGGTTACATTCATGTAAACCCTAATACCCATGACCTTTCATTTCCATTGGATCCATGGGTTAAAACTTTCATGGGCTATCCATGAAAGCTTAGCCCAACCTAAATGAACTTGGCCCATCCTACATATATAAGAGTCCATAATTAATTAGTTCCTTTTGATCATTATATTAATTATAAATTAATTCTTAATAAATACTAATTAAAAAATATGATTTCATATTAATATATTAGAACTTATATTATATTTATATAAATCGTAAGTATCCTTTTTCTCATTTTGTCTTTATAATTGTTCCGATGCCATGCACCCCAAATAGACCATGCAACTCTCGGGTCGAATACATACCAGTAATATTTAAGGGCTTAGACATTTAATCCAACAGTTTATGCTCCGATAGTGTTCATACGAGGCTTTCGTTCATTCACTCTTTCCTTGCAAAAATCGTAACCCTCATGCGCTTTCACATTCTCTCTAGTTTTCAACATTAGAAGTTTATGTTTCTTATACATTTTGCTCTCTTGAAAGTAAAATTAAATTGGTTCTTGCTTTGAAGATTAAGAGTTTACCAAAAGAACTAGCGTTCTACATCAAGTTGGTAATTTATTTGTGTCTAAAATTTTCTACATTCCACGTCGAAACTCAAGCCTCCCAAGAGGAATCAAGGGACAACAAAGTTTGTTATCATCTTCTTCCTTTTGTGGTTGTATTTTTATCTTTCCATTACTTCTAAGTTGAGCCTTGGTGGGTTGTAACAAGTTTACTATGTTCAAAATTTCAAGTCTTCCATTTTCCATTTTATGATTTTTTAAAATAATTTTCCACTAAACACAACTGGCATTTTATGAAACCATTAATGACAACTAAAACTTGCATATCTCTTTTAACTTACCTGGCTATGAAAACAATTTTTTTGTTTGACTAAAAGGAAATTAACTAAAACTTTAGAAAATAATTGTTTATTTTTATTTTAGAAAATAAACGCTTGAAAGACTGATTTTTATTACTTTTTATTTTTTTTATTTAACTAAAGGGAAAAGTAATTTAAAACTTAATTTTTAAAAAACCCAATTTAGGATTGTAACCAAAAGCCTATCAAGTTTTCATAGGTCTATGCTAGTAACCGTACTATTTCGACACTTTCCTTCATGCTTTTGTTGACCACGTGAAAGAGAGTGTAGAGATAAACCTTTGATTGTAATGTTGCTTTATAACCCCACCTAGTATTGCAAAAACTAGTACATTTGCAGACATAGAATTTTTGACGAAAGACCTTAAGGACATAGGGGGATATTGTTGTGGATGGCCGATGAAGGTGATGAGTTGCTGAAGGTAATCAAAAGGTCACATACTTTTTGCTTTTCTTGAACATTTTTATCCATGCAACATCATAGCCTCATTACTAGAATCAAAAGTTGATGTAGGCTATGGATCACATTGATGGAGAAGTTGATCAGCTTGAAGATGACACTAAAGCCATGAGATGAAAATCCTCACACAAATGAAGTTAGAACAACCTACAAAAAATAATAAATACATAACTTCACTAAAGATAGTAAATAAAAGAAAATCATGAATGGTTGTTTGACATCAGAGGACGACAGATGAATGACCCATGAAGCTTGTGTCAGTGAGAGAAACAATCAGCATGAGAGTCATCTTCAACAATGTTAGAGAAGTTTATCACTAGAATCTGGTGATTTGAGATAGAAACAAATGTCTAAAAAATGAATTAAGACATTCTTAAGGTTGTTGGAAGGTGACACTGACTGCTAGGGGTGAGGATAACAACCAATGTGTGGATCTTATCAATGAGGACATCAGTGTGAGAGACAACATGAACTTAAAGCTAGTGTGTACTTGAGTCAGCAAGAGTTATTTTTCCCAAAATTTATTCAACATCAGAGAACATTATTTTTATAAGCTTCATCCTTGTACGGACTACTTTTTGCCAAGAAATTGTCAACCATGTGCAGTAGACAAAAAGACATAATTTTTGGAAAATTAAGTATAAATATTTATATTTTTACTAACTTTGGACATATATAAATACACATATATTGTATATATAACTAAGTCTAAGTGGGTTTCTGTTCTCCTCCACGAGGACTTCGGAACGATATATTATATGTCTAAATGGAGTATATGTGAATAAGATATCGATACACAAAGAAGAGTATTTGAGAATAAATTTAGCAAAAAGGGATGAATATCGGAATGAGTCCCACATTGGTAGCAAGACCGAACTCAAGAAGGTTTATAAGCTTGAATGCACGAAAGGCTTACAAGCTTGTGTCTATGGTTTTAAGGGAATCGAGTCCAACTCGAGCCTCGGCCACCACGTTTTGTGTATCAGCTTCACAGCCAATGTGATGATCGACACTTTTCTTTAGAGACAAAAATCATCATACCTATCTAGTTTCACTTTGAAAGAACATAACATCAAATTAAAAAAATAAATAACATCAAATCTTTTGCATAAGAGAGACAACAAGTATAATTTTTTTAATCCATACTTTCTCACATCCTCAGAGATTATCAAACAATCTTAGGAACCTGTTAGAGACTGGGTGTTGAAACATACCTCATTTTTGAAAATTTATGATTAGTTAAAGAGATATTGGCTCTAGGTTTCTGAACTCTTCTGTTCTTTCCAAAAACTTTTGATTCCAATGTATCTTTCTAACTTTATTGCTCGACTTTCTTTCAGGTTCAAGACATTTACTCTTGGTAAACCAAACTTGATTCATCATCCTTTCTTCTGAAGATGGCTTCTTTGTAATCTATATCGTCTTTATCACTGTATGAATCTACTTCTTCTTGCTTTTATTTCTTGCCCTAAAAAATGAATTATTTAAACAAGAACATACTTCAATGAATTTACCCGCTTGAGCTATTATGTTGTTCGGAGTTGAAGATTGAGCATGCGTCTTGACAGGTTAGGATTGAGTCTTCAGAGCTTAAGATCGTTTAACTGTGAAAGACGTCTTTGTACTGTGACCAAGCTTATCATTGTAAACTAATTTTTCAATGTGTGATGTCTTGACAGTGCGGGGGTTCTTAGATGTATGAACTAGAGTGGTAGTGTGAACCTTCTTGGAATTTAGACTTGACTTGTTAGTGTGAACTCACTTCATAGTGTGAACAACCTTTTCCATAGAAACTGACTTACCACTGAGTGAAGACTTGATAGTGTGAGGTTTTGTACAGTATGAATTGAGGTCATTCTAGTGTGATGTGGAGCTATGGAAGAGGGTGTTTTAAGAATGGTGAAATGTTTTGATGACTCTTTTCGAGTACGAGCAGCTTGTGGTTTCTCAACATAAAACTTGTTAGTTTGAGGATTGTTGGTGTGAGAGCTGATGTGATGTTCAATAGTGTGAAAACAAGAGTTTCTAGATGATGAACATTCTTCAGGTACAGCTTCTGTTTTAAAACTTATAGATGAAAAGCTTTTCATATGAACATATTTTTCTTTAATCTTCTCCTTTAAATTTGATATCTTCATCTCCCCTTCAACCAGATCCTTCTTCAACACCTCAATATCTTCTTGTTTTTTTATTGAAGACATAGTCTTTCAGATCTAGTTCAATAATAGAAAACACAAATATAGGTTCCTTTGGATCATACACCAGTTCAACGAAACATGTTAAAGGACTTGCATTAACATCCCTTTTATTTTTCAAAATTTCTTTATTTTCTCTTTCATCACAAACTTTTGTATCTTTGTTTATCCTTCCTTTTAAGAATTCTTCTCTCATATAAGAGACATTACAAGGACCAAACATACTTAATGCAGTTCGTTACTACCAAAGATAAGAAAACCTAATATACTCTATTTTCTCTAATTCTTTAGTATTCTTGATATATGTATGATTGTATAAGATATATTCTTCTTCTTCTTTTGATTTTCGAGTTTCTGAATTGTGATTGAACTTCTGCATCTTAAATAGATCATAAATCAAAAGGTTATATCGTGCTTTGATACCACTTGAAAGGACTCAAATCCTAATACTTCTATTTGAATCTAATAGAAACACAAAATAACAACACAAGTATTTAACAACTAATAACCAATATTATTTATTGAGTTTTTCCTTAAAAAATGTTCACACCAAGAGATCGAGTCTAATGATTGGAATTAATGATAAGAAAAATTAAATCAATTTAGGAATCCAAACTAGGGTGGCCCATATAAGAATTTCAAATTGGAATTAATGATAAGAAAAATATTTATGTTATCAATCCAAAACGATTTCGTAACAAAAACCTTATTCACAACCAAAACCTTTTTATAAACTTTTGTCTTTTATGACAAAGATTAATTTCTACAAATGATGGTTTTCTTTGAATAAAATCATTCGCTTTTGGTATTAATTCCTTAAAATTCTTCATTCTTTAAATTTGAAAGATTCTTTACATTTGCAGAATTTAATTTTGTAACATCTTTCTTTTCAAAAAAAAATATTTGAATAACCTTTCTTCAAATTTGTTTTCGATGAACTATTAATAGATTTTTCTCCTTTTGAATAAAATAATTTTTGACAAATTTAGTTTTCGCATTAGTAATAGGTGTTGATCAGTTGTTCTTATTAAGGGATCTTATAGGCTTGTTAGACTTTTGATTTTGCTTTTGAGATTAAGAACAAGAACATTTATTAACATGATTATTAAATTTATTCTTTAGTTATCGATATTTCGATTTTTCTTTCATTAAATTTTTGAATAGAGCTCGTCATTCTTTATTTTTCTCTTTTCTTGTAACATGTGAGTGATTAGTCTTGATATTTCTATCAACAACTTTTGATTTTCCTTTCACATCTTTAGTTGGAATTTTCATTTTTGAGGCAATTTCTACATGCTGCTTTGTAGAATTCTTCACAATCATTTGTTAAACAAAAATATCATTCAATGCTTTAGAAATGTCTCTATTTTTCACATGCCATGAGGATTGATCAGAAAGCCCAATGGTTTCATCATGACCATCTATAGGTTTAGACCAAAATGAATTTTCACTCAAAATCTCATTATCAGTCTTAACTATAGAAATCAAATCATTTGTGTGTGATTTGTCAAGTCCTTTCATAACAAATATTTGATTTGGTGTACATTGGACCTTTCGAAACACGACTGCCTTTTCACACAGATTCTCAATACTTCCAACTTGAACAAGTTGTTCAAATATAACTGAATCCTCAAAAATTAAGCTCATTCTCAGTTCATTAAACGGTTTTGAAAATGAAGAAGAGACAACTTCATCCTTAACATAAATTTCACTCATCAAACTCTGATTTGAATCTGAATTAACTAAACCATCATGATATTATTGAGATTTATGCTTTCTACCAAACAAATTATATTTCTCATTTGAATTTATTTGACTTGATTTTTATCTTCTTCATTTAAAACAGTTTTCATTATTTCTTTTAAACCTATTGATTTAAAAAATTCTTCTACCTTTTATTACCCACCTCTATAGGCAACACCTAAATAATAACCAAAAGAGATAATAGATTCACATTCATAGCATTCAACTGTAACAACCCGAAATTCGTATCACTGTTGGTAACCCTTTTCGTAACTCATTTCGATAATCCAATCGCCACTTTCAATTTCATTTCCAATTCCGTCATTTAATTAAGTCATTAAAGTGTATTTTATATTATGACTTAATGAGTGTCCTAATACCTTTAGAACTCATTCTAACATCTCATATTAGTCATAGGAACATTTCTAGAATCAACCATATTGAGTTACGGCAACTTGATCGGGTGCGACCAAAAGCCCCGTCTAATGCCGATATCGGGTAGAATTCCACCGTGTCCCGAACTTAGACACTATTTAAAGTGTTCTAAGCTTCCATTTGAAGCTTTTGCTTCATCTTACAACTCTCTCTCTCTCTCTAACCGCTCTCCTCAACCAAGTTTAAGGGCCCAAAACCTTAAATTTAAGGCTTCTAATCACCAAGGTATCTTCCCTAACTTGTTATTCAACCTCTTAGGCCTTAAAATCTGGGTTTAAAAAGTGATTTTGGACCTAGAACATGTGTTTAATGCCAAGGAGCATGCTTGGGCTGTAAACACTTAATTAATGGGTTTTTGAGCAATTTAACCCGTCCATACCCACATTGGGACTTAGATACGACCTTATGGCTTACAAATCCGGACTTAAAACACCTTAAACATGAATTTTGAGGAGCAAACATGAGTTTACTGCCCAAGAACATGCTTGGGCCATAAACTCCTCATACATGGGGAGTAAACTCATTTTCTAGTGTTAAAAAGCCATATAACTTCACCAATAGCCTTGAAATAAATCCTAGAATCATCTAAAAATACTTTGGGGACCTTAAACATGTCAAACACCCTCCAATTAGGTGTTTACGGCCATGACACCCCAAGAATATGTTCTAGGGCCGTAAACTCCTATAGATGGGTCATTTGGTGCCCTAAATTCATTCCAAGGCTTGTAAAAATTATAGGAATCATATGATTAAGCTAAGACCATTAAATCATCAATCTAAGGGGGATAGGAGTTTACGGCCATAAACTCCTTGTTTAGGGCTGTAAAATCCCTTTTGTAGTGTTATTGGTGATTTAATTCCTTCCAAAGACTTAGATAAATTCATCCCAATTATCCCTCAAGTGTTATTGACCATTTTAGCACCATAAAACACCCAAACATGAGTTCACGGCCGTGAACTCATGTGTGTATGGTATAAGAGACTGAAGACTCCATAAGGAGATTACTCTTGAAGAGTAAACTCAATTCCCAAGTCCCACGCATCAATACACGTCCGTAGATGTCACCCGGGTCTCTCCAAACACTCGTTTTGAAGTGTTTTCGCTCATTGGAATGTAATATCATATCTAATTAAATTTTATAAATCTAATTAGATATATTTGTATTCCATTTCATATTACATAGGAACCTCGCGTGTTATCAAGTCTTGAATCGACACTTAGCATCCGGAACGTCGCATTTTCTCGTTTGGTGAGTTCATACCCTACCCTTTTTCAATGGTTTTTAAATGTTTTCAGGGGGGGAATACAAGAAAAAGTACAAGAATATCTTGTACTTAAATTCATTATTTCATTTAAATGGTTTCATATTCGCACACTTTTAAGAATTGAAAACCTACTAACAAACTCTTTAACTTGTAGAGTTGTTTGTTTAAACGATTTCAATTCTTAATATATACTGCTATGTTTCACAAATGATTGTTCACACTTATATTGATAGAAATCATAAAACATTTGTAATGTCTGTAATAAAACACCCAAGGCTCGAGTGTAAAGGGTAGACACCTTTCGAAAACATAAAACAATTGTAATCTCCTTAATAAAACACCCTAGGCTCGAGTGTAAAGGATAAACACCATTAGAAAACATGAAACATTTGTAATGTCCTTAATAAAACACCTAGGCTCGAGTCTAAAGGACAGGCACCATTAGAACTTAGTTATTCATAGATACTACTTCCCTAGGCGCGAGAGTAAAGAGTAATCTTAAAGATTGGAGACACGTCCTCGGGGAACACTCCACAGAGATACGCGAGTGGAGGACCGCACCTATAACCAGAATCTCTTAGATAGGGAGTGTGACTTGAGTGTATAGATTTATACGGGACTGACAATCCCGCACCTGGCTGCTAGCTACAGCCGAACCGAAAGGTTCAAGGGTGACGAAAGTCATAAAAAGGATACTGGCCCCGAACCGAGTCATATCTAGTCTGAAGTATGGTTATGGAACTCACAATCAAGATTATGAACACTTCACACTTAATTATTAGTTCTATTTACGTAATAAAACTAATGTACATTTAAGGATAATCAAACTTTCAGGAGAATTCATACACACACATTCAAGAAAATATGGGATTTTCCTAGGGATAACATTGAACATAATCAGAATTGGTAACTATTCATCACACACACACATGTAGGAAAATAAAGGATTTTCCTGGGTAACAGTAGTACGTAACCAGAAAAGTGTAACAAGTTAGGTAACCAAACTTTACAATTCACAAGAACAATCATGTTTTCAGTGTACATCTTTTACATTACATTTTGGAATTGGTAACCAACTTTTAAGAAAATATAGGATTTTCTTAGATAACTACTTTTTCAGGAAACCAAAGGAACTCGTACATTTTCAGAAAACTAATTGCTTATGAACTCACCAGCCTTATGCTGATTTTCAAACCGCTTGTATTCTCAGGTCTGCATTAGACACGTACCCGACGATCTTTTTTGGCGAAGACAGAGTGCGTAGAAGACTCGTCTCATTTTGTTCATATATACTATGTATCACACTTGTACAATTAACTTTTGAAACAAATGTAAACTACTATATATGTAATGTAATGGTTGTTTACTTTGTTTACTTTGTTTACTTTGTTTACTATGTGCATTGGATTTGATACTCAACGTGGAGT
Source organism: Lactuca sativa (assembly GCF_002870075.4). Taxonomy (NCBI): domain Eukaryota; kingdom Viridiplantae; phylum Streptophyta; class Magnoliopsida; order Asterales; family Asteraceae; genus Lactuca; species Lactuca sativa. The sequence goes on along the minus strand of NC_056625.2, from coordinate 123,337,970 downwards.
CCGCCCCGGAAATGTTTCCGCCTTCGGTTTTTGGGGTGTGACATCAACATCTATATCTTCTTCCTTGAATCCAAAGAAGTGAAGAAGTTTTTATGATGTTCTGTTGTGATTTCACAGTTTAATTACAATTGAGTAATATAACGATATAGTTTTTTCGCAATGCTACATAAAATTTTTCTTTGTTTCATCAATAGCTTATGATCAGAGTTAAGAAAAAAACATAATCTCTATACTTTCTCAATTCAAACTCAACTTTTTTAGCGTTAAGCCTCATTTTCTCATACTTAAATTTGCACCTGCTAATATAATCATTAAGATCAAAAAGTTTCAATCTATTGTATCTTAATCTCCTAGCTAATTCATAAATATTATATTGCAATTCAGTTAGTTCATCATTGTAACAAAAAATAGGAATGTCTAATGATTTGAGAATGTAGTGCACCTTCTCGGTGACCTTCTTGCATGACTTCGTATGTTATCCTACACTTGTGGTTGAAAAACACAATCCATACAAGCTTGAACTATCAGAATGACCACCATATTCCAACACACTTCCTTTCTCCACTAAACCAACACTTTTCATCATCATACATTTTCCATCTTTCGCACCTGCATCAACAATGTTAGTAATCAAACATTTTCGACGAGTTGATCTGATAAGCTCCTCATCTATAGAATCTATGGACCATATTTCCATATTGCCATCACTATTATATTCTTTTACAATCAATGCTTTTCCTTGAACCATGGACAATCGGAGTTCTTTAATCTTTTGGAAAGAGATTTTTGCCATTAGAGTAATTGCAATCAAATCCGGAATCAAACACTAATTTCTTCTCTTTCTTATCTTCCTCCTTTTGATAACTTTTTGCATGTTCATCTTTGTTTTGCTTCAAATAGGAATTATTTCCTCTGTATCCACTTCCAAATCTTATTTCTACACAATCGATCCTTTCTTAATCCACTTCTCCTTCCATTCCAACCAAAAACCTTCCACCTCCTCAAGTGGACACCTTGGTCCGAGGAAAACGCCTGATACTTCCAAGAGAAACACCCCCGGTCACTAACCAAGGATGTTTGGGATCTTCAGAACTCCAGGATCTGACTGCTCCAGTCAGTACTGCTGAACTCTTCGCTATGATGAGTAAAATGACGCAACAGATTACTCGGCAACAAGATGACAATAGAACACTGCTTATAGAAGTGGATAGGACGAAGGCGGAACTTCATAAATCCCAAGAAACGATGCCCATAGTTGTACAACCTGATGAGAATTATAATCGAGATTTAGAAAGCAATCATGATTTAGATGAATGAGCAATGAAAGATATGAAAACCAAATGTAAATATTAATCAGCAAGTTTGTATTGAATAGAGAATTCGAATACAATACTGTGTTACAAAATAAGCAGAAAGACTTGTCCCTATTTATAGGAAACATGAGTGTACAAAAAATACTAAGTCTAGACATTAGGCTTCGACATAAAATGACTTAGTAAATAGATACATGCGAAATAGAACATACGATGCTTCGACTTTTACAACAAAATGACTCAACATTCTCCCCTTTTGTAAATTGTCGAAGTCACTCAATTAGTGAGAACTTGAGCTAGTGAGTGCATTGTCCTTCGAATTTTTGAGTACCGAGTGATTATCTTCTTCAGTTCCTTCTTGTCTCCATCATTGTTCTTGGTGCAGTTATTCATACGAACAATAAAGTTTGTATATTGCGAAGTTGAGTATCTTTTGATCTCAACAACTTGAAACAAGAATCTCTTTGCCTTTCACCTTGTGTCCTTCCCTGCGAATACCATGGCAAATGGTTTGAGACAAATTTCACCATCAGCATATTTCATCAACTCCGGTTGAGGCTTCGTAGGTTCCATAGCAACATTAACCTTTATTCCAAGACTTGAAGCAAGCTCTTCATCAATTAAGGCCAAGAAATCATAGTAATTATCTATGAATATCTTGAGATGCCCTAAACCAAGTCTGAACACATCTACATCAGTTTCCTTCATTTGGGTTACTTCCATATCCTACAAAATTAGGGCCACTTGAATGAGATCATTGAGATTCATCAAAGGAAAGTCAGCAATTGTAAAATCAAATGGTTTATTGTCTGCTCGAACCACAAAGTGATGAAAGTTCTGAAGTAGATTCTCGAACATAACGTCTTTCTTGATTGCCATCACTCTTTTTATCTTTACCAGGGACGAAACTTCATCTTGATTTTTCCCAAGTACAGCATGAAATCGAATTTTCAAGTATGTGTACTCGTCAGGGTCCTTGAATCTTTCACTGACCTTGTACTGTGCAGTGATAAACATCATTTCATTAATTGGAAAGTCAGGTTGGCATAAGTATGAGTTCGAAGTGGCATAGCTTCTCCTTGGCTTTTTCTCAAATGCATACATGTGGTTCCCCGATACTCTAGATTCAATTGTTTCGAATGAGTATAACTCTGCAGGATCTCCTTTGTTCATTGTTGGTGGGTCATTTTCTCTTAGCCTTAGAATGCTTTGAATATGCCTCTGTTTCTCTATCTCATCATCAATTTCAGCTTTCTTCTCCTCCTTCGACTTTTCATGAGCAATACCTTTTCCTTTCCCAGTATTTGAAGTATCAGGCTTCGCACTTGAACTTCCTTTATCTGCTGAACCAATTTTAATTCCTTTAGGAATTAATTTTGTAATTGGTTTTCATATTACTATTGTTGAAGGAATTAGGCTGGTCTTTAAAGGTAATGTCATTTTTAGTTGAGTCGAATATAATTTTCAAACAACTTTTGCATCCTCCCCTTTACTTCCTTTTACTTCTCCCCCTTGCACCCCTATGAAAGCAGGTGGGGCACTCTTTGGAAAAAGCGAAGTAAAATTTGTTATAGAAGCCAAAGCCTTTTGAATTGCCTTATCCAACGAATTCACTTTCAGCGTTAGGAATTCAGGAGTTAAAATTGTATGAGAAGTAGGCTAATAACTCAACAAGCTTAGCGAACTGCTCCTTGTCATCTTTTCTCTTGGCTTTGATAGTTGATTCAGTTGATAGATAGTCTTTAACAATTTTTGTGGCTGCGTCAGCCATGATATCAACACGTTGTTGCACTATCAAATTTTTCGAAGTAATCTGTTGAAGCTCTTTTGCAATCTCTTGCTTCAATTCTCCGACTTTCAAGTTCACGTCCTCCCTTACTTTCTTGACATCTTGGACAAAAAGAACATGACGTTCTTTTGTGACATTTTTTCAGTTCTTGTAAGGCACCATCAAAGTTTTTCCCTTGAGCTTTAATCTGAAACTCATTGTTTTGATCATTACCATCGATCTTCTCAAGCAGTCTTCTTTCTCCTGCTTTTATCATCGTATCAACCTCCATATCAGAAAGCGAATACTTCACACCAAAGTCAGCTTGTGACTGAAGGACGGTATTTAACTTGTGATTAAGGATATTGAATTGTTTACCCAACATAAGCATATGGTCAGTTATGTCCTCCTCCTCTGAATCGTAATGAAGTTCTTCAAATGTTCCTCCAAAACCACCTCCTTCAGTTTCATCATCGGAATGAGCTTGAGAAGTTATTGGTTGAGGATCCTCAGGGGATTGAGATGGGAATAGAGTCGTGATAGGATGTTTCAAAATATGATCAAATATGTATGAAGTTGTAACAGATGTGTTTGGGATGAGAAATGGTGGTAACAAAGGAGTTAGGCTTTCAGATAAGATAGGTAACAAAGTGGACAAAATAATAGGTAATGATGTTTCGACACTCGTGATAGGTGCCCCCGTATCAGATATGTTGACAACCATATCAGAAGTAGGTACCACCTCATGAAATGATTCAGTAGTGACTACTTCGAGTGGAATCGTGGTTGTGGTAGAAACAAGCGAAGTTATATTTGAAGTTGTAAGTGAATAATTCAGGAAATCAACGGGGGAACACAACCTCGCTATTCTTGCATCTCCTTGAGGGACGACTATGAACAATCGAGCATCTATGATCAATGATATCGATGAGCCTATCAATACTCCTAGAAAACTAGATTCAAGTAACTTATTAGACGAAAATACTATCAATACTAACTCTATGAATGTTGATGCAGCAATAAGTCCAAACATGGCTAGGTACTTCAACAGTTGAGACATATGATCTCAAGCATACCTGGGGTAGTTCAAATCATACCAGAAGCATTTCCAACAAGTCACAGGATCTCGATATTTTCTCATGCGATAGCTGATACCGAAGTTACTAAAACCTTCCGGACTCCTAGTATGAAATCTTACGATGAAATGATGGATCCTGAAGAGCATGTAGCACAATATTGAGAAAGGATGAAGATCATTCCCATCCCATTGGACTTCAAGGAAGCTTGCATATGCAAAGGTTTTGGTTCAACCCTCACGGGATCAGCTCTCAAATGGCTATTGAACGTTCCTCCCTATTTTATTATTTCATTTTCACATTTAGTCAATATTTTCAATGACCAGTTTTCTTGTAGCAGAACCTTCAAGAAGATCGCTAGTGACCTATATCGGGTGGTTTAGGATCGTAAGAATTGACTTAGGGATTTTGTTAACAGATTTGCCAGGGAAGCTCTAAGCATTCCCAACATTGACATGGTGACTGCTATGGAGGCCTTCAAGATGGGTCTAGGAAAGGATTCACCCATCTATGAAGATCTCGTGATAACTCCATGCAAGAGATTAGACGAACTTAGGTGCCGAGTATTGAGGTTCATAAGGCTTGAAGAGGATAAAGAAGTCCAAAAGAGAATCAACCCTTTAAGTCAATACGATAATCCTAAAAGGAAGGTCGAATCCTCGACCCCAAGATCCTACAAATCGAAGCCATATTCCAAACCAGATCATCACAAAGTGAATGCCCTTGAAAACGAAGGAGGGGAAGAGGAACCTCCTAAGATCAGTGACTATTTTTTGTGGGTGTTTCAAGCTTAATCTATGATGTGCGGGATCTTGGAGACAAAGCAAGGTGGCCAATAAAGGATAACAAGTCAAAAATGGGAAAGACAAGTGCAAATGATGTGCTTACCACGAAGATTTCGGTCACATGATGAAGGATTACATAGCTCTAAGAAATGAGATAAACTACCTCCTTAGAAAAGGGCATCATAAAGAGATCCTCAGAAGAAAAAAAGAGAAGCTCAATGATGACAACCAGGATGGTCACAAGATCCCAAAGAAACCAGGATATCCACCCCCAAATACCAAGATAAGTAACGTTATCTGAGTCATATCTAGTATCTGTGGTACTTCTTATTCTCAGGAAAAAAGACACGCCAATGTCTTTAAATTAGAAAAGGAGGATAGACCACAGAAGAATACCCCAGTTACCAATGAAAAGGAAATCACGTTTGAAGAGATGGAAATGGAAGAGGTCCAGGATCCTCACCATGAAGGACTCGTGATAACAGTGTATATTGCCAACCATTTCATCGGAAGGATCCTTGTTGACGGAGGATCCTTGGTCAACATCATACTCTTGGACGCACTGAAAAGGATGAACATTCAATAATTGAAGATAATCTAAAGATCCTCGGTCCTCATAGGATTTAGCTGAGAAACAAAACACACCATTGGGGAGATAAAGCTACCAATATACATAGAGGGTATTAACTCTATACAAAATTATGTGTAATTGACACCTTGTCTTCCTATGATGTTATATTAGGTAGACCGTGGATCCACGAGATAAAAGTGGTTCCATCAACACAACATCAGTATGTAAAGATGCATGTTCCGTGGGGAACAGTGAAGATCATGGGAGATCAACAAGAGTCAAAGGAATGTTATAAAAGCACTATGAAGACTACGACAAGACCCCACTAAGCATAGAAATTAAATCAGGGGCACGACACGTTCTAGAAACAAAGGAGCAAAACGTGAAGGAAGTGCCCCTGAGCAACGAGCATCCTAAAGGCAAAGTCCTCATAGGATCTTTAATACCCAAGAAAATTGAGCAAGACCATCTAAACTTACTTCGAACAAGAAGCAAAACGTTCTCATGGAATGAAAAAGATGTGACAGGTATAGACAAGAATATTATCACTCACAAACTTAATATTGATCCTTCTTTCAGACCGATACATAAAAAAATAAGGAAACTTGCACCCGAAAGGAATCAGATCATCCAAGAAGAATTGGAAAAGCTCCTCTACACAGGGACGATCAAGGAAGTAAAGTTCCCAAGATGGATAGCTAATGTAGTTGTTGTACATAAGAAGAATGAAAAGTGGCGAGTATGTGTAGACTACGTAGATCTTAACAAGGTTTGTCGTAAGGATCCTTTTCCTCTTAACCTTTATGTATGCTTCAGCAGGATTCCAACAAATCTAGATGGAACCATCCGATCAAGAAGATACAACATTTATAACACCAATAGGTATATATTGTTACACTGCAATGCCTTTTGGTAAAATACAGGTGTAACATATGAAATACTGGTGAAGTAGATGACTAAATATAAGCTAGGGGACACCATGGAAGTCTTCATTGACAACATGGTGGTGAAGTCCATAAAAGCTAAAGATCATCTAAGGGATCTCAATGAAGCCTTCGAAATTCTATACGAATACAACATGAAGTTGAATCCGTGTAAATGCCACTTTGGAATGTAGTCGGCCAAGTTCCTTGGGTATATGGTAACCAAGAGAGGAATAGAAGCAAGCCCGGAGCACATCAATGCAATCATCAAGCTGAAATCTCCATCTTCAACAAAAGACATCCAAAGGCTAACCGAAAGAGTAGCGGCACTCAACAGGTTCATTTCAAGATCCTCAGAAATGTGTAAGCCCTTATATGATATATTGAAGAAGAACAAGAAGTTTGAATGGACCGAAGAACACGAAGAAGCTTTTCAAGAAATCAAAAGATACTTAAGTTCTGCGCTACTACTAGTGATGCCTATAGATGAAGAACTAATTCTCCTCTACCTCTCTGTATCCTTGAGCGTGGTAAGGGTTGTCTTAGCCATGTATCTTAACAGAGACTAACCTCCTTTCTACTATGTAAGTAAAAGTCTTTCGGATCCTGATACCAGGTATTCTCATCTCAAAAAATTATATCTTGCATTAGTAACGACTTCTACTAAGTTAAGACATTATTTCGAGACACATACTATACATGTGAAAGCTAATTATCTTATTAAGAATGTGATGAGAAAACTAGAGATGCCAGGAAGGATGGGAAAATGGTTAGTGAACTTAAGCACGTTTGACATCAAATATGAGCCAAGATCCTCCATAAAGTCACAAGCATTAGCAGACTTTGTGGCTGACTTTAGTGATGATCTACAAGACGAAGTAGACATTGAAGCTAAACAACTCCTAAAAGATGAACACTTGGGAAAATGGAGATGGAGCTTCAAACCAAAAAGGAACCGGGCTAGGGATCATACTAAAATCGCAACAGAGGTACATCCTACCCCAAGCAGTTAGTTCCGAATTCAACACAACTGACAACGAAGCAGAATGTGAAACACTCATAATCGGACTACAATTCTCTAAGGATCTTCAAATCAAGGATCCTCAGGTATTTTTTTGATTCTTTATTATTAACTAATCACTTCAATGGATCTTATGCAGTGAAAGGTGAAAGATTAACACTATACCTCGAGATCCTCAAAAAATTCGCCTCTGATTTTTAAAACATCAGTCTAACCCAAGTTCCCAGAGAAGAAAACACAGACACAAACATAATAGCCAATTTTGGATCCTCCCTAAGAATCCCACTAGATCCTGAAAGACCAATAAGTGTAACAGCTATCGGAGATCCTGACCCTCTAATCCCCCCTCAAAGGGATCCCGACGAATAGGATCCTTGAAGAAGCCCACGATCATGGATCCAACCCATTATGGAGTATCTCCAAAATTTCACGATACCAACAGAAGAAAAAAGCAAAAGAGCGTTCAGAACAAGAGTCTCCAAATTCATAATAATCCAAGGTAAACTCTATAAAAAGTCAATGGTAAATCCATACCTCAGATGCTTGGAAGATCCAGAAGCTACAAATATCTTGAAGGATATACATGAAGGAGACTAAGGCAATCACATTGGGGATAGATCCTAATGCTCCAAGATATTAAGAATAGGATACTATTGGCCAACCATTAAGAGAGATTCTTTTATGCATGCTCAAAAGTGTGATGCTTGCCAAAGACATAGAAACATCCTACATCAACTAACAGAACTTCTACATCCTATTATCTGTCCATGGACATTCATTAAATGTAATCTCTTTACTAGATTCAAGATCCCTGTTGAAATCATATGCGAAAATGAATCCCAAATCATAAGCAAGAGGACAAGAGATTTTTACACGAGTTGGGGGATCAAAATGATAATGTCCACTATTATTCATCCCCAAGCTAATGGTCAAGCAGAATAAGAAAATAGATCATTGTAAAAAACTTGAAGAAAACGCTTGATGAAAAGTAAGGGAGATGGGCAGAAGAGCTTCCTTTTATCCTATAGGAAGATAGGACTACTTCCAAACTAGTCGCAGGTCAGACCCCCTACTCCTTGGTGTTTGGGAAAGAAGCAATGTTTCCTACCAAAGAAATGATCCCGACAACAAGATACTTTCTCCAAAATAAGAAAACAGTGACTGGATCCTAGCTCAGGATCTGGACACTGTTGATGAACTCAAAGATCTCGCCAAGATATGCATTGTTGCGCATTAATAAAGGATCACCAAGGCTTAAATGAAAAACATAAAGTTCAGAAGATTCCAAATAGAAACTTGGTATTAAGGAAAACACTCCAAAATACCAAGGATCCTAGTACAGGTAAATTAGCTGATATGTAGGAGGACCATATATCATAGATGCTGAAGCAGGAAAAGGAGCATATTGGGTAGCAACACTCGAAGGAGAAATTTTGCTAAGATCTTGGAATGCTATACATCTCAAAGCATACTATATGTAAATAATATCAAGTGATCTTAAACAAAACCGAAGTGCACAGTTCTTTACATTAAGCCTTTCGTCGTTACTTATTTTCTCCTCGAACACATTACTAACTTAGTTGTCAGAGAGGCATTAGCTAGAATAATTCCCACCACTAGCTAACGTTTTCTAAGCAGAAAAACATACATATAAGTATCTTCGTAATCAATGATCCTGGAACATAAGGATACTCAAGGTTGAAGATCCTGAAACATATGGATCTTGAAACATGAAGATCTTAGCATCTAAACACTAGAACAATTCCATTATATCAACGGTATGATCTTTAAACTATCATATACACAAGCTAGAGACTAATCATCTCTCCTGTGCTTAAGAGTACTTAAGCCCCTCTAAGGTTTAAAGAGCTAATTACCTCTTTCATACGAACTAAGGTTTATACACCCCGATTGAACAAATGATATCTAACTATGGGACACAAATAAGGGGATCATTTCATGAAGCATTGGCTTGCCAACCCTCTTATTTTTAAACATAAGTTAAGATCCTTAAGGTTTATAACATTTTGATGTTATATAAAATTGGGATCTTACTCCAGAAATTACATACGGTTTATAACATCTTCATGTTATCACAAATTGGGATCTTTCCCTAGAAAATACACATGAATCATAACATTCTAATGTTATCATAAGTAGGGATCTCTCCCATGAACTATGCCACAAGTTGGGCTCCTCCCTAGTATATAACATTAACATTTTATCAGTTGAACTTATGTTGTTACCCTAGAATTTTGTCAAGGTTTATAACCTAAACATGTTATCCTAAGAAGGGAATCCCCACCGTATGATCTTATGATTAAGGATCTGCATCCTTAAGGTTCATCAAAATTAAGGTTCCTCATCCTTAGGGATCCTCTTGATCGGTAAGGTTCCTCATCAGTAAGAATCTTACCATCAGAATTCAATAGCCTTCCTAAATTCTTTTATAAGTTGAGATTTATCCTCAGTAAATTCTAAGATTGAAATTCGTATGAAACTTAAGGAAAAACTAAAGACAGTCAGGTTCCATCTTTCTTTGTTCTTATCTTAGAAATTATTTAAGTAAAATTAAGGGTCTTAAACTTTTTAGGATCCCAAACTAATTGCCGATTTATAAACTTTCATCGCTTCAGAGTCATTTACTATTCTAAATTGATACCTTTAAAGAAGTTCTAAAGCTCTTAGACGTACGAAGATTAGTTCTTAACAGATTCTTTTATACTTGTTTTATTATAAAATTATTTGAAACTCTTTAGGATTGCAAGTCAGTTATCAAACTTTTAAAGAAACTCTTAATACGCAAAGATATTAGTATCATATTATGCAAATAATTTTATCTATCATTTGCCAAATGAACTTTATTTTGAAAACTATTCACTGCTTTTAGGATCCTTAATACACAAAGATCTTAGTATCATATTGTGCAGGTAAAGGAAACATAGAAAGATAAAGGAAAGGTTAACCATTATATTCAAAATAAAAGGCTTACAGCACAACAAGAGTCAAATTGTTGCATAAAAAAATACACTACCCAAACCACCTAAAAGGCCTAAACCTTAGCATGTTCATCATCAACCTTCTTCTCATCCCTCTCCACTTCTGGATGTGGTACATGATCCTTAGAAGCGGTGACAGTTAGTTTGGCTTAAGCGTCGCGCCATCCAACTACATTCCAGGATCATGAATGCTCAAGAGCCTCCAGGATAGCCACCGTAACACTTTCCTTCGCATCGACAATCTCCTCCTCAAGCTCCGCAGAATGCTCCTCCTCCTTCTCAGCCGTCTATTTGCTCAACACCTCCACCCTTCATAGAACATCTTCATTGGTGGTCCTCCAGATTTTCACCTGCTCTTTTAGAGCAGACTCAAGTTTCTCACCATGGATCCTGAGATCATTGGTGAACTGAGAAACATGAGTGGAGACCTAAAAGAAATGCAAACATCAGCAAAAGATGAAATACGTATGCTAAACCAAAGGAAATAATTCTTGTACATAAGAAACATACGGACTAGGAAAATGAAAGGTTGTACTTTTGTGGTTTGGGCTAGGCATTCTTTTGTATAGAGCTTGGTAGGTCGATAGAGTATTAGTGTAATGGTATGATGGTAGATTGATAGAACTGTCTGTGTGTGTGTGTAGCCACACATGTGTGTGCGGTTACACACGTGTGTGCAGCCGTACATGTGTGTGCGGATGCACTCATTTGTGCTGGTGTGGGTTGTATATAAATGGTTGTGTCAGTTCGTCAGGGGTACGGATGAACAGTGTATGTGTGACAGGGTGTACTTGACATTTATGTGATATAAATGTGTGCATGCTTGCTTTGATTCTTCTTCTACTCCATCTAACACTCTATTTGATGCTATTATCTAATTGATTACTGATTTGGATCCATAGTTTGGGACTTACAATTGGTATCGGAGCCAATTCGATATCAATGTGAAGCATTTTAGAGTGTGCGGTTGAGAAATTTTGCCATTTATGTAGTGAATTCATACTCTTTAATCAAGGAACTGTTGCTAATCACTGTTTTTGATAGTTTGAAATCAAAAATTCATTCAAGAATATGGGATTGTTGGGTGTGCGGTTGAAGTAGTTTGAAGGTGTATGGTCAGGTGTGCAGTCAGGTGTACGGTCATGTGTGCGATCAGGAGTACGGCTAGTGTCTGCGGTTGGAGTGTGCAGCTAGTGTGTGCGGTTGTAGTGTGCAATCAGTGTGTGCGGTTAGAGTGTGCTGTTGCAGTATGCGGTTACACTCATTCAAATCTTTAAACATGGAATCTCAAAGCATGACTACTCATCAAGAATTGGATGCAATTATGGGGACCACTACTCGAATTCCCCGATTGCTATCAGCAGAAGGATTTCCTGAATGGAAATATCATATTGAAAAATATATCAAGATGAAGGATTTCAAAATTTGGAGAAGTATTTTGAGAGGTCTGATTCGTTTATTACAACAACTCTAGAAGATGGCACTGTAGCTGACAAACAAATTGAAAACTACACTAATGATGATTTTGAAAGAGTCGAGGAACAAGAAAAGGCACTTGATACACTTACCATGGCATTATCTCTGGAGATTGCTCAAGGATTTCGTAAGTATACATCAGCAAAGGCTCTATGGGAAGCACAAATAGAAGTCTATGAAGGGAACGAAGACATGAAACAAAGTTGCCAAGACATGCTGCGACAGAAATTCAATAAGTTTAACTATGTCTTGGGAGAAACACTAGAAAATCAATTGCAAAGGTTTATCACACTCACCACAGAAATGAGCTCTGCCGGCGTAATGGTTACAAGATTGTAGATCAACAAAAAGCTGCTAAATTGTCTTCCAAAATCCTGGGATATGAATGTCTCAGTGATTAAGAAAACTAAAGACTTGAACCGATTGAGTTTGGCCGAAACAATGGCAATCATCAAGGCTTGTGATTTTGATGATAAACAAAGAGAGATCAACCATGTCAATTCATACTCCACAGCTAATCTTGGAATTCAAAACAACAACAACACCGCCTTCTCAAGTTTTACTTCTCATCAAACCCCCCAAGTTCATCTCCCTGCTCAAGTTCAACCTTATGTAACTCATCAGTCCATCCCATACGCTATACCTCAAATGCAACAAACTCAAGTCCATCAATCTCAAACCTTAACTCAACAAGTTGGTCCTAGTGTTGGTTCATCCACAATTGCATCAGTTCAATCTCTTGGAATCAGTATTCAAGGTTCATCTGCAAACGAAAAGGAAGAAAAATCTGGCTCTAGCCACTAGCTTAGTAAACTGCTACAATGCTTTTGTGGCTGGAGAACTCTCACCACAACTCTCATTTACTGACCTCGATCAGATCCATGCTGTGGATGTGGAAGAGATGGACATTACTTGGCAAATAGCCATGACGTTTTTCAAGGCTAAGCAATTCTCCAAGAAAACAATAAAGAACAATTGGAGTGTAAATTCCGACAAGAAAATGGGATTTAGTAAGGGAAAATTGCGATGTTACAATTGTCAAGAGGTTGGACATTTTGCAAGGGAATGTCCAAAACCAGATCGAAGAGACAACTCTGAGCGAACCATGGTGCTAGTGACTTATGTTAACAAAGGATCGTCTTCAAGCAATCAGTCTGCTAACTTGGCGATAGTGGCCCAATCCTTTAGTTGGGAAGATCAAATTCAGGCCCTAAACATTTCGGAACCTGAAAATGCACATCTTGCCCAAATCAAGGATGTTATGGGAGAAGAAACAGAGAAAGACCCAGAAGAAGAGATGATGAATCTTCAGTTTGCATTCATGGTGCAAACCACTCCAGAACCTATCAAACCTGAGGTTAGTGAATTTGGTTGTTCTCAGTCTTGTATTAAAACTGTTAATTTTTTGCGAGATCAAATTGAAATAATCAAAAGAGAGAACGAGGACCTTAAATATGAGGGATACATCATAGAAAAAATCAAAAGCCCTTGAAGACTCAATTAGAAAATAAAACAAAGGACTTTAAGAAATTGCAAGAGGATTACAACAACAAATGCGAGAACTATGATCATCTCAAAAGAAAATTTGATGTTGTAACCGCGGACTTGACACATCGAAAAATCGTTTTGAAAAAGCTTAATTTAATTTTAAAAATATGATGGGTCAAGTGAAACTATTGCAAAAATGATCGATGGACAAATGCAGTGGAGAGATAATACTCATGGAAACCAGATAAAAGTTGGACTAGGATTTGAGAGTTTCCCTCTCCCTTCAATCATAATTACACTGGTATTCCCTTGTCTCAAGAAGAAATTGACAGAGAACCTTACATGGTATATGGAAAGTCTGCTTCTGAGCAAGCAATACAGTCAAATAATAAGATTTTGGATACGAACATTTCTACCTTAAGCATAGATGTGTCAGTAGTTCAGGGGGAGCATGAAGCTGAAAAGTTTGAGTCAAATAATCTTGTGTCTAAATTTGGTGTTGAATTCTATGACGAGTCTGTCTTAAATTCAAACACTAACATTTTTATTTATGGTGATGTATTATTTCAGACTCATAATCCTGATAATGATGGTGTTGTTTCTGATAAAATTGCTAAATCTGATTTGAATGCTTCTGCATCTTCCACGTTTGCTACACCATCTAGTACATGCTCCTGCAAATGTGAAAATGCTAGAAAACATAATAAAAACAAGAAATCTGACAAGAGCAGTACTCAATCAAATGATAATAAACATATTTATTTCAATTGTGGTACTGCTAGTCACATTTCCAAAAATTGCTTAAATCGAATGTGTGTGCATCACTTGTCAAAAAGGGGAGAGAATGAGTCTCGAGGACAATCTTTAATTAGAAAGTACTAAAGAACTCGATCTCGAGATGATGACTGGAAAGCAAAACAAAATAAGAATTTGGCAGTTTTTCAAAAGAACAAACAAGTTTTTCATAAATTTACAAACAGTTTGTCAAAATCGACCCAAGCCAAATCTAAGTCGATTTCGTCAACAAGAATCCCTGGATCATCTAACTCTTCAAGTAGAAAATCTGTCTTCTCAAAGCAAACTGAAAAGAAAATTGTTTCAAAACCTAAATATAAATGGATACCAAAATTAAAATCTGCTTAGTTATCATCCTCCTCTGTTTCTGTTGGAAAGAAAACTTGAAAAATGAATCTGTGAAAGTGAAGGATCAACCCAGGACAGTGATGACCTGGGTCCCCAAATCTAAATGATTCCGCTCATCGTGCAGGGACAGTTGCGGAGGAATGTCGTTAGACCCTGGTATGTGGACAGTGGCTGCTCCCGGTACATGACTGGAGATATATCCCAACTGCGTGACATTCAGACATTTAATGGGGGATATGTCTCCTTCGCGGGCGGTGAAGGCGAAAAGATAACTCAGAAGGAAATAGTTTCGAATGGAGTGCTATGTTTTGAGAATGTTAACTATGCCCCTGAATTAAAGCATAGTTTGTTAAGCGTATCCCAGATTTGCGACAAAGGCTACTCAACTCACTTCACAGATAAAGAATGTCTGATCTTAAAGTCGGGCATTGTCATTCCGGAAGAGTGGATTCTCGTAAAATCAAAGTGGGATGGAAATATATTATTGACATGAATAGCAATGTACCTGATGAAGTCACTTGTCTCTTTTCCAAAGTCTCTGAACAAAATGCAATGTTGTGGCATCGTCGACATGGTCATGCAAATGCAAAGAATCTAAATCGTCTTGCTAAGAACGAAATGGTCCGTGGTCTTCCTGCCAGAGATTTTATTACTTTTGAAAAATGTGTTTCCTGTGGTCAAGGCAAACACCATCGGAAACCACATTTGCCAAAGCAGGTCAACTCCATCAGTCAGGTGCTCCAATTGTTACATATGGACTTGTTTGGTCCAGTCAAGATTAATATTCTTATCTGGAGGATTAGATTATCTAGTAACCCTACTAGAGAGCGTTTTTCTTATAGGGGTATTATGGCGGATTCCATTCTTTGTCCTGTTTGCTCGACTACAGTGGAGACTATGGAACATATTTTTGCTAATTGCTTAGAGTTGATTGTTCTTTGGACTCGTATTGCGATCTGGTGGGGTGTTAGATGTCCTTCTCAGTTGACTGGGGATTCTCTTTTCAATTGGGCTGATTCTACTTCATGGAAAATTGGTCAGCGTAAAGCTTTCGATGCTGTCATTTTGACTACTTTTTGGTGCATTTGGAATTTCAGGAACGGTGTGATTTTCAGAGCGAATACGCCTAAGAAATCTTTGATTTTCGATGATGTTGTTCATCAATCTTATGTTTGGATTTCTAGTAGATGTAGTAAAGCCAAGATTAGTTGGTCTTCTTGGCTTCATAATCCTATTAATGCTACTAAGATGATGTAATTCTTTTTTCTAGCATCTTGCTAGCTAATAATATTCGCCGTTCCAAAAAAAAAAAAAAAAGTGTAACGATTAAATGTAATAAAGTCTAAAATAAAATTAATAAGTCAGGGGGAAAAAGTTGAATTAAATACTTTCTTACTTTCTTTTGGTACCCATCTTTTTATTTATATTCCCTTCATACCAATATTATTGTCCACATACAAAAAACATACAGATTAAGAAAAAATTAATTACCACTAACTTTATATAATAAAATGATAGTTTTGTCCTTAGTTTGCATTTAATGTTCCATTAAATGTTTATTTGGTTAAATACTAATGACGAGTATTTTGATAAAAATGTTATTTCTTTTTAAAAGTGGATTATTCTTTTGGGACAAACAAAAAAGAAAACATAGATTGTAATTTTGGAACCAAGAGAGTATAAACACAATGTCATATAAATTCTCACAAAAAAATTCAAAAGCTTTTTCAACTATTAAAAAACTTTAAGAAATAAACTACCATGCATCTGTAAAAATATATTTTATTTAAATAAAAAATAACAAAGTATACTTAAAATTCAAGGCATGAAAAATAGGACTTTGAAAACAATAATCAAGGCATTGAGAAAACACCACCATGATATTGACTCTATCTTTACATGACCAATGTCTTCTTTTCATATTCAGAATAAAAAATCTCTTGCAAGAATTTTCCATCACTAGAGGATATTAATATTATCGATCTTCATGTTCTTATATTATTCAGGACCACACAAGACTGTGGTACCAAATCACATGAAAAATCTACTCTTACTAAAAATGACCTGAGACCTAATCACGTAGACACTTTCAACAATGGTGGCATAAAAATATATTTCCAAACAAATCTAAAATAGTTGTCACACCACCTAACACACACACACAAAAAATAAAAAATAAAAAGAGTTACACTTACCCACCGGATCGGAGTGGTGGCCTGGGACCCCGGGCACCACATGCATCCGCCCCTGCGTGAGACTGGTCCTGCAGATTAATAGATGGACCCATGTCTCATTTGTATAATCTTGTTACTAGTAAAAACCTAAGTGTAGATAGTGGATGCCGAAATTGCAGAAAGAAAGGGGCTTAAGATCTTACCAAAAACAACATGCAGCTGAAGGATAGCAGGGATGCAGTGCAGGGTATGGTTAATTAGGTGTACTGCGATTGTTACTTTGAGTGTATGCAATGATGAGAAGGAAAAGCAGCTGCAATCTAGGACACACTATAATCTACATCCACAACACCCTCAATGATGTCCTTTTTTTTTTACGATAAAGAAGTTGGTTTAAATTAAAAAGTGTATTTAAGAAAAATGTCACCGACAACATGTCCTTGTTGTGGTCAAAACATTTTTGTTATGGAATTACTTGTCTCCGTTGATTCATGCAATGTGTATCTGACTATGTGGTGCAGGAGATCCATTTGACTATATAATCAATGGGCTGCTCTTTGTTGGCGGAATTCTAACGTGAGGTACTTTTATAGTGATTCGTACACAATAGTTTTTTGTCATACAGAACAATTCATATATTATATAGTTGTACAATAAAACATTTTAAAACACCAATTGTTGTGTACGGAGAAAAAATTGTTGTATACGGATCGGCTCCTATTTCTATGTATTCTTCTTGTAGATGGAAAGAGTGATTGTAATAATAGTATTAAATTATTTGTGTATTTGACTATGATGTTTATCATTGTATTGTACAACGTATGAATTTGGGGACAGATCTATTATTGTCTCATAGTTAAGCGATGGATCTAGTTTTGGAATGGGTGGGGGATCATTTAATGGTGGTGGGGAAATCGTGACGGAGGAGATCACTAGATGGTCCTTCTACTCATCTGCAGGACCAATCTCAGGTGAGTAATTCGCCAGGGTGATCGTGATTGTGCTTTAAGAAACTTAAGTGCAACAAGAGGAAAGCTTAATTATTTTATATATCAAATGCAATCTAAGTTGAAAATTATTAAGTTGCAAAAAACTCATTTTATTATGTTAGTTTGTGTATCCATATAATTAAATCCGATATGAAATTTTAGGGGTGGGTATTATTTAGTTCAACTATTGTTTAAAACCAAAATAGACACTACATATTATTTAGTTCGAACTATTATTTAAAACTGAATTTTTAGGGTTGGGTATTATTTAGTTCCACTATTGTTTAAAACCAAAAAAGACCTTTCACAACAACAACAACAATAAATAACTAAATAAATAAATAAACCTTCGTACAAACAATATTTACAGTTTTGTAGTAGGGGATCCCAGAGATGCCCTTTCACACCAACAACAATAAAAAAAACTCTTCATACCACTTTCTCCGGAATAAAGCATTATGGAGTACCTACGGCCATTCCGGACATGAGATGTTCAAGTATTCCTGAATATGATATTTTGGAGTAAATATTTTAGTTCCGGAGTTGGTGGTGGTTAGTGGCAATTTGGGTCTGGAATCTCACACCCCGTACATAACAGACTGAAAAGTGTATTCCAAAGAGTATTCTAGAATGTCCGTACATATTGGATTGCTATTCTGGAGAGGTAAAATTAGGGTATTCGTGTGCTTTTGTTGCTTGTGTGCAGTATATTTATGTGTTTGATAGTTCTCTTATACGTTCCAGAATGAGTATGTGTGCATTATTTTTTCGATTGTCAGGTTCTAGTGGAGGGCAATGGAAGTGTATGACGTATCTATGCAATATATTCTTTCAGACTACACATGCTTTGGTGTAGATATGTTGGTTTCTTCCAAGTCTAGGTTACATGCTAATCAAATAAATCTATCTTTTCAATGTCCTGTATAAAATATAGTCATGCACATTCTTGATGATAGTGACATTAGATATTTTCCTAGTTTTGTTAATAATATTTCTGCTAACATAGTACCATTTTTTGTTGTTAATAATTTTATGGAAAGTGGAATTCATCGATTGGCGTGGAAAATTGTTCTTGTTTAAATGGGTCTTCCGGTGCTGGAAGTAACCAAATCTGTAATTTATTACCTATGATAACCAATCATGTTCATTTTTTTACAATATCCCTATAGATAGGGGTGATTATAGGTATAAATGCAAGCTTGTTACTAATGGTTCTCCTACAGTTGATGTTGTTGAATTTGCAAATAATGAGCCAAAACTAGTGTTGTTGGTTGATGGTGGTAATATAATTCCACATGGAGAGCCAATTGAACTTTTTCAGAGTTGCATAGAATTTGGTGGGGATGATACTGAAGGTGAAGTTAAACTCTTACAACCTTGAAAACCACAACAGGAAAAGTTTCCTTATTATTTTTTCAACTCTAAAGAAACACAAGCCACCCATTAGGGTATGATTCAACCTTTATTATTGCTTGAATTAACCTAACAAAAACGTAAAGGTGCCACAACACATAATTATGCTTCTTATGTGAAGTTATTGCTACTCTTCAAAAGTAAAGAACAACATAAGCTTAATTTAGGATTCAAAAGTGTTACTGAAGGCTTCCAATATAAAGTGAAAAGATATATGTAACGACCCAATTTTTACGTCCGAAAATTTCATTTTTTTTTTTTTTTAAATATTACTTTAGAAAACATTAATAAATAAAAACATCGTCTAAATAAAAAGAAACATTGTTTGTTCACATCATAACACATTGCAACCGCGTTCTAAAAAGCCACACCATACATCCCATCAGAATATCAGAGTACAGTCCCAGTAAATCTCATAAATGCGGAAACCGAAGAGTGTGTGTATGACGTGCCGCTACCGCGCCGGCTCCTTCCCCTTCGATGCAGAGGTACCTGAAAACAAAACTGTAAACGTAAGCACAAAGCTTAGTGAGTTCCCCCAACGTACCGCATGCCATACGAGCACATAACATATATACTGCCAGGCTATTCTGGGGTGCCTGACTACCCGGTACGGCCATTCTGGGGTGCCGACCTACCCGTGTCAAGCCATTCTGGGGTGCTGACCTACCCATACGGCCATTCTGGGGTGCCGTCTTACCCGTGTCAAGCCATTCTGGGGTGCTGACTACCCATCGGTCCTGACAACCGATCCTCGGGGACTATTTCACCCCTACTACTATGATCACATATAACATAACAAGCCAGCATGCAAACATATCATCACATACTGTCAGACGTATCTGGGGTGTCTGACTACCCTTCGGTCCTAACGACCGAACTTTACTACTATCACAGACAACATATCATGCTAGCATATAACATATCAGGTAATAGCAAACTTAGATGATATCACAAAGACAATCATCTACCATACATCTCCTACTGGTGGGTCGGCATTGTGGCCTTAGACCCACCGCTACTGGAAGGTAACTCACCTCGAAGTAGCTGCTGAACTGATCGGGAACTAACTGACTGCTGCTGCTCCGGGAGTCCTCCGGCTGCAATTTCCACGACATACTCAATCAAACACTGCTAACTGTCCTTTAGGTAAAATGACCATTTTACCCATGACCATGCCCTAAGTCAAAGTCAGAGTCAACTTTCAGTTGACCCGACTCGCCGAGTTGGCTTTCCAACTCGCCGAGTCCCTGCCCAAACGACTGCCCTGAATCCCGATCCTACCCGTCGAGTTAGGCGACGACTCGACGGGTTCACCTTCTTAACCATATTCAAGTCCTTCATCCTACTCGCCGAGTTGTATGAACAACTCGTCGAGTTCATCTTCATCCGATGAACACTTTATGCTAAGACTCGCCGAGTTGTATGAACAACTCGTCGAGTCTGTTCTTGAGCTATGAAGATTGCCTTGGACTCGCCGAGTCAGGGCATTGACTCGCCGAGTCCTAACATGGGTGAGTTCAGCTCCCAACTCACCGAGTCACCCCCTGTGACTCAAGGCTCAACTCGACACATGAAGAAGGGACCAATTCTGTGACTCGCGACCAGACTCGCCGAGTCACCTATGCGACTCGCCGAGTCGTCGCCATGCACTCCTTAAATATACCGATTTGCTCGGTTCCAGACCATGCCATTCATAGATCTGGGCTTCTAGGACACGAATCACACGTAAAGTTTCCAACTTTACGTGTGGATATCCACCAATAAGGATTATAAGGCTCAAAATGTCCCAAAATGGTAGATCTAGGGCTAACAAGCCTTATGGGGCCAAAAAGCTAACAGAATTGAGCTCCTGGAGCTCAATCTTACATAGATCCAAAGGCCAAACGCCTTATTACAACATATAATGAACATGCAACTTGGGAAATTGACCAAGAAGGACCCAAATGAAGTTTTAAGCATAGAATCAAGGGGAAAACGGGTTATACCTCAAAGGAAATGTTGAAATGACACAAGGGTGGCTGATCTCCTTCTCCTCTTCTTGATCTACTCCTCTTACACTTCAAAACCTTCAAGAACACACCAAGAATACTTCAAACTCTCAAGAAAACAAGGGGAAAACGATGTAGGGGGAGTTCTGGGGTGAATGGGGACGAGTTGGGGCGGAATGAGGGTTTAAATAGGGTGCAAACCCTTGAAACTTAGGGTTTCATCCCGCAGCGGTGACTCGCCGAGTCCAGGATATGGACTCGTCGAGTCGCCTACTTAAAACGCGTCCTGAGTCCCGTCCCTACTCGGCGAGTCGGACCCTATGACTCGCCGAGTCTAAGGCTAAATTAGCGCAATGCTCAAATAAAATTCACATACCGGAAACCAGGCGCTACAAATCTCCCCCACTTATTTTAGACTTCGTCCTCGAAGTCTGCTGCCTGATCCTGAAACAGCTCGGGGTAGTGCTCCATCATCTCGTCTACCGGCTCCCAAGTCCACTCTGAACCCTTGCGGTGCTGCCATTGCACCTTCACTAGCTCCACCCTCTTGTTCCTTAAATCCTTCGGCTTCCTGTCGAGGATGGCGACTGGGCGCTCGATGTAGTTCAGGCTGTCATCAACCTGAATATCCTCCAAAGGTACTACTGCAGAATCGTCCACTAGGCACTTCCGCAACTGCGAAACATGGAAAGTGCTGTGGATCTGGCTAAGCTCGGCTGGCAGATCCAGCCTATATGCTACCTTGCCCACCCGGGCTAAGACCCTGAACGGTCCGATGAATCGCGGGCCCAACTTGCCCCGCTTCCTGAATCGGATGACGCCTTTCCACGGCGACACCTTCAGGAGGACCATATCCCCGACCTGGAACTCTAAATCGGATCGACGCTTGTCGGCATAACTTTTCTGTCGACTCTGAGCAGTCTGAAGCCTGCTCCGGACCTGCTGTATCCTCTCAGTCGTCTTGAGCACCACTTCGGTGCTTCCCATAACTCTCTGGCCAACCTCACCCCAGCATATCGGGGTCCTACACCTCCGTCCGTACAACATCTCGAAGGGAGGGCGGTCGATACTCGCGTGATAGCTGTTGTTGTAGGAGAACTCAGCCAAAGGAAGATAGGTATCCCAGCTACCACCGAAATCCAGAACACACGCCCGCAACATGTCCTCCAAAGTCTGGATGGTCCGCTCACTCTGTCCATCTGTCTGCGGGTGAAAGGCGGTGCTGAAATGCAGACGAGTGCCCAACTCGTCATGGAATCTCTTCCAAAACCTGGAAGTAAAACGCACATCCCTGTCCGAGATCACCGATACCGGCACCCCATGCCGTGCCACAATCTCCCTGATATAGATGTCGGCCAATCTCTCGGCCGATATGCTCTCCGGAATCGGAATGAAGTGAGCACTCTTGGTCAATCTATCCACGATGACCCAAATCGAATCCACTCCACGTGCGGTCCTGGGAAGCTTTGTGATAAAATCCATCGTGATATCCTCCCACTTCCACAGTGGAATGTCCAACGGCTGCATCTTGCCATGCGGCCTCTGATGTTCGGCCTTGACCTTCCTGCAGGTCAAGCACCGCTCGACGTACCATGCCACATCCCGCTTCATGCAGGGCCACCAATAGTCTAGACGAAGATCCCTATACATCTTCGTCGCCCCGGGATGAATGGAGAATCGGGACTTGTGCGCCTCCTCCATCAAAATCTGGCGCACGCCCCCGTGATACGGCACCCACACCCTACGGTGTAGTGTCAATAACCCTCGGCTATCATAATCGAAGGAGGAAACCTGACCTACTACGCGCTCGCTCTTCCGATGCTCCTCCTTGATAGCCTCCTGTTGAGCTTCCCGAATCTGCTCCAACAGGGGAGTCACCACAGTCATCCTCAAACAGGCGTCCCTGATCGGCGCCGTCTTGCGGCTAAGCGCATCGGCCACCACATTGGCCTTTCCTGGGTGGTAAAGGATCTCGCAATCATAATCCTTCACCACATCCAACCACCGACGCTGCCTCATGTTCAGATTCGGCTGGCCCATGAGGTACCTCAAGCTCTTGTGGTCCGTGTAGATGGTACACCGAACCCCATAGAGGTAATGTCGCCAAATCTTGAGGGCAAATACCACCGCCCCCAACTCCAAATCGTGCGTCGGGTAGTTCGCCTCGTGAGGCTTGAGCTGCCTCGAAGCGTAAGCAATGACATGCCCCCTTTGCATCAACACCGCGCCCAACCCAGAAATGGACGCATCGCAATAAACCACGAAATCCTCTACGCCCTCTGGCAGGGCTAAGATCGGCGCCTCACACAATCTCTGTCTCAGCGTCTCAAATGCAGCCTGCTGCTCGGGTCCCCACCGAAAGACCACGGCTTTCTTCGTCAGCCGCGTCAGGGGCACGGCTATCTTGGAGAAATCCTGGATAAATCTCCGATAGTAGCCTGCCAATCCTAGGAAGCTCCGAATCTCAGATGGGGACTTCGGAACCTCCCATCTCATCACGGCCTCGACCTTGGCCGGATCGACCAGAATCCCGTTCTGGTTGACGAGGTGCCCCAGAAATTGCACCTCGCGCAACCAAAACTCACACTTGGAGAACTTGGCATACAAGCTCTCCCTCCTCAGGGTCTCTAACACCTCTCTCAAATGCTCCTCATGATCCTCCCGAGTCTTGGAATAAACCAAGATATCATCGATAAAGACTATCACAGACCGATCCAGCATCGGTCTGCATACACGGTTCATGAGGTCCATGAACGCGGCAGGAGCATTGGTGAGCCCAAACGGCATCACCACAAACTCGTAATGGCCATAGCGCATCCGAAACGCGGTCTTCTGCATGTCCTCCTCCCTGACCCTCATCTGATGATAACCCGAACGCAAATCAATCTTGGAAAACCAAGATGCGCCCTGAAGCTGGTCAAAGAGGTCATCAATCCTCGGAAGCGGGTAACGGTTCTTCACCGTTACCTTGTTCAGCTCCCGATAATCTATACACATCCGATGCGACCCATCCTTCTTCTTCACAAACAGAATCGGGGCTCCCCAGGGCGAACTGCTCGGCCGAATAAATCCCTTGTCCAGCAGCTCCTGCAGCTGCGTAGACAACTCCTGCATCTCGGGAGGAGCCAACCGATACGGTGCTTTGGCTATCGGAGCCGCACCGGGAACGAGGTCAATCCTGAACTCCACCTGTCGCTCCGGAGGTATCCCAGGTAGTTCCTCCGGAAAAACATCAGCAAAATCTCGAACCACCAGAACCTCGCTCACGGTCGCCTTACCCGCCTCCCGGGTGTCCATCACGTACGCGACATAACCCACGCATCCCTGCTGAAGGTAGCGCCTAGCCCTCGCTGCTGAACATACAGTGGGTTCACACTGCGGCCGCTCTCCATGAATCACCAACTCTCCCCCACTTGGGGTCTTGACTCGCACTAGCTGCTGCGCGCAATCTATCACTGCCCCATTAGGGCTCAACCAATCCATACCAATAATCACCTTGTTCCCACGCAATGGAATGGGAACCAAGTCTACCAGGTAACACTCCTCAAACAGTCGCAGGACACAATCTCGAAACACCCTCGATGCTCACACCGATCGATCATCGGCAATCTCTACCTCTAACGGGCAATCTAACTCGCCTGAAGTCTCATGAAATCTCTTGCTAAGAGCAAGAGAAACGAACGATCGGGATGCACCCGAGTCGAACAATACCTGAACCGGGATGCCGTTCACATGGAACGATCCTAATACACACGCAAACACACAGAGCACATATCAATATCATAACAACAAAAATAAAAGATAGAAGGAAGGAATCATACCCGTCACCACATCGGGCGCGGCGCGTGCCTCCTCGGCAGTCAACTGAAATGCCCGACTCCTCACCACTGGAGCCTCTGCCTTGCCCTGACGGCCATCCGTGATCCGCAGGGTCGCTGGAGCTGGCGCCTTCACTGGCGCTGAAGCTCTCAACTGTTGGATTAATGTCTAAGTCCATAACTATAATTGGTAAGACTTGACCCGACCCGGCATGGTCCATTTGGGTTGCATACCATCATGCACTTGGATGAGAGAAATAAGACACTTATGGTTATTAATATATTATAAGTTCTAGTATATTAATAATAAGAATAATAAGATTATTTAATTAGTATTGATCAAGAATTAATCTAGGATTAATTAAGTGATCAAAAGAAGACTAATTAAATATATGGGTTGATTGTGTAAATCATCCATACTTGTATAGTGGGCTAATGCTCCATGGATAATCAAGTTGGGCTAAAACCCATAGGATGGTCCATGGATGCTCCATGGTGTATTTGTACCCATGGATCATGGAAATGAAAGGCCATGTCAATTAGGGTTTACATGGTGTAACCCTAACTATATAAGCTTATTATTCTTGACCAAAATCGGTTACTAGAAGACACTAGAGGGTGTACTAGAAGGGCTAGCCGATTTCATGAAGTGTGGGTTTTCTCTCAAGTCATTCCATGTGTTTTTGATGATTGTGAACCATTTGAGGCATCACCACTTGTGGTGCTAGGCTCACAAGGTTTCAAGGAACACAAGCAACAACGAGGTATGTATTCTATCTTGCTATAGTTATTGTTTTTGTATGCTAGATTAGGATAATACCTTGGATGTTCATATTTGCATGTATAATAGAGAAAACATAGATCCAAGGTATTTAGGGTTGCATGTACACTTAGGAGTGTTAGAATGCTCAAAACCCAACAGTGGTATCAGAGCCTAGGCTTGTTTTCTTGTTATACCTGCAATAGAAGCTGAAAAAACGAATCTGGTGCTGTCTGGCCATCAGACTCGGCGAGTCCATCAGGAGACTCGACGAGTCCATGCCTTAAAAGTGATGAATTCGATCCAACTCGCCGAGTTTGTTCATGCACTCGACGAGTTGGACCCCCAGACAGCATATTTTCGAGTTTTTTGGCAAGAGATGGACTAGGAACATTACCCTAAGTTGTTTTTGATCTTATAAACTTGTTTTTGATGTGGTAATGTTCATGCTAATCCATTTTCAAAGATAATTGTCAATAGATTCATGTTTTGTATTAGTTTAAGGTTTAGACTAATTACATGAAAAAGTTTGATTTGAATTATCTTGTTCTTATGAGTTGCTTAGATTAATAGAAATGTTGAGTGAAATAGTTGTTTTCAATCCATTTTAATCTAAGAGTTGAGTATAAAATGTGTTTGTGTAACTTGTCCTCAAGTTACATGAAGAGTCACATTAAAGACTCATAAAACTCATAATAGTTGGCAATGGTTACAAAATGAAGAGTCTTGTGTCATTGAATAAATTTTTATGACTCCATAACTTGTCCTCAAGTTATGAAAGTTCAAGAGTCACTTCATTAAAGAAAAATATGTAACCATAATTAAATCCATAAGTTATAAAATAAAGAAAAAGTTAGTTCTTTTATTAGTTTAAAGTCTTCCATAACTTGTCCTCAAGTTATGGAACTTGAAGAGTTTTTGGATTAAAACTACTTTAAACACATAAGTTATGGAATTAATTAGTTTTGAATAGTTTCAAAACTTGCCCTCAAGTTTTTGGAATTTGTAAAGTTTTCACTTATGAATACTTTAATTCCAAGTTAGCCCTTAGAATTTTAAAAGTTAAAATTCAACCCTTATACTTTATAATATTATAAGTTAATAATATATATATGTATAAGAGTAAAGTCAGTCTTACCGCTAGTACGCCTCATTCACGAAGCCGGTCTATAAGGTGGGTATAAGGTTGTTGCCTATAAAATGGCAACTTAATGGGTGTCCACTCTCACCCACCGCTTGCTTGACTGGTGGAGGGTCGTTAGCCGAACGGGTTTGACAGGACTAGAATTCTCCCTTCATTAAAAGTATTAATGATAATACTAAGTAACTAAACTCTTAATAATACCCAATCTTAGTTACTTAGGAAAAATGTGAATAAGGTGCTAACCCATGAAATTACACTTTACACTTTGTCTAAGTCGTTAGTGGAGCGTGTGTGGTTAACCGGCACACTAACTTGGACTTAACAAGGTAGGTAAAGGGTGACTTAATATTTATCATAGTATCGATGGAGCGTGTGTGGTTAACCGGCACATCGATTGAGGGGTAATTTATTAAGGGTACCAAGTGATTTGCATGGTTACTTCACACCTTGTTTTGTGATCCTCGGCATCCCAGTCACAAAACCTGAAGGGCACACTCGAGATTGAAACATGCCATTGAACAGTTCAATGAATCTCAAAGATCTAGGAGTTTCAAAACCAATTAAAACCTAATAATTCATTTCGTTTATCTTGGTGGAAATTGGTGAATCGTCATTCACCTACCTTCAAATATTTTATAGCTTGGATTACGGCATACCTCTTCTAAGTTATAAAATAGTTTGTTGGGTCCTAGCCTTAATATTTTCATATTGGGTGTCATATTAAGGACTTTAAAATCAACTATCTTGAATATCTCCCAAAAGATGTCTGGTTTAGACACCTATGATCTTCCCAAATCTCTTGAAACAAGGTTTCCTAATGAAGATGATGTCCCATGGATATCATACTTCTTCACCTCTTCAAATTATTCTCCCTAACCCACAAGTTCTTGAAAAGTTTAAGGTCACTCAGGCCCTATTGGCAAGGCAAGGTCTAGGTGTGGTCACATCTTGGAGATGTAGTCACATATTGACAAGCCGGGAGAGTTGGGTGTCAAAGTCTTGAGAAAGTTGGTGGTTCAACTACTTTCTAAGTCACATAGTGAGTTCTTTTGGAACACCTATGAAAAAGACTATGACAAGACCCTTAATGATCTTATCTATTTGTTAAGATCAACTTCCTAAAACTTTATGGACATTGACAATGATGACATTGGATATCCAGTAAAGCATTCTCTTCCCAATGGAAAGGGATCGGCTATAGTCAACTCGGTTGACCAAATGGTAAAGAGAAAAGCTAAGTCTGTGATAGTCCTGTGTACCATTATCAAAGGGTCCATATGTTTGTATTGCCAAAGAAAGGGCATTGGTTGCGAAGCTGCCAAATTTACCTAAGGATGTTAAAGTCAATAAGTTTGACTCTACTTCAGGTAAAGTCCACTATCTAACTCTGTTAAGTTTCTATTCTGAGATTCTTGATACATGATGTGACTGGGTCACATGGTGATGTTTAAGAATCAAAGAAAAGTGAAGAAACTTAAAGAAAGAATATGCTGAATCTGATCGCGTAGATGGATTTCTATCGCGTAGCTTGAAAAATCGGATTCGTGAGCTACTTCTCAGGAGTTATGAGATATTGCTTAGGAATAGATAACAACAAGTTTTCATATGGATTGTAAGGATAGTTTTTCCGCAAAGTTTTAAAATAAAAGAGAATTTTTTGATTTTATTTATTTTAAAATATCCTTACAATGGCATTTGAGGAAAAAATTGTTGCTTATATAATTCCGTTAAGAGCAAGAGTGGAAATATGAAATTGATTCTTTCATTTGTGGTAATATCTAAATTTACCAAATAAGGAAAGATTCTCATCATCCAAGGTTCAATTGGACCGGATCTTGGAATCATGCAAGTTGTATAGCATGATGAATGAGAACTTTCAAGTTTTGGAAAATTAAGACTAATTACTTGTTCACATGGATGTGTGAATCAAGTAATGGACTAAGGGATCGAGTACACATTCTTGTGCACTGGTCAAGTCCACCACAAAAAGTTTGATAAGACTATTCGTCATGATTTACTTAAGTTCAGTAAATATGATTATACTTACAAGCTTAAAGTGTAACTCTGAGACATTGGAAAAGGTTCCAATGTAAGGCAGAGCGAATAAGAAGAATCAATTTAGGCAGTAAGATAAAAGTTTCTCAAATCTGAAAAGATGGGAGAGTACTTTAGTATCAGTTTTTGTGATCATCTTAATGATTAAGAAACCATAGCACAATTAGTTCTCTAAGGAAATCTTAGTGCATTCTTATGACTAAGAAGAGGGATCTTGAATTGTTGAAGTGGTTAAATCAAGAAGATGAGTCATACTTCGTTCCAATACAAGTCTTAGAGTCATACTCCAAGATTGTAATTTGAGTGACATGTCTCAAAAGAAGGTTAAAACACTTGTCAAATGTAAGAGTAAAAGTTTTTCTACTCTTGTACATTTGAAATTGGTAAGTTGTGATGTTTTGGATAAAACAAAGACCAACTTAGGCCAATTGTGTGAAGTGTTTGTCTTGATTAGAATCCGCACTATCTCTTGAATTTTGACAAGGGATTCTTATAGGTCAAGAGGACAGTGGGAGTCTTAAAGGTCTTGAAAGTCTCAAGAACTAATCAAGAATAAAACCTAAAGTTCTTCTCTAGCACACAATTTGAGGTTTATAATCTATTGTGTTGACATATACTGTGCCCATTCCAGTTAAAGTTGGCTTTGCATATGAGTTCTTAGAGTTCTCAATTGGTTGCACAACAACTTGGAAGCAATGGCAGGCCCTTGAGCTGCAAGGTGGGAAGAAGTTAAGATTGAGTTCGGTCCATATGAGTTTGGATTAGTCATTATCTTTGTCTTGTGACTATGATTTTGACCATTCACATGGATAAGAACACATACACCAGTAAATCTAAGTGTCATAAGGTTTCTCTCCGATTCATGAAAATGATGGTGAGGAAACACTTTCACTAAGTGGATTTTAGCTAGATAGCAATTGTGATATTTGCATTCTCAAAGTCGTTAGTGGAGCGCGTGTGGTTAACCGGCACACTAACATGGACTTGTGAGAAGTGGCAAAAAGGTCTAAACACTATGATTACGGCATCCCTCTTCATAATTGTTTAGATACACAAGTGTGCTATCTAAGGGAAGGTGTATGATTTTGATAAAGTCTTATCAAAACAATCTAGTATCCGAAATCTGAACTTTGGTAAGAAAGTCAGCTGATTTCTGAGTACATGTCAAAGCTAGTGGGAGCATAAGTGTTATGCTAATAATCATCATGTTAGTGGGAGCATGATAATTATGTAAAGTATTGCAAGCTAGCAATGTTAATTATAGAAAACAAAAGTTTCAATTGGGAAAGAGTTGTTTTGCTATAATTAAGGGAGAGGAAATTATACTTCATCTCAAATCTATAAGCTTAGATCGTGAGGTTTTTATCATTTAGTCAAGGATATATATGAATTTCATGTTGGAATGGCTCAACATAAGGAAATTTTGTATATAGGTCCATTATTTGCGTTCTAAAATTCGATTATGATTACGGCATCCCTTTTCATAATCTGAATTATCAGAACTTGGCAAATTGAAATGGAAATATTATAGCAAAAGACTGGTTTAGTCTTTATGTAAGACATCATGAATCGTGTCCCATATGCTTCGGATATAGGATCGATTACATGTGCTATATTCATCCGTTCTAAAATTTTCCAAATGCCTGGGGCATTAAGAAGGGAAAAGGTTTAGAACTGGATATGACTAAAAGGATTAAACAATTGTCGAGGACAATCTAAGGTTTACCAAAGATTGGTTGCTCAAGGACAATTGGAAGTATAGTGATAATTCTGGAAGGACCATATTGACATAGTCTGTAAGGAGGCAACTCTTGTTCAGAAGTGATAGTCAAAATGGAATCTGGAAATGTTTCAAAGTTAGAATTTTCAATCTGTTTAAGATTAGGAAACTTAATGCAAGAAGGATGTTTCCAAGGAGCTGATCTCCTTTGGAATACTCTGTAATGATTGTTGTCAAGTCTTTCTGACTTTGTGCATAATCATTACAAGAGGATCAATGCATATAAGTTTAGAATCTAACAGATTTCAGTAAATGGCATGAATTTGGAATTCTTGCATTTGCAGTAAGGATTTGGGGGTGTGAAAAGAGAATCATTGAAGTTATGTTCAATTGATCTAGTTCACAAAGTAAGGATCATAGACAAACATAGTATGCATACTTGGTGTGTGGCATGACTAGTGTTTTGAAAAAAAAAACATAGTGTACATGCTTGGAGCATGGGACAACTATTGTTTTAAATTCAAGAATAAAGTTGATAGCTGAAACAGTATACAATGAATAATGTGTAATCATATGGTGATAAATAAAAGGTGTTTTATTTATGTTCAAAGGGTTGATACCATATTGGATTCTATTATTATTGTGTTTCACTTTGCATGTTTTGACTTCCCGAATAAACTGGGTTATTCTTCCGGAATGACTAAGTTATTCAAACCATCCACAGTCGGTCATATGTTGGAAGTAGATATGAATTAAGACTATCATGATGGGTTGTAGAGGTCTAAGGTGTTGGACAAGGCTACAGCAATCATGAGTGCTCATAAGTTCTGAGTATTGGATTCAACCCGCGCTCATTGGAATCACTTCATGGATTTTATCACGAGTGATCATGAGACGATAATATCTTATATTCTTTAAACCTAGAGATATGAGTTGTTACTATGAGTTGATAGTACATTGATTGCACGAAACCGCATTTGGTAACTCGGTGCTATAAAACGTGCCTTTGTGTATGATTCAACAAGTAGTAGAACAAGCCATATGAGTCGAAGTTTATCCGTTCCTTTTACCTTCGGGATAAAAGCGATATCTGTGGGCCCCTCGATGATTTGATGATGACAAATGGAAGTGCTCGGCCGGGCCAGGACTGATTTGATTTGTTCAATTAGTCAGTTGTCATAAATCGGAAATCGGGAAACAACAAATGGACAGAGAGAATGATTATAATCCATGTCTCAGTCCATACGATATCTAGAATGGAGGAATATATGATCCCTTATCTAATGGACAAGTCACTGACAAAGGTCAGAGTTCATCTACAAAGGTCAGAGTTCGACAGAAGCTTTTGAGAGCTACGATTGCCAGTTGGTTCCTGAAGTCATACGCAATAGTAGTTTTAGACTTATCCAAGTGGGAGACTGTTGGATTAATGTCTAAGTCCATAACTATAATTGGTAAGACTTGACCCGACCCGGCATGGTCCATTTGGGTTGCATACCATCATGCACTTGGATGAGAGAAATAAGACACTTATGGTTATTAATATATTATAAGTTCTAGTATATTAATAATAAGAATAATAAGATTATTTAATTAGTATTGATCAAGAATTAATCTAGGATTAATTAAGTGATCAAAAGAAGACTAATTAAATATATGGGTTGATTGTGTAAATCATCCATACTTTTATAGTGGGCTAATGCTCCATGGATAATCAAGTTGGGCTAAAACCCATAGGATGGTCCATGGATGCTCCATGGTGTATTTGTACCCATGGATCATGGAAATGAAAGGCCATGTCAATTAGGGTTTAC
This sequence comes from Lactuca sativa, assembly GCF_002870075.4. NCBI lineage: Eukaryota > Viridiplantae > Streptophyta > Magnoliopsida > Asterales > Asteraceae > Lactuca > Lactuca sativa. Next base: position 123,305,529 of record NC_056625.2, on the reverse strand, counting down.
ATGGTGTAACCCTAACTATATAAGCTTATTATTCTTGACCAAAATCGGTTACTAGAAGACACTAGAGGGTGTACTAGAAGGGCTAGCCGATTTCATGAAGTGTGGGTTTTCTCTCAAGTCATTCCATGTGTTTTTGATGATTGTGAACCATTTGAGGCATCACCACTTGTGGTGCTAGGCTCACAAGGTTTCAAGGAACACAAGCAACAACGAGGTATGTATTCTATCTTGCTATAGTTATTGTTTTTGTATGCTAGATTAGGATAATACCTTGGATGTTCATATTTGCATGTATAATAGAGAAAACATAGATCCAAGGTATTTAGGGTTGCATGTACACTTAGGAGTGTTAGAATGCTCAAAACCCAACATCAACATGGGGCAATTGGCCTTCTTGTGGCCCCTCTGGTTGCAGTGGAAACACAGCAACTCCGATGTCTGAATAACGGTCGCAGGAGCAGTGCAATCCCTGCTGATATGCCCAAACTTGCCGCACTTGTAGCAGCCTGACGATCCCATCCTGCACGCCCCCTCGTGCGGCCTGCCGCACCTCCTGCAGCGGCTCGGTCCCGACTGGCCTTTCGGCCTCCCATCTGATCCCTTGGGCTTCTTCCCCGAAGCCCCTGATGCCTGACCATCCTCAAGTTTCCGTTTCCGGATGTGCTCCAAATCTATCTCTCTCTCCTTAGCCCTGGCAATCATGGAGTCCAGGGTAGGGCAAGCCGAAAAGCTAACATGCTCCCGAATGTCAGCTCGTAGCATGTCGTGGTAACGAGTCCTTCTCATATCCTCGTCACCTACATACTGGGGCACCAATAAAGCCCTCTCCCGAAACTTGGCGGTGATCTCCGCCACGGTCTCTGTCGTCTGCCTCATGTCTAAGAACTCCCTGGCCAGCTGCTGAAGCTCGACCGCTGGCGCAAACTCTGCCCTGAACCTAGTCACGAAGTCCGACCAGGTCATTGCCTCGACAGCCGAGGCTCCCATCGAGTCACCCACTGACTCCCACCAATCTCGGGCCCGGTCCCGTAAACACCCTGCTGCGTACCTCACCTTCGACCCCTCAGGGCAGAAGCTGATCAACTGGGCGGACTCGATATCCGCAATCCACCGCCTGGCGACAATGGGGTCCTTCACCCCATGGAAATCCGGCGCACCACTGCTCCTGAAGTCCTTGAAGGACAGTGTGCGAGATCCTGACTGGCTAGAGGCCAAGTCGCTCCTGAATGCCCGTAGGCGATCCTCCATCATCTCCACGATCCCTTCCTTGATCGACCCAAAGATGATGGGGGTCGACTCAAGGATGCCCCTAGTGATCTCCGACGTGATGAACTCACGTAGCCTCTCCTCAATCGGCTCGGTGCCATATCCCGAACCTGACCCCTCTCCTGACCCGCCATCTGTCGGTCTCGATCGAAGTACCACCATTCTGCAAAACATCAATAATAATTATTAGTGGTACTGCTACTTCCTGAGGGATCTCAACTACTTACAGGTTCCTTGGTCTCGTCTTGGCCTTCCTTGGCTCGGGTACGGATCCTCTGCTTTCAGTAGTACGGGCCCATACTACCTTCCACATCTATCCGTACCTTCTCCGAGGAATTCCTCGACTCCACCAACTCCCCTCTACTACTGCTACTCTCCGATATTCTCACCCTAGGCTTGCCCTAGGGAGAACTCAAGTTCAACACAACTGGTCCTCAGCTGCTGTAGGTCTCCTCATAATGCCAGTTAGCCACCACCTAAGCACCATCACATGTAATGAGGATTAGATAATCCTTCAAGTAAAAGATCCGTCCCTACAACGGTTGGACTCAAACAAGAGCTGCGCAATAGGGCCAGTTCCAACACTTTGGGATTATTCAACCCTGATTACATGTGGTGTGACGTGTTTACCTAGTGGCTCACTCCCATTACTCAGAATCCCACCAAGCACGAAGCAAGCAACATTCAGATAAGGGTAACAATCTCAACTAACTCTATCCACTTTCAGGAACTGAGCTAGCATAAGGTGCTAAGCTCATACTACCAGGCATAACCTAAACAGGCTACCCTACTGCTGTCTACTCAATTCTAGCATGCAATATTCAATAAGCTGGAACAAATAAGCAGGCACATAAGGCATCACTCCTAGATCCTTAGCCTATTCTAGCATGCAATATTCATAAAGCTGATAAACATAACATGAACTTGTATGGGTACTATGGGGAATACTTACTTGAGCTCGGCCGGTCGCGCACGTCACACACTTCGTTCTTTCTCAAAACTCTTTTCTCAATTTTAGAAAACATTTTCTTTTAGAAAATCTTTTAATCCCTCGATTTGAGTTCAGACACTCCCGAAGGTGTGTCCGAATCCCTCAAACCAGGGCTCTGATACCAACTTGTAACGACCCAATTTTTACGTCCGAAAATTTCATTTTTTTTTTTTTTAAAATATTACTTTAGAAAACATTAATAAATAAAAACATCGTCTAAATAAAAAGAAACATTGTTTGTTCACATCATAACACATTGCAACCGCGTTCTAAAAAGCCACACCATACATCCCATCAGAATATCAGAGTACAGTCCCAGTAAATCTCATAAATGCGGAAACCGAAGAGTGTGTGTATGACGTGCCGCTACCGCGCCGGCTCCTTCCCCTTCGATGCAGAGGTACCTGAAAACAAAACTGTAAACGTAAGCACAAAGCTTAGTGAGTTCCCCCAACGTACCGCATGCCATACGAGCACATAACATATATACTGCCAGGCTATTCTGGGGTGCCTGACTACTCGGTACGGCCATTCTGGGGTGCCGACCTACCCGTGTCAAGCCATTCTGGGGTGCTGACCTACCCATACGGCCATTCTGGGGTGCCGTCTTACCCGTGTCAAGCCATTCTGGGGTGCTGACTACCCATCGGTCCTGACAACCGATCCTCGGGGACTATTTCACCCCTACTACTATGATCACATATAACATAACAAGCCAGCATGCAAACATATCATCACATACTGTCAGACGTATCTGGGGTGTCTGACTACCCTTCGGTCCTAACGACCGAACTTTACTACTATCACAGACAACATATCATGCTAGCATATAACATATCAGGTAATAGCAAACTTAGATGATATCACAAAGACAATCATCTACCATACATCTCCTACTGGTGGGTCGGCATTGTGGCCTTAGACCCACCGCTACTGGAAGGTAACTCACCTCGAAGTAGCTGCTGAACTGATCGGGAACTAACTGACTGCTGCTGCTCCGGGAGTCCTCCGGCTGCAATTTCCACGACATACTCAATCAAACACTGCTAACTGTCCTTTAGGTAAAATGACCATTTTACCCATGACCATGCCCTAAGTCAAAGTCAGAGTCAACTTTCAGTTGACCCGACTCGCCGAGTTGGCTTTCCAACTCGCCGAGTCCCTGCCCAAACGACTGCCCTGAATCCCGATCCTACCCGTCGAGTTAGGCGACGACTCGACGGGTTCACCTTCTTAACCATATTCAAGTCCTTCATCCTACTCGCCGAGTTGTATGAACAACTCGTCGAGTTCATCTTCATCCGATGAACACTTTATGCTAAGACTCGCCGAGTTGTATGAACAACTCGTCGAGTCTGTTCTTGAGCTATGAAGATTGCCTTGGACTCGCCGAGTCAGGGCATTGACTCGCCGAGTCCTAACATGGGTGAGTTCAGCTCCCAACTCACCGAGTCACCCCCTGTGACTCAAGGCTCAACTCGACACATGAAGAAGGGACCAATTCTGTGACTCGCGACCAGACTCGCCGAGTCACCTATGCGACTCGCCGAGTCGTCGCCATGCACTCCTTAAATATACCGATTTGCTCGGTTCCAGACCATGCCATTCATAGATCTGGGCTTCTAGGACACGAATCACACGTAAAGTTTCCAACTTTACGTGTGGATATCCACCAATAAGGATTATAAGGCTCAAAATGTCCCAAAATGGTAGATCTAGGGCTAACAAGCCTTATGGGGCCAAAAAGCTAACAGAATTGAGCTCCTGGAGCTCAATCTTACATAGATCCAAAGGCCAAACGCCTTATTACAACATATAATGAACATGCAACTTGGGAAATTGACCAAGAAGGACCCAAATGAAGTTTTAAGCATAGAATCAAGGGGAAAACGGGTTATACCTCAAAGGAAATGTTGAAATGACACAAGGGTGGCTGATCTCCTTCTCCTCTTCTTGATCTACTCCTCTTACACTTCAAAACCTTCAAGAACACACCAAGAATACTTCAAACTCTCAAGAAAACAAGGGGAAAACGATGTAGGGGGAGTTCTGGGGTGAATGGGGACGAGTTGGGGCGAAATGAGGGTTTAAATAGGGTGCAAACCCTTGAAACTTAGGGTTTCATCCCGCAGCGGTGACTCGCCGAGTCCAGGATATGGACTCGTCGAGTCGCCTACTTAAAACGCGTCCTGAGTCCCGTCCCTACTCGGCGAGTCGGACCCTATGACTCGCCGAGTCTAAGGCTAAATTAGCGCAATGCTCAAATAAAATTCACATACCGGAAACCAGGCGCTACAATATACATTTGATGTTGTTGGTTTTATAGATAATTGTGGCTAGACGATACAGGAAACAAAACATAATACTACTGATACATTTCAAGTGGTTAGACTATTGGAGAGACACACTTGCTAAAACAAATAGCTATGTCCCCATCACTGACAAGCCAACAAAAAGGTATTAGGTCACTTCTTGAAGGTCATATTAGCTGATAATATGGGTAGTATGTTGCGGTGGACACATATAGAATGAACTTTACATGATTGTCTTAGTGTACATATTTCATATGGACAAGCATGGAGTGCTTAAATGTAAGCTCTAAATCTATTGAGATTGATCCTTAAAGAATGCTTTCAAATACTACCTTTATATTGTTATAACTTGGAGGAGAATAATCCAGGGATGGTTATAGATAAATATGAGTTATGATAACAAATTTGTATAGTTTATCATGCCTATTGGTTTCGCAGTAATATTTATTATATAATGAGTTTTTATATTTATTGTTGTTACACATGTCTTCAATTTAATTAGTAATATATTAATATTAAATTAATTTTTAGGTTCGAGGATTTCAAACAAGTTTGCGTCCTACTATTATCATTAACAGAGCACACCTTAAACAAAAATACTAGGGCACCATGTTCCTAGCAGTAGGCACGGACGGTAATAACCAAATCATCTTTATTACATTTGGTGTTGGGTAAACTGAACATGGGGAGTCATGAAAATGGTTTTTATCAAGACTCAAAGTGTAACATCTTGATATTTAGGTATTTCCATTTTAACCCTTGACATAAGACTTATTTCATTTCGAGCCCTAATGGCATTTTTGTAATTTTGGAGCCAACTTGAGTACGTTGGGTGTTCCCCAGTTATGCTGGGCATACATGCCAAAATCCCAAACCCTAATATTTAGGGTTTGGACCCTATTTAAACATCCTTAAGTCCGAAGTCTTCTTTCTTTCATTAGCCTCTAGCCCACTTCGACTTTTGCAAACCCTAATTCATTTTTTAGTATTCTTGAACCATTTGTGTGTGTGTTTTAGTGTTCATAGAGGAAGAAGAGGGAAAAGAGAACAACTTGAAAGATTGGAACAACCTTGGACCTAGAAGTATTCTACCCTCCTACATCTCAAGAAGGTGTAAAATTCGTACTTTGATGCTTATTTAGAATCTAGGTTATATGATGTTATTTGTGATTTTGTTTCCAATCAATGGTGTTCTTGAGTATGGCATGCTCTAGATCCAAATAGATTGTCCTTCCAGACTTTTTGGAGTATCTAAGGTCATAAAAATGCAATCTTGATTGTTAGTTTCCCTCCACGTATGGCATATAATTTCTTTATGAGTTAGGAAGTTAGGGTTTTTGTTATTGGGCTCTTAATAGCCATACAAGACCATAAGTTTGAAACTTTATGGTTAAAGACGTTATTTGAGGGCTAGGTCTGGAATTTGGACAATAGGGTTTAAGGATTAAGCTTTTAATAAGAAAGGGACTGAATCCATTGCGTACATTGCGCGTGACCCTGATATGACATAAATATAAGGTTTTCTAGCCCGTTTTTGGTCAAGCTCGAGTACGTTAAGCATACAAGTTGAGTACGCTCGATGTACTCAGTTGTGTTGCCCAGGTTTGACTTTTTGACATTAACCAGGATTTAACCAAGTATGACCTAAGGGTAATTTTGGGTACTTTGTGTTCCATTTGAGATTGGTCACTATTTGATGAATAGGGTGACGAGTAGAACTGATATTCGGAGAAGATACATATTCGTCTTTTTGTTCAGACTGAGAGGTGAGAATTCCTCACTACATGTTGGGTCGAAGGTACCAATGTCGTCCCGTTGGGTTATGTGTCCTGGTTTAAAGGATGTTGCTATGTTGTATTTATATGTTAGTATTGAGTCTTGGTATAGAGGATGTTGTTATGCAATAGCGATATATAGATATGCTTATTAGTCTTATTGACTGCATATATGTTTATCTGTGATGTGTAAGTCAACATAGTATGGTTGGGTTGAGGCATTAATTCTTTGTGTGGAACCAATAAACTTTGGAACAAGCCAAATATAAGTTATCGGTCTAATGAGCAAGCCAGACTTATGTTGTGGGCTCGAGAGTATGCAAGACATGAGTTGTGGGCCTGAGACCAAACCAGACTCATGATGTGGACTCTGGGGTAATCCAGTCTATTAGTTGTGTACCCAATATGTATGTTCTTATATTTCGTGTGGTGGTACTTGGGGGAACTCACTAAGCTTTGCCTTAAAATTTCATCTTTTATGTTTCAAGTACTTCAGATGATCTTGGGAAAGCAAATGTGTGATCGTACACATCCTCTTGGTTTTGATGATTCTGATTTGCGACCATCTGATATATGATTTCTATGTTTGAGAACAACGTTTTTGTAAATAATTGGTTGATTTAGGATTTTACTAGAAAACAATGGTTTAACTTGATTTAAAAATGAAAAAATTACCTAGATTTTTGAAATGTTACATGTTGGTATCTGAGCCCTAGTTTTAAAGAATGGACGAGCATCTATGCGAAACCAGACTCAAGCTAATGATCTGTAAAGTTTTAAAAGTAATTTTCAAATTGAATTCAAATTGTTTTCAGAAGTAACCCAAGAAGGATGAGATGTGTACGATCAACCGGAGAAAGAAAGTATACCCCATGTGACCACGCTGTTATTTGTTATGATCTGATAAAATTGCATGCTACTGATAGGCTAGGGATGTTTAGTAATTGCATGATAGGATTGCCTAATGTATGATGCTTGATAGACTAGGAGGACTTCTTTTATAAAATTGACATCATTATTGTATTTGATTAGTGTATGTATCATAGTTGTACATAACAAAGATTTTCTAGCCTGAGAATGTTTGGTTTAGCCTTATTTAATATTCCTTGTTTGGTTGTGGGCTTTGGGTAGAATCAAGTGTTTTATTGTATATAGGTACCAGTGTTATGTATGATTAGCATGCACGAGTGGTTGCAGGGTTAGTGGAAGTTTCAAGAATGAGTACGTGTGTGAGCTGCCAGCTAGATAAGGAATGATTAGCCACTCTCAATAAAGTGAGGATACGATGTTTGCTTATCCTAATCGTGTGATGTTTTCTGGTAGTTTGTGATGATCCATTGAGACAAATATGAGTAGGTGTGGAAGGTAGTATGGGCCCGTACTACTTCAAGCACATGACCTGTACACGTAGCAAGGAAGTCAAAAACCCCAAGGGTTTAGCCTCTCTGTGATGATTGTATAGTATGAATGGTAACATTTTATGATATTTCTATTAGTTCTTTTTCATTATGGTGTTTATGAGGGGATCATCTTCTGGATATGGAGCGAGTGGCTAAGTTTGGCCAGGGTTGTCTAATGATCAGATACGAGAGATGATTGACACTAAGGTGGCTATTGTTGTTCAGGGATCTATTCCAGAGTTGTGTGGGTGTATCGAGACCTCCATGGTTGAGCTATTTGACAATCGATATGTTGCACTCTATGAGGTTGCTATTGCTGCAGCAACTGCGACTGCTTATGTCGTGGGGGTTCTAGGGGATAGAGCTTCCAGTATCAGTACTTTGATAGTACGAAGCCCCTAGAGTTTGATGGAGTCAGGGACCCGATGGTATCGATGAGGCGATTGTCTGATGTGGAGGGTTGTTTACTCACATGTTCTTGCCTTGCTGACCATACGATTAAGTGTGCCCTGAACCTTCTCAGGTTAGGGGAGAAGGTTTGGTGTAGATTGTTGACGGTTAGTTACACTCTTGAGCAAAGGGTTGCTGTTACTTGGGAAGAGTTCTCAGAGATGTTCCATGCGAGATACGTTCCCTTGGTGAAAAGGGAGAGGGAGGTCCATGAGTACTTGGACCTGAGATAGACGACTTAGTCGGTGACGGAGATCACCAAGATGTTTACTGAGAAGGCTCTTCTTGGCCCTAAATTTTCAAGTTCAGAACAGGCTCATATGACACGGTACTTGAGCATGCTCAAGACGGATATTTGGCAGTTCGTTTCCATGCAATGTTATGCTACCCTCACTGAGCTTCAGGATGTCGCGAGGAGGTAGCAGATTGAGATTGAGATTCAGACGAGGGATTTAAGGCATGCTCTATTTAGTCATAGTCTATAATGAAGCGGTTCAAGCCCACTGATTCAAGATCTGGGGGACAGAGGAACTGTACTTGTTGAAAGTGTGGCAATGTTCTTGAGGGTACTTTACGATCATCATCTGGATTTGACAAATGTGGAAAATAGGGGCATTATGCCAAGGATTGTCGTCAGCAGGCCCCACCCGCGGGTCCCTAGATTTGTTACTGTTGTGAGCAGGTTGGTCATGTGAAGGCAAATTGTCCCTTGCTCGTTGCGAGACCGGAATCGGCTCCAACACTGGCTACTTTGAGGATTCCATATGGACGCTAGGGTAGGGCAAAGCCCCCAAGGGCTAGAGGACATGATTTCTAGCTTATAGCAGAGGAGGCTAGGGCAGCGCAAGACGTCGTTACTATTGGATTAGGTGTCTAAGCCCATAACTATTTCTGGTATGTACTTCGCCCAGTTGGCATGGTCCATTTGGGTTGCATCTTCATCTCAATTGTTGGATAGACAAAATGAGAGAAAGAACACTTACAATTTGTTAATAAATTATTAGTTCTAATATATTAATATGAAATCATATTATTTAATTAATGTTGATCAAGAATTAATTTGGAATTAATTTTTTGATCAAAAAGAGACTAATTAAATATATGGGGCTTGAATTGTAAATCATTCATTTTATATATAATGGGCTTATGGTTCATGAATCACTAGATTGGGCTAGGAACCATTGGGTGCCCCATGGATACTCCATGGAGGTTATAATCCATAGATCATGGGGAAAATGAAAAGCCATGCACATTGGGGTTTACATGATGTAACCCGAGATGTGGCACACTATATAAGAAGCTACATAGCTAGCTAAATATGCCACTAGAGAAAAAGACAAGGAGGGCTAGTCAATTTTGTGATCAAAGTGTTCTTCTCTCAAGTTATTCCAAGAGTTTTGGTGTTGTGTGAAACATTTGAGGCATCACACTTGAGGTGTTAGGCTCACAAAGTCTTAAGGAATCCAAGCAACTACAAAGGTATGTCCTTCTACAAGTTTTTATATTACAAGTACCACATGCCATGCTAGTTAGGATGTAAACCTTGAAAAATTCTTATTTTCATGAATATTAGAGAAAACATAGATCCAAGGTTTCTAGGGTTGCATGTACACCATATGAGTGTTAGAATGCTCAAACCCATCGGTGGTATCAGAGCCTAGGCTTCTTTTCTTGATACTTGATGAAAATTGTTGAAGAAACTCAAAAAAAAAAATCTACATTCTGCTGAGTGAACTCGCCGAGTCCATGCATATATTCATCCTACTCGCGGAGTAGGTTCATGCACTCGACGAGTAGGAGGCCCAGAGTGTAGTTTTTCAAGTTTTACTGCTGGAAATGGACTAGAAACATTACCCTAAACTGTTTTGGACTTATAAAACCTATTTTTGATGGTGTAATGTCTATGCTAATCCAATTTCAATGGTTACTATAAAAAAATTTAAAGTTTTATATGTGTTTATATGATTCTTGAAATTGTTGATATGAATGTTCATACTTATGATTTTTAGAAGATCAAAAATATTATTTGTAAATTGTTTGTTAGTGGAATTCTTGATCTAAATGTCGTTGATTGTGTCCTTAATTTTTCCTCAAGTTATGCATTACCAAAAGTCACTTCTTTAAAAGTCAATAAAGAAACATAGGTTACATAAAATGGCAAGTCTTCATTTTAATAAATCATTAAACTCATAAGTTATGAATATGAAGGGTTTTGAATAGTTTGAAAACTTTCCCTCAAGTTTTGGAATTTGTAAAGTCACTTTAGAAAACCTTTAATTCTATACACTAGAGTTTTAAAAGTTAAAATTCAGCCCTTATACTTTATAACATTATAAGTTAATAATAATCATAATTATATATATATATATATATATATATATATATATATATATATATATATATATATATACACACACACAAGAGCAATTCAGTCTTACCGTTAGTAGGCCTCATTCACAAAGTCGGTCTATAAGGCGGGTATAAGTAACTAAACCTTTTATAAATTCCCAATCTCAGTTACTTTAGGAAAATATGAAATCGGTGCTAACCCATGAAATTACACTTTGTACCTCACCAAGTCGTTGGTGGAGCGTATGTGGATAACTGGTACACTAACCTGGACTAGTAAGAGTGGCAAAGGGTGACTTAATATTTATCATAGATCGGTGGAGCGCGTGTGGGTAACCAACACATTGATTAGGTGATAAACATTAAGGGTACCAAGTAAATTTGCATGGTTATTCACATATTGTTGTTGATCCTCGGCATCCTACTCACAAACTTGAGAGGGCACAATCGAGATTTAAACATGCCATTGAAAAGTTCAATGAATCTCAGAAGAGTCTAGGAGTTTCAATCCAATTAAAACCTAATAATTCATTTCGTTTTCATGGTGGAAATTGGTGAATCATCATTCACCTACCTTCAAATATTTTATAGCTTGGATTACGACATCCCTCTTCCAAGTTATAAAATATTGTGTTGGGTCCTAACCATAATATTACATTCGGGTGTCTTTTTAAGGATTCTATATGTAATCTAAACTTTTATTTCCTCTTTTCAGATTTCTTCCAACAATACTACTTCTGGCTCAAACCCTACCGGCTCCTTCTCTCTCATGAAACTTTGTGGGAGAGTCATCTTTGATGGTTCAAAATTTAATGATTGGATCAGGAACACCAGGATGGTCACTCGTTACGAGGACAAGGAATATGTCCTCGACAAGGAGCTGAAAGAAATTGATGAGCGTACTGCTACTCCAGAGGAGATCACTGACTTTGGGGCACATCAGAGAGATTCTACCAAGGTGGCATGTATCATGTTGGCCACAATGAAAGTTGAACTCCAGAAGTGCTATGAGGACTTTTACCCTTTTGAGATGTACATGGACTTGATGGACTTCTACCATCAAAGTGCTCGTCAAGAGAGGTATGAAACCATCTCTTCCATGATAACAACCCGAATGAAAGATGGTGAACCCATCACGGGCCACATCCAGAAAATGAAAATGTACATGGACCATTTACTGAAGTTAAATGTGAACTTCCTTGAGGATTTGGCTATCGATATCACCTTCTTGTTATGATCAATTCTGAATGACATATCACATGAATAAGTAGGAAGTCACACTCAGGAAACTTCAAGGGCTTTTGAAGACCAATGGAACGGATCTTAAGGGAAAATCGGTTGTTACTACTCCTACTCCTATCGTTGTCCCTATTTTGGCAATCAGGCAAGGTAGAGGAAAAAAGAGGAAGACCCCTTCGAAGGGTACCAAGGGAAAGTCTCTTGATGTGAAGAACACATGAGCGTTCACGGCCCAAAGATGTGAAGAACAATTAAAGATCTTATGGATTGGTGAGTGTTTGAAGGCCCTTTTGTGGTATACCAAAGAGATATAAAAGAAAATGGGTGTTTAAGGGAAGAAGAGGGTGTTCTTGAGGATGATACTTGAGAGAGAATGGAAGAGTTCACAACCAGAAGTGAAGAAATGAAGATAAAATCGATCAAACTCTTATATCTAGGGAGGTAATTGCGGCCGAGGAGTTCACGGTCGTGAATCGAGGGTTCACGGTCCGAAGCTTGATCATGGTTCGAAGAGTTTCACGGATTTGCAGGTTCACAATTCGAAGGTTCGCGGCTCGGTGGTTCATGGCTGCGAGGGTTTTGTAGTCCATGCGAGGTTTCTCGATTCATAAGGCTTTTCCCTTCCAAGCTATAGCACACTTAGTTACTAGGCTTCATAACTCATAAACCAATAATCCATCTAATTTAAGATAATGGAATAAATAAGTTTGACCAAAGTTGACTTTTATATGAATAAAATTTTCGAGTTGTGACATCATCCCCCCCCCCCCCCCCGTTAGATGGAATTTCGTCCTGAAATTAGCTTTCTCAGCAATACTCTTGGGGTCGTGCTCCTCTGAATGGCAGAATACCCACTCATAGACCTAGGCAACTTTTCCCTGAAGTTCATGATATGATTCATACCTGGTCCATCTATCATTACCGTGTGTATACAAGTTGTATATAATTAAGATTAGTAAGATGGTCATATATATGTCTCTACCCCAAGTCCACAACCCGACAAGGAACAGGGGTTAGGGCGGAAGAACACATTCTTATTCTGCAGAATCTTGATTATATACTTATCTTGCGTATACACTTAGTAGTGATAGATTAACTATATTCTTCCGTAGCCTCTGTGCTCGAACTTGACCTACTAGATGAGTCGTAGTTTCTGGGAGGTTTGTTGTGTATACATCAGAAAGGTTTCGGAGGGTAAGGTACTCCTCACATGAGTACTTTGGGGTCGATAATATGATGGAGACGATTCTGAGGTCTGATTCGGGTTGTTGTTACGATTGACGAGGGTTTCGTTAGTCGGTTGGTTATGGCGAAACGTTTTCAGAGCACATGAAATTGGTATGGTGAGGACCACACCAATCCATGACGAGTGACAACGTCAGAACTCCTTATCGACACAAAAGTTAGGCCGATTTGAAACAAATGTTTGTTATATGATGGTGTATCCCGAGTGTACTCGACACTGTATTCTGTGTAGGATTCCCAGTGCTTACTCGATATTACCACTGCCGCAAAACGTAGCGCAATAAGCGAGTATTAGTAGTGAGAGTGCTTTGATAATTAGTGACGATACTTTATATTATGACCCTTCTTGGTACCTCTATGATCGCTTGGCACATACAAGTTATGTATAATTAAGATGAATAAGGCAATCGACTGAGAGACTCTGCCCTAAATCCACAACTGGACGAGGAATAGGAAATAATGCGGAATCGCTCACTCTAAGTCTGCAAAATCTTAGCTATGAATAACCCTGATGTACGAACTAAGCCATCATAGCTCACCAATGCGGATCTTTAGTTCTCTTATGAATGATGTGACTTGTCAAACGAATTAATTATTTACAATTACCTTTAAATTTTCCCATGTTTTAATATTAAATATAAATTTAAATCTTTAAAGTAATGTTATTTAGAAGATGTACCGCTGTTCACTGGTGGTCCCAGTGCAGTCTCTCCTGCGGTGATCATCAGTAATTGTCCTTCCCCGCCCGAGTTTTTCGCTATTGGGCAGTCCATCTTGTAGTGCCCAGTCTCACCACAACCATAGCAGGCCTGGTTTACTTCTACCATGGGACTTGGGAGATTGGTTGTGTGGGCGCCCTACAGAAACGGGCAATGTACCCCTTCCTGTTACAATTTTTGTAGTGTAACTCTTGACATGCTCCATAATGATGGATGTTACACTTGTTACATTTTGGGCGAATCCTCGCATATTGTCGTGCTGGCGTTGGCATGGTAGGTGTTGTGGTGGCATGTACAGTAACTATTTGTTGCTCATGCGGGGGTTCATGTGTTGTACGTTCCTTTCTCTTGTTCCCCAACTATCGTTTATAGTCCCCTCCCTTTATTGTCTCGGGAACGAGGACCATGACGCCATGGCAGACTCCATGGTCAATGAGTCTCTGGGCCAAGCGTTTGGCACTATCGAAGGTAGTTGAGTTAGAAGACAGTACATTCCCTTGAATCTAGGGAGATAACCCCTAAATGTCGCCTCTTGGGCAGTATTCTACTCTCGTCATCTCTTTCAGGTTCTCCAAACCATTCGATTTAGCCACCGATAGGGTCAGTGACTTCACATGGCCATTCCACCATGTTAGAGCTATGTCAGAGAAAGCGCAGGCAGTAAACTTCACTTTGCTCCCTTCTGGGCACAGACAGATTTCGAAAACCGAATCTGTTTTCTCAAACCACCACATTAGAGCGATGACTCCCCCAATTCCATTAAAGAATTTGGGTTTGCAGTTCATGAATTCCATGTACGAACACTCCCATGCGTATCCTTGGGTAACTCCGGGGTTAGTTAGGTGGATACCACTACCAGAGACACTAGTACCACTTACGCGGATTTGAGCTATAGCAGATGTTACTACGGCTGTTACCGATGATTGGAAAGCAGCATGATCGGGTTGTCGTGGTCGGTTCTCTATTGTGTTATTGACTATGTGCCTTGAAGGTCTACCGTGAGGCATCTTTTGCTAAAACGAATACAAGATGAAGTGGTGATAAGTCTATGGCAATGGTTATAAGTTGAATGTTGATTGACTAAGTTATCCTAGTTCTGAGTTTATCCGGTTTTGAATTTCATAAGGTTCTAAAAACCAATTCATAACGGGACTCGACATAAAATAGACTTTATGAATCAGTAGTGACTACGCTTGAATGAATTTCTATAAATTTGAATAACTGACACAAGTTGTTCATGAAAGATGGAATAATCCTAACACATAGTGTGAGTAGTGTATTCACTAGCTCACTAAGTCATTTTAGGTTATTATTTATTATTGTGATGCATATGACATTTGGTTTCTTGGGTTGATCCCTTCTTGAAATCCTCCTCGTGATTCTCTTCTAGTTCCTCCTTGACTCCTCTATTGAGTGGTTACATCTATCTAGGTTTTTCGTGTGAGAATGGGAGTGTCTAAATAATCTATGGAATTCAATGAATCATTATGGGGTGATCCTTACCGGGTCATCTTATAATTGCATAGTGTATAGAAGTTGTATATAATTTAAGATTAAATATACATTCTAATAAGTGATCCTACTCTTAGACCACAACCAAACAAGGAACATGAAGTAGAGCATAGATCACAAATTGTAAGTCTATAAAATCTCAATTATATAAAACCTTGGAAGTATACACTCCGGAATTATAGACCTACCAGTAAGGGTCTTTTAAACTTTCACATGTGTTATTTATAGTGCCTAACATACTCCTATAGCATTTTAATGGTATGAACTTGGTAAGTTATATGCTTGTTGTTATCTTATAGTATCATAAAATACTCCTGTAGTATTTTAACATTATGTTATGTTCTAGAATCTCCTTATAAAGAGTTCGGTAAGTTTTAAGTCTGTTGCAACACCACATCACTCCCAAACACATGTTGGTCATATCTCAAATAAATATAGTTGATCAGGCTATATTGATCCCAGATATGATTACATAGCTATCCAGGTTTGACCGCAGTGGCCAACCTTTAAATACTTCTATTTGTTCTTCCTGTGATACTTGTTCTTGTACGTATGTATGTGTGTGTGTATATATATATATATATATATATATATATATATATATATATATATATGTATGTATGTATGTATGTATATACTAGCCGTTTACCCGAGCCAAGCGACGGGTGCGATTTTTTTTTTTCTGAAATTAGTTTCTAGAGACGATTAATTTTTGTGCAAATAGTTTATTACATATAAACAGTTATCGATAAAAGCCATGATACCAAAAACGAAATTAATAAGAATTAAAAATGAAAAGTTGGGATTCTTTACAAATATACGAACACATGATTGATTGTGGATTATTTATCGTGCAACATATTTTATACACCACATTTGATGTATATAGACTTCAGTGTCGATGAATTGTATGTCATGTTTAATTACTACTTTTGTATTGACACATGATATCCCTTTGAATAATGTCACCTAAAGTTGGTCATGCGAGAAATCGATTCTAGACAGTAAATACCTACATATGGAATTGTTTGTCCCCGAGCTTTAATGATTTTCATATAGAAAAGTAATCGAATTGGTAATTGTTTTCTCTTCAACTCGAATGTGAACATGTCATCTTTAGACATACGTAGAGAAATCATTGGTAAACATAACCTCGTTCCACCAAATGGGAACCTCACCCCAGTGATATATTTCATTGTTTGGTCAACCTTCTCTGACGCATGTCTTTTAGCCATCGATGCTTTGTCCCATATGATTACTTTTGCAGTCCGAAGCAGTTGAGCAGTACCACTTTGTCTTGTAATCTTGCTGACCGAGTTATTTTCAAGATTAAGAAGAATTTTAGTATAGCGTGAGTTGTATATAAAATGAGTTTGGGAAATATATGGTTGTTGTGTATTTAATAATAGATATAGAACCATAAAAAATACATAGTAATGTTCTTATCGATTGAAACTAACTACTTTTATTATGTGTTTTCTTCCGCCTCGTAATGTTCTTATTATGTATTTTCTTCCGCCTTGTAATGTTCTTATCGATTGAAACTAACTACTTTTATTTAATTATACTATTGGACCGCATAAAATTTTAAGGATGTGTATCCGATTATATGTAACTAAATCAACCACTAATTCTTTCGCTATGTATGTTTGTACATATAAGATTCCTTTATATGACTCCAAAATTGAAATTTAACTATCTAGTGAAGAAAAAACAACATTTATATAGAATAACCGAAAAAGATAGAAAACAAATAGCGACTACCAATACTAAAAAGATTATAAAATACATACATTTAAAACTCAGTCAACTCCCCATTAATCTAATCTTCGTCAATTTGTGAATATAATATGGTTTTAGTGTGATCATACATAGTGTCAATTACAAATTTTATGTTTAAATTCTATTTTCATTATTGTTTTTCATTTTTGTTTGTAAATCAAGTATGGAATTATCCAATTACATTGTATGGGGGGGAAACGCTAAGAAAGAAAAGGAATTGAAGAGAAAATATGAGAATATACAAAAATATTTTTAAAACGTTCAACAAAACTATATCGTTTTTGTAGGTCCTATATGTAAGTTTAGATAGATGATAACCACTTATGACACTTCTTATTTGTGTCACCATCTCAATAAAACTCAATCAACAGATCTCTTTGTGCATATCCACGTATCCCGATTGCTAGTTCTGGTGCATATTTGGTGTTGACATTTTTGCCCATGGCCAGCTTTTTTCAGAAGATCTGCGAATTCTTTGAGTGCTATTGTTTTTTCATAAACCTTGTAACACTTCACCAAATCTACAAAAAAAAATAAATAAATAAAAAAAAATAATTCATATTTATATAATTTATATAACAGGCTTATGCTTAATACCATTAAAAAGTTAGGGAAACAAAGGGAATTTGTTTATATATACAAACTAAAAAAGAAACACGAAACCATGAGATAACATGTATTGGGGTTTTCGAAGATTAAAATAGTCATGATACATGGTTAAATCTTTCACTTATCATCGAAAAATTTATCATTAATTGCTTCCATGTAATCATCCCCTTTCAGATGCTTGAAGTTTCATGATCTGTGTAACATCCTGGAATATCAAGAGTAAAGTTGAAGGGTTAAAAGAGTAAGTTGGAAAGGGCAACTCGGCTAGTCCACGAGTGGATTCGGCCAGTAGCGTCGCAATTTTGATCGCGTGTTAAGTGGCTGACTCGGCGAGTCGGCGGCTGGACTCGGCGAGTAGGCGCTGAGTGGAGAAAACCCTAGTTCCGGAGGATGAGCCCTATATAAAGGACATTATACCCTCTCCCCAGCCTCCTTACCTTCCCTTAAGTCCAGAAAACCCTAGAAACGCGATTGTGAAGGATTGTACTGCAATTGAACCTTGGTAAAGAGATTTGGAGGAAGATCTTGGAGAGTTAAGAGGCTTGGAGCAAGGGGCTTTGCTTAGATTCAGATTTATTTGCTGTTGAGGCTTCCTTTTGAGGTATAATCTCGTTCTTGGGCTGTTAATCTTCTAGATCCATTATTCTTGGAATGTATGGGAGGTTTAGCTTGTGGTATCTTGAGTTTGAAGAGTAGATCTGAGGTTGCTACCTCAGATCTAGAGTGGAGGAGGTCTAAAGTGCATTAAAGTCCTTGTTCTTGAGTGATTAGTGAAGCCATCATGTCCCAAACCCTAGCCCTAAAGTGTAAAATGCCTAGATCTCTTTGGATTCACGTAAAGTTTGCCACTTTACGTGATGGATGGGTTGTAGGAGGCTAGATCTATGTTTTGGATCAATTGCATGGCCTGGAAGGTTCTGTTTGGAATGAGATCTAGAGGCACTCGGTGAGTCACAAAGGTGTACTCGGCGAGTTGCTTGAAGATGGTCTGGAACTCGGCGAGTTGGAAGAACAACTCGGCGCGTAGGTTGTAGATAGCCTTAGACTCGGCGAGTCTGTTCTTGGACTCGGCGAGTCTGCTCGTGAGGTCCAAGTTTCTTCTGGTTGAGTTGTGACTCGGTGAGTCGAGTGAGAAAGGACTCAGAGTTGCTGGACTCGGCGAGTCTTGGGGTGACTCGGCGAGTTAAGTCGCGGTTGTGGGAGACTCTTTGTATGTGGACTCGGCGAGTCATTGGGATGACTCGGCGAGTAGAGTCAGTCAGGGGTTGGCTTTGGCCAAGGGTGGACCAGTTATTTTCCAAGGGCATTTTGGTAATTGTTGAATATTGTTTTGAGTTCAGTGTCTTGGTGTTGGCCAGTGTTGCAGATCGTATCTGTGGTTGGAGTAGCTTGGGTTATCTGTTCAGTCGGTAATTTTGGGGTGAGTTATCCTCACTATATCAACAGGGTATAAGGCACCAAGGCCGGCCCTTTATCAAATTGAGATCCGGGTATTTGTTGTTATGATATTGCTTTGATATGTTGCATCCTGGTAGCTAGGATGGTATATGTTAGAGACGTGGTTGAGGTCAGTATTCTGAGATGTAGGGTGATGCTATGCTAGTGACCGGTTAGGTCGGTATCCTGGTTAGGATGATGATATGTTATGTGATCTGTTTGATTGGTTTGTTGACTGTGAATTGTTATATGATTGTATGTTTATGTGCACATGGTTGTATGGACTGGAGTTGCGTTGAGGCGGGTCCTGCTTTGTGCTGTAGGCCAAGATACCCAGGTCGGACCAGTTGTGCCGAAGGCCCAGCGAGCGGTTCGGATAGGCTGTAGGCCCCAAGAGGGCGGACCAGACGTGCCGAGGCTCGGAGAGTGGACCAGTCTCAAATCGAGGAGTGTTTTCAAAAGAGAATTTAAAACGGTTTTCAAAATGAGTAAAAGGAGGACGCGGAGGTACGGTCAGACGGAGCCAGTAAGTAACCCCAAAATACTACACATGATATTTGTTTTTGAGTATTGTTACAACAGCATGCTAGTGCTAGGCTAGGGATCTTCAGGATTTCATGATAATGTTGCGTGATTTATGATGCCTGTTAGCCTAGGGTTTCCATGAGGGAGATTTCCAGTGTTCCTCTAGTAGTGAGGGTTGAGCGCTTGTTTTGTATGTTTTCACTAGGGTGTTGTGGTAGTACTTCATACAAATATGGGTAGGTGTGGAAGGTAGTATGGTCCCGTACTACTGAAAGCACATGATCCATATACGTATCAGGGAAACCATGACCTCTAGGGTTGGGTTGAGAGTTGGTTCCCGGGTTAATGGGAAGTGTCTGAGATTTTGTGGTGTTATTTCAGTATGGAGATTCCGAGACATGCTGGGAGTGGATCTGGGTCAGGATCGGGAGCAGGAGAGGGAGTTCTAGGCGGGTCAGTACCGCCCGAGGTTATTGGTCAGATGATCACGTGCGAGTTGGATGCGAGGATTCGTGAAATCCTACATGACGAGGTTGCTGCGTTGTTCCGGGCCGAGTTGCCAGAACTGTTTGGGTCAATCAAGACCGCCATGGTTGAGTATTTTGATGAGCGCTATGCAGCTCCCACAAACACGGCTATCGTGGCTGCTACAGCGGCTGTAGCAGCGGCAAGGGGAAGAGCTGGTCGGGATTTTCAGTATCAGGACTTCGATAATCCGAAGTCTCCCACCTTTGATGGAGTTCAGGACCCGATTGTTGCTATGAGATGGTTATTGGATGTGGAGGGGTGTTTTTTCAAGTGTTCATGCCCTGCTGATCAGAGGGCGAGGTGTGCTCTGAACCTGTTGAGGCTTGGGGCGAAGGATTGGTGGAGATTGACCACGGGGTCATATTTGGATGCGCAGAGGGCTGCGGTTTCATAGGATCAGTTCAGAGAGATGTTCAGCACTCGTTATGTTCTGCGGGTTGAGAAAGAGAGATGGCTCAGGAGTTCCTTGAGCTGAAGCTAGGTTCGGAGTCGGTGACTGAGATAACCAGGATGTTCACTGAGAGGGCGATGTTCTACCCTGAATTCACTTCAGAGTAGGCTCAGATGTCTTGATACAGTTTGTGTCTACGCAGAGGTGCGAGACTTTGTTGGAGTTGTAGGAGGCCGCCAGGCGGCGTGAGTTAGAGATTGAGTTGTAGTTGCGTGAGCTGAGGCAGGCTCCGGTGCAGTCGCAGCCGGCGCCGAAACGGTCCAAGATCGTTGATTCTAGGGTGGGAGATCAGAGCAGCCACACTTGTGGGAAGTGTGGGAGGGGTCACACCGGAGTTTGTAGGTCCGGTGGTGCGTGCCGCAAGTGCGGAAAGGAGGGGCACTATGCGAGGGATTGTCGGCAGTCAGCGCCGGTTCGGGATTTGAGGATTTGTTATCATTGTCATCAGGTTGGGAACTTGAGGGTCAACTATCCACAGCTTGCTGCAGGACCAGTGCAGGCTCCAGCACCGGCCACTTTGAGGATTGCGGGTGGAGGTCAGGGTGGAGCGGAGCCCCCAAGGGCTCAGGGTCGTGCTTTTCAGCTTACAGCAGAGGAGGTCAGAGCAGTGACGGATGCAGCCGTGGGTATGTTTCTTTCTTGATGTCTTGATTATCTTGCGATTATTATGGAGTATTGTTTATCTGCTAGTCTCATTGTGTGGTTTTCGGTGTGGTATTCGTTGTTCTTTGAGAGTTATGGTTTGGTTATGGGTTAGTGATGGGAATTTCGTTGGTTATCATTCATGAGGGTTATTAGTGGAAATCTGGCGTTGGTCTGAATGCTGGGTAGCATCTGCTTTCTGAGGAGTGGTTAGCTGCAGGTTGAGTTTCTTTCGAGCGGGATGATCAGTATGGGAATGTGATTTTGTGAAGATTGTTAGTGCTAGTGGGAATCAGTCCGCGTGTAAGTGTTGGTTTTGTGCAGGGTTGTTTTGGGAGGTCGGGATAGCGACCGGTGATTGATAGTCAGTACCCTAAGTTGGGGAGAATTAGAAAATTCTCCGAAAGATCGATGAGCATGTGAGGTTGTTTAGCTGTTTGGGATTCAACAATATTCTGTCAGCCAAGAGCGTAGGCCGGTATGAGTAAGTGGTAGGCATGCGGGGCGGGATACAGACCTAGGGCATTTGATGGTGGAGGGCCTGGGATCAGGCCAGGATTGAGTATGTGTGATGGAGATAGAGTTCGGAACCCCTAAAGGGCTAGAACAGTATGCATGGGAGGATTTCTCGGAGAGATAACTTGGAATGATGAATGTTAGTTGAGCGGTCCGGATAGACACAAGGCAGGTAGGCGTACCAGTCAGGCTGAATGCTCGGAGAACAGTCCAGCCAGACTGAAGGCACTAGAGGGCGGTCCAGATTGGCTGAAGGTTCTGAGAGTGGTCCATATTGACTGAAGGCCTGGTAAGGCGGTCCAGTCATGCTGAAGACTCTGCAGGTATTGTTAGACCGGTTCGAGGAAATGGATTGAGTATGTTGCGATGTGTTAGCATTAGAAGGTATGGCCCCGGGTATTGATCTTGATTAGTGGAGATAGTGCATGGACTCAAGGGTCCTTGCGAGCAAATTCAGAGCATGTGCGTTGCATGGATAGCGGTTATGCTATAAAGGAGTGGTGTAGCGTTGGGCGAAGACCGTGGCACTTGTCGTAGTGACAAGGCGGCCAAGTGGATTTCCTTGGTAAGGGGAAAGAGAGAGGAATGTAACTCCGAGAGGGAGTGTAAATTCACGAAAGTGAAAGCAGCAGCGCAGAGTTATGATTGGAGTGGCCTAATTGCGGTCATTGAGCGGCGGGATTGCCGTAGTTGTATGGGATCACATCCGGTTTGGGATGTCTGCTGAGGTCGCAGAAGGAATTCCACGGGTGTAGAGCCAAGAGGCTCGGAAGGGATGCAGGGAGGGAGTATTGGGCTCCCAGTGTGATTCTGGTCAGGGAATTGTGTATGTAGTGGTGGTTCATCCTGGGGGATGTTTAGAGATGTCGTCAGTGTGACGGGTTTTTCCAACCCGAGAGTCCTAGGGCTAGTTCAGCATGTGCATGCGATTTCAAGAGGAGTACTCATGGGAGTTGCTCTGAGGCTGAAGAATGTGTCATTCTGTCAGCAGGGTGTGGATAAAGTTGGACTAGGATCAGGAACCCGGTGGTTCAGGGTTACATCTAGCTCGTAAGAGTCAAGTGATTGTGGTGATCAGGATCGAGAAAAGTACCATGGAGTGGTACTCGGTTGTTAAGTGTGGAGCCTGGTGGGTGTGGTTATCAGAGGGTAAAGTAGGTGGCCGGCTTGATACGGTGGTCATGACACCACAAGAAAGGAGAAAGTGAGTTTCGGGTTTCTATGGTTGGGCTTTGAAGAACCTGGTTTGGTTAATGCCAGGTGGTGCGTTGCGGGAGTATTTCTGGAGTTGAGTTGTTGCAGGCTTCGAGGACGAAGCCTAATTTAAGTGGAGGAGAATGGTAACATCCCGGAATACCAAGAGTAAAGTTGAAGGGTTAAAAGAGTAAGTTGGAAAGGGCAACTCGGCGAGTCCACGAGTGGACTCGGTGAGTAGGGTCGCGATTTTGGTCGCGTGTTAAGTGGCCGACTCGGCGAGTCGGCGGCTGGACTCGGCGAGTAGGCGCTGAGTGGAGAAAACCCTAATTTCGGAGAATGAGCCCTATATAAAGGACATTATACCCTCTCCCCAGCCTCCTTACCTTCCCTTAAGTCCAGAAAACCCTAGAAACGCGATTGTGAAGGATTGGAGTGCAATTGAACCTTGGAAAAGAGATTTGGAGGAAGATCTTGGAGAGTTAGGAGGCTTGGATCAAGGGGCTTTGCTTAGATTCGGATTTATTTGCCGTTGAGGCTTCCTTTTGAGGTATAATCTCGTTCATGGGCTATTATTCTTCTAGATCCATTATTCTTGGAATGTATGGGAGGTTTAGCTTGTGGTATCTTGAGTTTGAAGAGTAGATCTGAGGTTGCTACCTTAGATCTGGAGTGGAGGAGGTCTAAAGTGCATTAAAGTCCTTGTTCTTGAGTGATTAGTGAAGCCATCATGTCCCAAACCCTAGCCCTAAAGTGTAAAATGCCTCGATCTCTTTGGATTCACGTAAAGTTTTCCACTTTAGATGATGGATGGGTTGTAGGAGGATAGATCTACATTTTGGATCAATTGCATGACCTGGAAGGTTCTGTTTGGAATGAGATCTAGAGGCACTCGACGAGTCACAAAGGTGTACTCGGCGAGTTGCTTGAAGATGGTCTGGAACTCGGCGAGTTGGAAGAACAACTCGGCGAGTAGGTTGTAGATAGCCTTAGACTCGGCCAGTTTGTTCTTGGGCTCGGCGAGTCTGGTTGTGAGGTCAAAGTGTCTTCTGGTTGAGCTGTGACTCGGTGAGTCGAGTCAGAAAGGACTCAGAGTTGCTGGACTCGGCGAGTCTTGGGGTGACTCGGCGAGTTAAGTCACGGTTGGGGGAGATTCTGTATATGTGCACTCGGCGTGTCATTGGGATGACTCGGCGAGTAAAGTCGGTCAGGGGTTGGCTTTGGCCAAGGGTCGACCAGTTATTTTCCAGGGGCATTTTGGTAATCGTTGAATATTGTTTTGAGTTCAGTGTCTTGGTGTTGGCCAGTGTTGGAGATCCTATCAGTGGTTGGAGTAGCTTGGGTTATCTATTCAGTCGGCAATTTCGAGGTGAGTTATCCTCACTATATCAACAGGGTCTAAGGCACTAAGGCCGACCCTTTATCGGATTGAGATCCGGGTATTTGTTGTTATGATATTGCTTTGATATGTTGCATCCTGGTAGCTAGGATGGTATATGTTAGAGACCTGGTTGAGGTCGGTATTCTGAGATGTAGGGTGATGCTATGCTAGTGACCAGTTAGGTCGGTATCCTGGTTAGGATGATGATATGTTATGTGATCGGTTTGATCGGTTTGTTGACTGTGAATTGTTATATGAGTTTATGTTTATGTGCACATGGTTGTATGGACTGGAGTTGGGTTAAGTCGGGTCCTGCTTTGTGCTGTAGGCCAAGATACCCTGGGCGGACCGGTTGTCCCGAAGGCCCAGCGAGCTGTCCAGATAGGCTGTAGGCCCCAAGAGGGCGGAACAGACGTGCCGAGGCTCGGAGAGTGGACCAGGCCGACTGAAGGCCCAGTGCGTGCGGACCAGTCATACTGTAGACTCAGAGAGTGGACCAGGTGGATTGAAGGCCCGGTGTGGGCGGACCAGTCACACTGCAGACTCGATGTATATGGTTAGACTCGGAGGGTGGACCAGGTGGACTGTTGGCCGGTGCGGCGGACCAGTCACACAGTAGACCCAAAGTGCATGGTTGTTCTGTGATCGGATATGATATGGCATGATTATGCGTGTATGGTATATGTGGTTGGTATTTTGGGGATATCTCACTAAGCTTTCGGGCTTACAGTTGTGGTTTTATGTTTTTCAGGTTCTTCGGGAGACCGTGGCAAGGCGAAGGCGTGATCGTACCGCTCCTCATGTTTATGTTGTGTTGTGATTCTGGGAATACTGTAAATCAATTGTATTGAAAACCTTTTTGTAATAATTTAATGAAATCGGGTTGTTTTTGAAAAGTTTAAATTGGTTGGAATTTTTCGGTCGTTTCAATCTGTTTATTAATTAAAATTATGAGCACAAATCAAATTTAAAGATTCAACAAATACTTACACCAAACCAAATTAACTGGTAATAATTTTAAAAAAAAGATCGTATGTGTAGCATACCTAGGGGATTTAGTGATTTTGGGGGTCAGATTGTAAACTACAATGCCCAAAGTTTACCATATCAAGATTCTATATTTCAATTTGACATCCTGATAACTGTCCCATACTTTTTCAATCATATTTTCTCTAACGATTGTATAGTCCACTTTCCACCATTGACATGCAATTATACTTCCATCATCAATCGAACCCTCTATTGCCTGCACACATAATACACAAGTTCACAAGGTTATATTGTATAAATCTGTAAAGAACCAAAACTTTGTTAGTTCTTTTAAATCAACATTTCAAGAAAAGGATGATTAATAAATGAAACTTTGAAACAAGAAAAGAACATTTGAGAAAAGGAAAAAAAATGAACCCTTGATGGGAATCGATTCAAATAATGTTTAAATTATCAAGATTAAGTTTATATACTACAAAAGACATAAATAAGCAAGAAAATAATGTTCAAATAAATTATTCTTGTTAGATGTTGGTTTAATCTTCAATTTAACACAATAAATCAACACATAAACATATACCTCCATTGTCAATGGTTATTTCAATTTTTCTAAATGTCAGTACATATGAATAGAAAACTAATTGTTTCTTTAAAAAAGATCAAAAATCAATAAATCTAAACCATTTCCAATTCAAAACTTGTGATTTTTTCTAAATAGTTGATTTGAAGACTCAAATAATCTGGATTAAGTTTAGATACAACAAAAGACATAAATATTACTTACTGTTGCAATCATACCAAGAAATAGGAATTGATTAAGGCCTTGCTTAAAGATAAAATCAATGGTGGTGGTTGTTTTGTAGCAAGTTCCCATGAGAAATTTTGCCACATGACTTATTTAAATGCTTCAATAACCAAAAAAAGAAAGAGGGCTTAGGTAAGGTGTTTGGTGGTCTGGGCTAAAAGGAATTTGCAAACAGAAAAAGATAATGGGAAGATAACTGAGAGGATATTGTCTTGTCGTCCATTGAGGGATGTGGTTGAGGGAAATGAAGTACAAAAGAAAAAGTAGAAATATATATAACTGGTGCAACCAACCACCATTAACTTTCCATGATGTATCTCGTAAAATATGTCACACCCCAAAATCGAGAACGGCGGAATATGTTCTGGGGTGGTGGACGTCATGTACAATATCATAACAATGCATAATAGTAAAAGCTAGCAACAACATCCATTGCATTAATATAATAATTGTAATACAAGTGTGTTCTGTACAATTTGTTAGACACCAAAAGTATAATCAAAATAAAGATGAGTCTTGTATGTGCTCCATCTTCTTAAAAGCTGCATCTGTACCTGTTTAATGAGGAGCTGAGAATACAAGTTATTTTGAAAACAAGTATCAGCATAAAGCTGGTGAGTTCATAAGTATTTAGTGTCATTGCTTGTATAAACGTGTTTACAAATCATGTAATATAATAACTGTTTTCAGAGTTTGAGAATGTCACACCCCCAAACCGGAACGGCGGAAACGTTCGGGGGCGGATGACTTCATGTGGTAGCGTAACAAATGAATACATAGTAAAGAAAGCAATACAACCATCATATATATAATTGAAAGTTTACATTGTTAAAAGGTACATGTTCAAAACCAATTACAATATGATGCCAAAATATGAATTTAAATTGGCGCCGCAGCGTCCCTTCTTCAAAAGCTATTTGTTACCTGTAATTACTGAATCCTTGGGACATACAAGTAGTTTTGAAAGAGTAGATCAGCATCTAAGTTGGTGAGTTTCATAAGTATTAAATGACAATGTTTGTATGAAATGAAATGTTTTGTTTTTGTTTGTTTGTTCCTAGAAAATCCCATATTTTCTACTAGCATAAATGTAGCCTTCTATCAAGACCAATGTTTGTTTCTAAAAAATGTATGTACGTATAAAATTTCCAATACGTCTGAAAAATCCCGTAAATCAATGTATTTTTAATACCCTATGTGAGTTTTATAACCATGCTATTGACTAGAAATGCCTATACGCAACGTTCTTCAGGCGTTGGAATGTTCTGACGTTTGTCACCCCAAATGTTGTACTGTAGCTAACAGTCAGGGCGTGGGGTTGTCAAACCCGTATAGGTCTATACACAAACACCATGCTCCCCCTCCAAGGGATTCTGGTATATAATACAGGACTTGAAATGTGAACTCGAACGTACGTGAAGTTAATATCTCACAAAACTTAGCATAAATACAGATTTACGTGTAAAAATGTTCGTTTGTTCTTGTATGTGAAAGTGACTTCTTGAAAATAGTGTTTCTAGTATGTAAAAATTTGTAATGTTCTCGTAAAACTATACCCATTATAGTTTTCTTTAAGTGTGTCTCGTTTGTATAGTAATCTCTAGTAAAATGCTCACTTGTTATGAAAAGTATATAATTTTTATAGTGTCTAAGATGGACACATATACATACAGTATAAGCAGAGTGTTTGATTTATACATATGTAACAACATTTTTCATTTCAAAAGATATGATGTTATCGTGATACATTTCACATATGAAAGTTTACTTATAATAATTATAAATCACACATGATTCTGTTCATAAAAAGTGTATAATGAAACTTTATATAACACACGATAATAATCGTGTGTTTTACTTGTATTCCCCCCCCCCCTTAAAAGCATATAAAAACATTTAAAAGTGTGGATTATAGGGGTATGAACTCACTTGAAAGATCGGAAAAAGGCGAGATGAAAACCGAGCAGAATTTCGACTCGAGAAAGCGGATTTTCTTGGGATTCTCGGGAATCTTGGGAGCACAAACGACCTTCGGGACTTGAGCAAGGTAACCGGGGCTTCGAGATATCACTTGCACAAAAAACGAGGCAAAATGCAAGAAAGTTGAGAGAAAAATGAGCCATTTCTTCGGAACCCTCGCATCCCTTTTATAGGGGCTGGGAACCGCCTCGGTACGCTGGGCGTACTCCTGCGTCACACATGAGTGCATCCACGACTGCTTCGGAATCCGGATGAGACTAGACATAGGCTCGCATAGGGCGCGACGTGGACGATCCGAGGCATAGGCCTCGAGTACGCTGGGCGTAACTCGGCCCGACCTGGTGACTCCTCCTTCGGATAATACCAAGGTTAATTAATAAAATTTATATTTTAATTATTTAATAAACTTCAAAAATTCATATCTTCTTCATACGAACTCCGTTTTCGACATTCTTTATATCCACGCGTAGGTGCGAATACGCTCTACAACTTTCGTTTAGATTCCGTCAGCAAATTTTGAAATTATTTTTATCATTTATTTTTAAAAGGTCGCGGTAAGAAAATTTCGTTAGAAATTCATAACTTCATTATCTGACGTCTGGTTTTACCAGACTTTTTACCATTGTAATACCATTGTCTAGACCCTCGATTCTCATTTAGGGCATACCGGCCAAAAGTCGCTCGATCTCCGGTTCGAGTTTTTAGCTGTTTGTCACTAAGCCGAACTCGGAAAAATCATAACTTCATTATACGAAGTCGGATTTGGGCCTTCTTTTTACGTACGATCACGATTTAATGACCTCCAACATAGTAGGTAATTAATTAAAGAATTTTTGGACATTTTATTTTCGAAGTTAATTTCATTATATCAAAAGTGGTTACAATATTTGACTTTTTAGGTCATTACATAGAGTTGAAATATCGGGTTGTCACAGAGAATAGTATGATCCCTAGAAAATCCTATATTTTCCAGCAAAAGTAGTCTTCTACCAAGACTCGGTTATTTGTAAGTTTGATCCTTTGAAAGTGTAAAAGTTTTCTCAATGAAACCATCAGTATGAAAATATAGTTTTAGACTCCTTTCATGTAAAGTAATTGAGAAAGTAACGTTTTACCCCAGCAGTGTCACTGCCGGCTGAATGTAATAACAATGCAGACTCCAAGTAGTATTAAATGTATAATACACCTCAAGGAGTATGTTTTGCCTTTAATTCTTAATGTGTTAATTAAAGGTCTGAATGTGAAGTCGTGTGTAACCATGCTGATTAACGATCGAATAACAGATGACCCTCCAGGTCACATGTAGTGTGGTGACATTTCGTCACCCCTGGGCCTAGTCGGCTCGGTCTGTTGCTAGCATTCGGGATGTGGGAGTGTCGGTCCCGTATAGATCTATACACATAATGCCCATTCTCCCTCCAGGAGATTCTGGTTACACGGTGATCGCACAGTGAAGTGTCATACCGAGAAGTAGTATGGCACATTCTGTTTTAGTGTATTCTCTTGTATTAGAGTATAATGTACTTCTTAGTTTAATGTACTGAGTGTTCTCTTGTATGGTATATAGTATTCTCTTTGCATAGTATTTAACATGTAGTGACTCAGAACAGTACTAACTATAGTAAGTGTCTTGATAATAGTAGTAATGAGTGGTATTCCTTAACTATACATATTATAGTTAAATAGACATGTTGGTTGCATGCCTTTGATACACAAAGGTATTGAACTGAAATGAAGACTTTTATATCCAACACAAATATATATAATATATAACTAAGAATTCAACGACAGTCGGACAGATACCTATATACCCTAAGTCCACATCAAACAAGAACAGGAAGTAAGGTGAGCCATCAGTCCTAAGTCCTTCAAGTCTAACTTATATAAATATATTGGTTTAGATATGGTTTGGGAACAAAAGCAGTTTAAAAGTGTTTGGAAATAGTTTTATAACAATTTAACATGAAAAATGAGTTTGATAAACATTTAAAGCAGTTTTATTGGCAAAACAGTTAAAAGTATAGAAAATCATGTTTGGTTGCAAGTTATAAATCACATGAGATTGATACTATAACTTGTTGCATTCAACTTATAAATCACATGAGATTGATACTATAACTTCTTGCAGTCAATTAAGGGGTATGAACTCATCTGCAGTGAGTGGAGTGGATGGAAGTGCCGGGTAGGATGCTAGGTGTCAAGTGAGGACTTGAACACACACACGGATCCTATGTAACATGTAGTGACACATAATGGTATCTAATTAGTTATATAATCACTAATTAAGTAAGTAAAGACACACTAATGCATGAAAACACTTTGTTTTAAGTGCTAGGAGTGCTAAGGGTTGCATCTAAGGAGTGTATGGCCTCACTATGTAGTTTACACTTCAAATGGTAGCCCTTAAGGGTGTTCACAGTTCTTGAACCATTTCCCCCATGAGTTTACGGCCGTAAACTCATGGGAATGGTGTCTTTGAGTGCTTCAAGGCCTTATGCTTCACAAAGAAGGGTCCTAGGGTCGAATCAAAGGCTTAGGAAGTGGTTAGGGCTCGAAATGGCACACTTTTTGGAGTTTACGGTCCTTGGACCATGTTTGGGAGTTTACTACTGTAAAACCAGGAGTTTACTGCTGTAAACTCATCGTTACTCCTTCCATTTCATCTTTTGTGGTACTTAGATCATTCATTCAAGTTCCTAATTCATTAGCCAAGCATAGGAAGGTGTTTAGGGCATCAAAACACCCTTTGAAGGTGTTTACGGTTTTGGGAGATTCCCAAACCGTAAAACCATGTTCTTGAGGGGTTTTTTGGTGTTCATTCCATGGATTTTCAATTATACTAAGTAGATAACTAGCTAGGAAGAGTATACATACTTATAGGTGATGGGTTTTATACAATTAATCATATGTGTGCATGCAGCCCTAGAATTGGATCCATGTTTTCACTATTAGAAACACAACATTATGAACACATAATAAAACCCTAATGAGTCATACTATTTTCGAAATTCACCAAGAATATTATATGACATACCTCTTGTTGTTATATAACAATAACAACTCAAATCATCCTTATAATGGCTTTAGAAAGCTTAGAGTCACAAATGTCACTCCACTAATGGCTCACAAACACCAACAGCAAGAGGATGAATAATAATAAGAGATGAGGCACCCAAAAACGTGTGGAAACCCTAAGGAAACTCTTCGCCCCGTTTTTGGTGCTCTAGGGAGCCTTAAATAGTGAGGCTATTAGGGTTATCTAACAAGGAAACCCTAATTTGACTGCTTAGGCCCTAAGCAACCCATGGACTCCCTCCTTATAGGCCTAGGAGAATTTCTAATGGGTTTCCCCATAGAATTCGTCCACCCGTCTAATATGGAGTCCATTACCCCAATATTCAACTATCATACAATTGACAGTTCTAGTCCCTTAAGTTTAATTAATGTCTTTTAGCCACAAAATTAATTCTTAATTTATTATTGACTAATATTAATTAAACAATATGATTTCTCCTTTAATATATTATTCTCATAATATATTAATAAATCATAATTAATCCTCTCTCTCTCCAGAATTCATCCTATCAAGTTGCTTTGGTGAAGGCAACCGAAAAGGACCATGCACCATCGGGTCAAGTACATACCAAAATAGTTATGGACTTAGACACTAATCCAACAGTCTCCCACTTGGATAAGTCTAATAACTATTATGCATATGAATTCATATCCTGATCCGCAATCGTAGCTTTCAAAAGCCGCTATCAACTCTAATCTTATTAGATATGCGTCCTTTAGATAAGAGATCATATATTCCTCCATTCTAGATATTGTATAGACTGAGACATGGATTTAAATCATTCTCTCTGTCTATGTGTTGTTTCCTGATTTCTGATTTATGACGACTGACAACAGACTACAATTGAACACATCAAATTAGTCCCGGCTTGGCCAAGCGCTTAGGTGTCATCACTAAATCATCGAGGGGCCCACAGATGTCGCTTTCATCCCACTTTAGATAAAAGGAATGGATAAACTTTGATTCAATGCTTGCTTGCACTCACTCACCGAATCACACACAACAATATGTTTTATGACACCAAGTTACTGGTGCGTTTACATATTATCAATGTGTAACCGAATCGCAAGATACAACTCACACATCTTGGTTTCAAGAATATAAGATATTATCGTCTCACCAATCACTCGTGATAAAATCCAGGAAGTGATCCAAGCGAGCGTGGGTTTAATCCAATGCTCAAATCATATTCATAAGCACTCATGAACGTTGCAGCAAACATTCGCTTATGTCTAATACACTTTAGACAATCCACACACCAATTGGCGCCGCAGCGTCCCTTCTTCAAAAGCTATTTGTTACCTGTAATTACTGAATCCCTGGGACATACAAGTAGTTTTGAAAGAGTAGATCAGCATCTAAGTTGGTGAGTTTCATAAGTATTAAATGACAATGTTTGTATGAAATGAAATGTTTTGTTTTTGTTTGTTTGTTCCTAGAAAATCCCATATTTTCTACTAGCATAAATGTAGCCTTCTATCAAGACCAATGTTTGTTTCTAAAAAATGTATGTACGTATAAAATTTCCAATACGTCTGAAAAATCCCGTAAATCAATGTATTTTTAATACCCTATGTGAGTTTTATAACCATGCTATTGACTAGAAATGCCTAGACGCAACGTTCTTCAGGCGTTGGAATGTTCTGACGTTTGTCACACCAAATGTTGTACTACAGCTAACAGTCATGGCGCGCGTTTGTCAAGTCCGTATAGATCTATAAACAAACACCATGCTCCCCCTCCAAGGGATTCTGGTATATAATACAGGACTTGAAATGCGTACTCGAACGTACGTGAAGTTAATGTCTCACAAAACTTAGCATAAAAACATATTTACGTGTAAAAATGTTCTTTTTTTCTTGTATGTGAAAGTGACGTCTTGAAAATAGTGTTTCTAGTATGTAAAAAATTGTAATGTTCTCGTAAAACTATACCGATTATAGTTTTCTTTAAGTGTGTCTCGTTTGTATAATAATCTCTAGTAAAATGTTCACTTGTTATGAAAATTATAATTTTTATAGTGTCTAAGATGGACACATATACATACAGTATAAGCAGAGTGTCTGATTTATACATATATAACAACATTTTTCATTTCAAAAGATATGATGTTATCGTGATACATTTTGCATATGAAAGTTTACTTATAATAATTATAAATCACATATGATTCCGTTCATAAAAAGTATATAATGAAACTTTATATAACACACGATAATAATCTTGTGTTTTACTTGTATCCCCCCCCCCTTAAAAGCATATAAAAACATTTAAAAGTGTGGATTATAGGGGTATGAACTCACTTGAAAGATCGTAAAAAGGCGAGATGAAAACCGAGCAGAATTTCGACTCGAGAAAGCGGATTTTCTCGGGATTCTCGGAAATCTCGGGAGCACAAACGACCTTCGGGACTTGAGCAAGGTAATCGGGGCTTCGGGATATCACTTGCACGGAAAACGAGGAAAAACGCAAGAAAGGTGAGAGAAAAATGAGCCATTTCTTCGGAACCCTCGCATCCCTTTTATAGGGGCTGGGAACCGCCTCGGTACGCTGGGCGTACTAGAGTACATTGGGCGTACTCGTGCGTCACGCATGAGCGCATCCTCGACTCTTTGGACTCCAGATGGGACTGGACAGAGACTCGCATAGGGCGCGACGTGGACGATCCGAGGCCTAGGCCTCGAGTATGCTGGGCGTAACTCGGCCCGACCTGGTGACTCCTCCTTCGGATAATACCAAGGTTAATTAATAAAATTTATATTTTAATTATTTAATAAACTTCAAAAATTCATATCTTCTTCATACAAACTCCGTTTTCTATGTTCTTTATATCCACGCGTAGGTGAGACTATGCTCTACAACTTTTGTTTAGATTCCGTCGGCAAATTTTGAAATTATTTTTATTATTTATTTTTAAAAGGTCGTGGTAAGAAAATTTCGTTAGAAATTCATAACTTCATTATCTGACGTCTGTTTTTACCAGACTTTTTACCGTTGTAATACCATTGTCTAGACCCTCGATTCTAATTTAGGTCATTCCAGCCAAAAGTCGCTCGATCTCCAGTTCGAGTTTTTGGCTGTCTGTCACTAAGCCAAACTCGGAAAAATCATAACTTCATTATACGAAGTCGGATTTGGGCGTTCTTTTTACGTACGATCAGGGTTTAATGACCTCTAACATAGTAGGTAATTAATTAAAGACTTTTTGGACATTTTATTTTCGAAGTTAATTTCATTATATCAAAAGTGGCTACAATATTTGACTTTTTAGGTCATTACATAGAGTTGAAATATCAGGTTGTCACATCATCCTCCCGTTAGAGGGAATTTCGTCCCGAAATTTAAACTAAGAAAGATACTTGTAAATCAGAGAAAAAGATGAGGGTTACTTTGATTCATCTGATCTTCGCGTTCCCATGTAAATTCAGGTCCTCGCTTGGCGTTCCAGCGAACCTTCACGATGGGTATGCGACTTTGTTTCGTTTGTTTGACCTCTCGGTCCATGATTTGTACCGGTTCTTCCACAAAGTTGAGGTTCTCGTTCATCTCGATCTCGTCGAGTGGAATAACAAGAGTCTCATCGGACAGACACTTTTTCAAGTTCGAGACATGGAAGGTTGGATGTATGTTGCTAAGTTCACGTGGTAGATTAAGCTTGTAAGCTACAGGGCCGATTCTGGCGAGAACCTCGAAAGGCCCTACCTATCTTGGATTTAGCTTTCCACGCTTTGCAAAGCGTATTAAGCCCTTCCATGGTGAGACCTTCAATAGAACACGGTCTCCTACCTGGAATTCCAAAGGTTTCCTCCTTTGGTCGGCGTAGCTTTTCTGTCGGTCTCTAGAGGCTTTCAACCGTTCACGAATTTGAACGATCTTCTCTGTCATTTCCCGTATGATTTCAGGACCGGTGAGAGTGCTTTCAGGAACTCGTCCTTTAGCTAACTGTGTGTCGCCAACTTCAGCCCAGCACAGAGGGGACCTGCACTTACGGCCATAAAGGGCTTCAAATGGAGCAGCTTTTATGCTCGTATGATAACTATTTTTGCATGAAAATTCGACAAGGGGTAAATGGATGTCCCATGCCTTTCCAAAGTCAATCACACAGGCTCTCAGCATATCTTCCAAAGTTTGTATCATTCTCTCACTTTGCCCATCTGTTTGTGGATGCTAGGCTGTACTCATGTCTAGCCTAGTCCCCAGGAAATTTTGTAGTGACTGCCAGAACCTTGAAGTGAATCTACTATCTCTATCGGAGATAATGGATACTGGAACATCATGCAGTCGCACTATTTCCCTTATGTAAGTTCTTGTAAGCCTTTCCATCTTGTTAGTCTCCTTGATTGGTAGAAAATGCGCGGATTTGGTCAATCTGTCGACGATGACCAATATGGTATCGAGTCCATCCGTCATCTTGGGCAACTTGGTTATGAAGTCCATAGTAATCCGTTCCCATTTCCATTCCAGTATTTCCGGTTGTTGTAGTAATCCTGAAGGTTTCTGATACTCGACCTTAACCTTAGCGCAAGTAAGGCATTTACTTACGAAGGTAGCAATTTCTGCTTTCATGTTAGGCCACCAGTACAGTTTCTTAAGATCCAGATACATTTTATCTGAACCTGGGTGAACGGAATATCTCGTGTTGTGTGCTTCGGCCATGACTACGTCTCTAAAGCCACCATGTTTCGGTGTCCAGATATGGTCCATGAGATAATATGCTCCGCCACCCTTGATTTCTATATTCTTTTCCATTCCTCTCGGGGATTCACTTGCCATATTTTCAGGTTGCAAAGCTTCCAGTTGAGCCTCCTTAATTTGTGTGGATAAATGGGAATGGATAGTCATAGTCAGAGATTTGACTCTCCAACCAGTGTATTCTTTTCGATTGAGGGCGTCAGCTACTACATTGGCCTTGCCAGGATGATAACGAATGTCACATTCGTAGTCATTGAGTAGCTCGAC
Source organism: Lactuca sativa (assembly GCF_002870075.4). Classification (NCBI taxonomy): domain Eukaryota; kingdom Viridiplantae; phylum Streptophyta; class Magnoliopsida; order Asterales; family Asteraceae; genus Lactuca; species Lactuca sativa. The sequence continues at coordinate 123,269,396 of NC_056625.2, read as the reverse complement.
CCATCGTCGTTGTCTCAAGTTGAGCTGCTTCTGATCAAAAATGTGTTGAAGGCTCTTGTGGTCAGTGAAGATAGTACACTTTGTTCCGTACAGGTAGTGTCTCTAGATCTTCAGAGCAAAAACCACTGCTCCTAACTCAAGATCGTGTGTTGTATAGTTTACTTCGTGTATCTTAAGCTGACGGGAGGCATAGGCAACAACCTTCCCTCTTTGCATAAGAACACAACCAAGTCCTTGATTGGATGCATCGCAATATACTACAAAATCTTCTATCCCTTCGGGGAGGGATAGAATCGGTGCGGTGCACAAAGCCTGTTTTAGTGTTTGGAACGCCTTCTCTTGTTTTGCTTCCCAGTCAAAGGCCACGCCTATCTGGGTCAATGTGGTAAGAGGTTTCGCAATGCTAGAGAAGTTCTTTATGAATCTACGATAGTAGCCAGCGAGACCCAGAAACTGACGAATCTGTGTAGGCGTCTTTGGTGCCAACTAGTTCTCAATGGCCTTAATTTTGGAGGGGTCCACGTGTATCCCTTCTCGCTGACAACGTGGCCCAAAAATTCGACTCTTCGAATCTAAAACTCGCATTTAGAGAACTTCGCATAGAGCTTCTCCGAACGTAAGATTTCTAAGACTTTTCGTAGGGGCTAAATAAGCTTTTCCTTACTTCGGGAGTAGATAAGTATATCATCGATGAAGACGATGACGAACTGATCCAAGTAAGGACGGCACACCCTATCCATTAGGTCCATGAATACTGCTGGTGCGCTGGTTAATCCGAACGGCATCACTACAAATTCGTAGTGTCCATAACGGGTTCGGAAGGCTGTCTTGGGAATATCCTCTTCTAGTACGTGTAAGTGGTGATATCCGGATCGTAGATCTATCTTCGATAAGTAGTTTGCTCCTTGAAGCTGATCAAATAGGTCGTCAATGCGGGGCAGAGGGTAACGATTTTTTACTGTAAGTTTGTTTAGTTCCCTGTAGTCAATGCACATACGGAACGATCTGTCTTTCTTCTATACAAACAAGACCGGTGCTCCCCAAGGTGAGAAACTTGGTCTAATAAATCCCTTTTGGTGGAGTTCATTAAGCTGATTGGAAAGTTCTTGCATCTTTACTGGTGCCAGATGATAAGGCGATTTTGCTATTGGGGTAGCCCCTGGAACTAAGTCGATTCGAAACTCGACTTGACGTTGCGGTGGTAATCCCGGTAGTTCTTCTGGAAAGATATCGGGAAAGTCACATACTTCTGGAATGCTCTTAATATCCTTTACTTCCTGACTCGTATCGACAATGTGTGCAAGAAATGCATGATAATCCTTCCGCAAACACTTTCGAGCTTGGATGCACGAAATGATGCGAAGGTTTGTACTTGATTTGTCACCGTAAATCACTAGTGTTTCGTCGTTAGGGAGACTAGGACGAACTGCTTTCTCAAAGCACATGATGTTGGCACGAAGAAGACTTAACCAATCCATGCCGACTATGACATCGAAACTTTTAATTTGGACTGCCATGAGGTTGATTGGGAAAGAATGACCGTCTAAAGTTAATGTACAGCCCATGTATATGCAGTTAGTGTTTTCCATTTTTCCATTTTCCATTTCTATAGTGAATGATTTTTCTAACTTGCGAGGTTTATGTTTAAGTAAGTGAATAAATTTTTGACTCACGAAGCTTCTCTTCGCTCCACTATCGAACAGTATGCATGCATATGAATTATCGAGAAGAAACGTACCAGCAACTACCAACTACTATAGGATCAGCTATGGCTTCTTCGTGGCCTATAGTCAACACTCATCCCACCCCGTCGGTATTTGCTGCCTTAGGGCAGTTTCTCTTGTAGTGGCCCACCTCGTCACAATCGTAGCAAGCTCGGCCTACACCAGCATTGGGAACTCGAGTGATTGGCTTCACGGGGTCTCTGTAGAAACGGATAGTGTGTCCCTTTCTGTTGCAGTTGGAGCACTGCATTTGACAACTTTGGAAAGTTACCCGTATAAGGCTTTGTCGGGTAGGGATTTGTAGGAACGGTAGTAGGTACAGTAGCAGTATTCACTGCAACTCGTTGTTGTTTCTTCGAGGATTGTTGGGAAGACCCACCCTTCCCTTTACTCCATCCTCTCTTCTTGTTATTGTTGTTGTTGTTTCCCTTTTGTGGTTCTGGTGTAGACATTGTCGAGTTCTGATGACTTCCGTGATCAATAAGAGATTGTGCCAGCTCTTTGGCACATTCAAAAGTGTCAGGTTTTGAAGCTAACACGCTCGACTGAATTTGGGACGACAGTCCCCAAATGTATCTCTCTATTTTCTTGCTCTCAGGAGCAATCATATATGGGCAAAGGATTGCCAGATCATAAAATTTGTTAGTATGCGTTGCTATGTCGGTACCAATCATTTCAAGAGTCCAAAGTTCGTGCTCGAGTTTTTGAATCTCTCCTCAAGGACAGTACTCTCTCATCAGCATGATTTTTAAGCTCTCCCAGCTTATTGAATTCGCCACTATCAGAGTAAGTACCTTAACGTTTCCATTCCACCAAAGTTAAAGCTCTATCGGTAAGCGTGTAGGTTGCAAACTTGACTTTGCTGTGCTCGGGACAGGAGCAGATTTCAAAGACTGATTCTGTCCTTTCGATCCACTACCTCAGTTTTATCACACCACCAGTTCCATTAAACATCCGGGGTTTGGCGTTCGTAATGTCCTTATAGGTGCATTCTCGAGGTTGCCCATGACTCTCGCCATGGTTGGAGGGAAGTGTGCCAGTTCTTGAGCCAGTAGTAACAGGGGTACTGATCTGTGACATGGCAGCCGCTATAGCTGCGGTGACTGCTGCTTGGAACATGGTAGCATCAAATTGAGGAGGTGGAGGCGGTGGTGGTAGAGGTGCTTCCCCACCGTTGTTTCGTCTCGGGTTTCTACGCGGAGGCATCCTTCAACTATAGGTTGAAATGATAAAGATAAGAATTCCATAGCATAGAAAATGAATGTGTCTCATGAACTAAATCGCTATAGTTCAACAACAGATGATAGTATGAGTCTTAATGAAAGTTATTCGTAAGGCCGAATATATGAAACAAGCATATGGTTTCTCCGTGACATTTTAAGGGTTCAACGAAATACTCAATGTAGTAGTAATAGCGTGCCAATTATATTAATATAATAGTTAATACAACGATCATGAAAATTTGACCCATAAAAGGGTCTCTGGTTACAAATTTAAAGAAAATAAACTTTTAGCTGAGGTCCTAATTTATAACAAAATTTGGGATTTTGGCAAGCACTACTTGCATCGTAGGTTACGCTTGGAGCTTGACTCCGCATCTGATTGCTTTGATTCCATAAGACGCTTGTCGAAAGCGGCTTGTTGTTCCCTCAATTTGGAGAGGGCTGCAATCATTTGCGCTTGGAATGCCTCGGTTTGGAGTTGGGCATTGTCCTGAGCTCTGTCTACTCTACAGATGTCAGAAGTGTGAACCTGTACTTCCACGTTGACTTCCCAAATCCGGCTAGCTTGAACTCCGGATTGGTAGGACTGGTTGGCTAGTTTGGCCACCATGATTGGGAGTGCCCGATCGGCTGAAACTCCTCCGTGGACATCGTAGAAGTCTCGGCACATGCCGTAGGGAGGGCGTAGACTTTGTTGTTGGCTCCAATAGTGGAGGTGACATCCCCAGACGAGAGTTGGTCCTTGAAAGTTTCTCACAAAGACGGGAGGTTGTGCGGGTGGTGGGTTGATTACTTCCGGCTCTGAGCCGGTACCGGAGTCATCCTCTTCGTCCAATTCTATGGGTTCTTCATCCTCCTTGGGATCCTCTTCGATCCAATCCCCGTTGCCTTTGTTAGGATAGTAGGGGTCGCCGGGGTGGTGAAATCCAGCCATTTGACTGTACGAGAATAGGGTTATAAGAATCGAATAATGTTTGGAACATGTAGGACTAAACATGTATGATAACCTATTCTATGTAATAAATACTCCTATAGTATTTAAATTCGTGTGTTTGATTCTCGTGATGTTTTGGTAAGTTTTGACTTGTTGCTCACTACGAGCATTCCTCGATATACATTGGTCCGATCTCGAACAAATATAGTTGATCATGCTATATTTGTCCCAAATCTGATTACATATATCGAGTCTTAATCATAGTTTCCAACTTGTCTAAATACTTCTTGTATAGTTATAATCATGAAAATAAGTTGTTGTATGCATGTATTTGTACTTAAATGAACTAACAATTTAAGTTAAACAAAACGCGGCTTAGGCGTAAAACAAAAAAGATGTTTTGTCAGAGAGTATTAGTCCCTTAAGCATTTATAGTTTGTATATCTTATGTGGTTCGATATACTTAGTTCACTATAAACATTGCTCTAATACCAATCTGTCACACCCCCAAACTGGAACGGCGGAAACGTTCGAGGGCGGATGACTTCATGTGGTAGCGTAACAAATGAATACATAGTAAAGAAAGCAATACAACCATCATATATATAATTGAAAGTTTACATTGTTAAAAGTTACATGTTCAAAACCAATTACAATATGATGCCAAAATATGAATTTAAATTGGTGCCGCAGCGTCCCTTCTTCAAAAGCTATTTGTTACCTGTAATTACTGAATCCCTGGGACATACAAGTAGTTTTGAAAGAGTTGATCAGCATCTAAGTTGGTGAGTTTCATAAGTATTAAATGACAATGTTTGTATGAAATGAAATGTTTTGTTTTTGTTTGTTTGTTCCTAGAAAATCCCATATTTTCTACTAGCATAAATGTAGCCTTCTATCAAGACCAATGTTTGTTTCTAAAAAATGTATGTACGTATAAAATTTCCAATACGTCTGAAAAATCCCGTAAATCAATGTATTTTTAATACCCTATGTGAGTTTTATAACCATGCTATTGACTAGAAATGCCTATACGCAACGTTCTTCAGGCGTTGCGAATGTTCTGACGTTTGTCACCCCAAATGTTGTACTGTAGCTAACAGTCAGGGCGTGGGGTTGTCAAACCTGTATAGGTCTATACACAAACACCATGCTCCCCCTCTAAGGGATTCTGGTATATAATACAGGACTTGAAATGTGAACTCGAACGTACGTGAAGTTAATATCTCACAAAACTTAGCATAAATACAGATTTACGTGTAAAAATGTTCGTTTGTTCTTGTATGTGAAAGTGACTTCTTGAAAATAGTGTTTCTAGTATGTAAAAATTTGTAATGTTCTCGTAAAACTATACCTATTATAGTTTTCTTTAAGTGTGTCTCGTTTGTATAGTAATCTCTAGTAAAATGCTCACTTGTTATGAAAAGTATATAATTTTTATAGTGTCTAAGATGGACACATATATATACAGTATAAGCAGAGTGTTTGATTTATACATATGTAACAACATTTTTCATTTCAAAAGATATGATGTTATCGTGATACATTTCGCATATGAAAGTTTACTTATAATAATTATAAATCACACATGATCCTGTTCATAAAAAGTGTATAATGAAACTTTATATAACACACGATAATAATCGTGTGTTTTACTTGTATTCCCCCCCCCCCCCCTTAAAAGCATATAAAAACATTTAAAAGTGTGGATTATAGGGGTATGAACTCACTTGAAAGATCGGAAAAAGGCGAGATGAAAACCGAGCAGAATTTCGACTCGAGAAAGCGGATTTTCTTGGGATTCTCGGGAATCTTGGGAGCACAAACGACCTTCGGGACTTGAGCAAGGTAACCGGGGCTTCGAGATATCACTTGCACAAAAAACGAGGCAAAATGCAAGAAAGTTGAGAGAAAAATGAGCCATTTCTTCGGAACCCTCGCATCCCTTTTATAGGGGCTGGGAACCGCCTCGGTACGCTGGGCGTACTCGTGCGTCACACATGAGTGCATCCACGACTGCTTCGGAATCCGGATGAGACTGGACATAGGCTCGCATAGGGCGCGACGTGGACGATCCGAGGCATAGGCCTCGAGTACGCTGGGCGTAACTCGGCCCGACCTGGTGACTCCTCCTTCGGATAATACCAATGTTAATTAATAAAATTTATATTTTAATTATTTAATAAACTTCAAAAATTCATATCTTCTTCATACGAACTCCGTTTTCGACATTCTTTATATCCACGCGTAGGTGCGAATACGCTCTACAACTTTCGTTTAGATTCCGTCAGCAAATTTTGAAATTATTTTTATTATTTATTTTTAAAAGGTCGCGGTAAGAAAATTTCGTTAGAAATTCATAACTTCATTATCTGACGTCTGTTTTTACCAGACTTTTTACCATTGTAATACCATTGTCTAGACCCTCGATTCTCATTTAGGGCATACCGGCCAAAAGTCGCACGATCTCCGGTTCGAGTTTTTAGCTGTTTGTCACTAAGCCGAACTCGGAAAAATCATAACTTCATTATACGAAGTCGAATTTGGGCCTTCTTTTTACGTACGATCACGATTTAATGACCTCCAACATAGTAGGTAATTAATTAAAGAATTTTTGGACATTTTACTTTCGAAGTTAATTTCATTATATCAAAAGTGGTTACAATATTTGACTTTTTAGGTCATTACATAGAGTTGAAATATCGGGTTGTCACAGAGAATAGTATGATCCCTAGAAAATCCTATATTTTTCAGCAAAAGTAGTCTTCTACCAAGACTCGGTTATTTGTAAGTTTGATCCTTTGAAAGTGTAAAAGTTTTCTCAATGAAACCATCAGTATGAAAATATAGTTTCAGACTCCTTTCATGTAAAGTAATTGAGAAAGTAACGTTTTACCCCAGCAGTGTCACTGCCATCTGAATGTAATAACAATGCAGACTCCAGGTAGTATTAAATGTATAATACACCTCAAGGAGTATGTTTTGCCTTTAATTCTTAATGTGTTAATTAAAGGTCTGAATGTGAAGTCGTGTGTAACCATGCTGATTAATGATCGAATAACAGATGACCCTCCAGGTCACATGTAGTGTGGTGACATTTTGTCACCCCTAGGCCTAGTCGGCTCGGACTGTTGCTAGCATTCGGGATGTGGGAGTGTCGGTCCCGTATAGATCTATACACATAATGCCCATTCTCCCTCCAGGAGATTCTGGTTACACGGTGATCGCACAGTGAAGTGTCATACCGAGAAGTAGTATGGCACATTCTGTTTTAGTGTATTCTCTTGTATTAGAGTATAACGTACTTCTTAGTTTAATGTATTGATTGTTCTCTTGTATGGTATATAGTATTCTCTTTGCATAGTATATAACATGTAGTGACTTAGAACAGTACTAACTATAGTAAGTGTCTTGATAATAGTAGTAATGAGTGGTATTCCTTAACTATACATATTATAGTAAAATAGACATGTTGGTTGCATGCCTTTGATACACAAAGGTATTGAACTGAAATGAAGACTTTTATATCCAACACAAATATATATAATATATAACTAAGAATTCAATGACAGTCGGACAGATACCTATATACCCTAAGTCCACATCAAACAAGAACAGGAAGTAAGGTGAGCCATCAGTCCTAAGTCCTTCAAGTCTAACTTATATAAATATATTGGTTTAGATATGGTTTGGGAACAAAAGCAGTTTAAAAGTGTTTGGAAATAGTTTTATAACTATTTAACATGAAAAATGAGTTTGATAAACATTTAAAGCAGTTTTATTGGCAAAACAGTTAAAAGTATAGAAAATCATGTTTGGTTGCAAGTTATAAATCACATGAGATTGATACTATAACTTGTTGCATTCAACTTATAAATCACATGAGATTGATACTATAACTTCTTGCAGTCAATTAAGGGGTATGAACTCACCTGTAGTGAGTGGAGTGGATGGAAGTGCCGGGTAGGATGCTAGGTGTCAAGTGAGGACTTGAACACACACACAGATCCTATGTAACATGTAGTGACACATAATGGTATCTAATTAGTTATTTAATCACTAATTAAGTAAGTAAAGACACCCTAATACATGAAAACACTTTGTTTTAAGTGCTAGGAGTGCTAAGGGTTGCATCTAAGGAGTGTATGGCCTCACTATGTAGTTTACACTTCAAATGGTAGCCCTTAAGGGTGTTCACAGTTCTTGAACCATTTCCCCCATGAGTTTACGGCCGTAAACTCATGGGAATGGTGTCTTTGAGTGCTTCAAGGCCTTATGCTTCACAAAGAAGGGTCCTAGGGTCGAATCAAAGGCTTAGGAAGTGGTTAGGGCTCGAAATGGCACACTTTTTGGAGTTTACGGTCCTTGGACCATGTTTGGGAGTTTACTACTGTAAAACCAGGAGTTTACTGCTGTAAACTCATCGTTACTCCTTCCATTTCATCTTTTGTGGTACTTAGATCATTCATTCAAGTTCCTAATTCATTAGCCAAGCATAGGAAGGTGTTTAGGGCATCAAAACACCCTTTGAAGGTGTTTACGGTTTTGGGAGATTCCCAAACCGTAAAACCATGTTCTTGAGGGGTTTTTTGGTGTTCATTCCATGGATTTTCAATTATACTAAGTAGATAACTAGCTAGGAAGAGTATACATACTTATAGGTGATGGGTTTTATACAATTAATCATATGTGTGCATGCAGCCCTAGAATTGGATCCATGTTTTCACTATTAGAAACACAACATTATGAACACATAATAAAACCCTAATGAGTCATACTATTTTCGAAATTCACCAAGAATATTATATGACATACCTCTTGTTGTTATATAACAATAACAACTCAAATCATCCTTATAATGGCTTTAGAAAGCTTAGAGTCACAAATGTCACTCCACTAATGGCTCACAAACACCAACAGCAAGAGGATGAAGAATAATAAGAGATGAGGCACCCAAAAACGTGTGGAAACCCTAAGGAAACTCTTCGCCCCGTTTTTGGTGCTCTAGGGAGCCTTAAATAGTGAGGCTATTAGGGTTATCTAACAAAGAAACCCTAATTTGACTGCTTAGGCCCTAAGCAACCCATGGACTCCCTCCTTATAGGCCTAGGAGAATTTATAATGGGTTTCCCCATAGAATTCGTCCACCCGTCTAATATGGAGTCCATTACCCCAATATTCAACTATCATACAATTGACAGTTCTAGTCCCTTAAGTTTAATTAATGTCTTTTAGCCACAAAATTAATTCTTAATTTATTATTGACTAATATTAATTAAACAATATGATTTCTCCTTTAATATATTATTCTCATAATATATTAATAAATCATAATTAATCCTCTCTCTCTCTCTAGAATTCATCCTATCAAGTTGCTTTGGTGAAGGCAACCGAAAAGGACCATGCACCATCGGGTCAAGTACATACCAAAATAGTTATGGACTTAGACACTAATCCAACAGTCTCCCACTTGGATAAGTCTAATAACTATTATGCATATGACTTCAGATCCTGATCCGCAATCGTAGCTTTCAAAAGCCGCTGTCAACTCTAATCTTATTAGATACGCGTCCTTTAGATAAGAGATCATATATTCCTCCATTCTAGATATTGTATAGACTGAGACATGGATTTAAATCATTCTCTCTGTCTATGTGTTGTTTCCTGATTTCCGATTTATGACGACTGACAACAGACTACAATTGAACACATCAAATTAGTCCCGGCTTGGCCAAGCGCTTAGGTGTCATCACTAAATCATCAAGGGGCCCACAGATGTCGCTTTCATCCCACTTTGGATAAAAGGAATGGATAAACTTTGATTCAATGCTTGCTTGCACTCACTCACCGAATCACACACAACAATATGTTTTATGACACCAAGTTACTGGTGCGTTTACATATTATCAATGTGTAACCGACTCGCAAGATACAACTCACACATCTCGGTTTCAAGAATATAAGATATTATCGTCTCACCAATCACTCGTGATAAAATCCAGGAAGTGATCCAAGCGAGCGTGGGTTTAATCCAATGCTCAAATCATATTCATAAGCACTCATGAACGTTGCAGCAAACATTCGCTTATGTCTAATACACTTTAGACAATCCACACACCAATTCACGACAGTCTTCATTCATACCTACTTCCAACATATGAATGACTGTGGTCCGTTCGAATAATTCGATTATTCTGAAATAATTAATTATTCAGGAAGTCAAAACATGCAAAGTGAAACACAAGAATAATACTAATCCTATATGGTCCCAAACCCTTTAGTATAAATAAAACACCTTTTATTTATCACCATATCGATTACTCATTATTTGTTGTTTAGGGTAATCAACTTCTTACTTGAATTTTTACTACACTTGTCCCATGCTCATAGCATGCACACAATGTTTACCTATGGTCCTTACTTTGTGAAATAGATCAAATGAACACATTTCCAATCATATTCATTTCACAACTCCCAATCCCTATCACAAGTGTAAGAATATCGAATTCTTGTTACTTATGCTAGATTCTAACATTTTATGTAATGATTCTTTCATAAAGTCGTAGCTCAAAATCATCAAGACTTGGCCAATCTCTATAAGAAACAATTCTATAGATATGATGTCTCTCACTCAAAGAACATTCCTTTGAACATCATTTCTTGCATAAAAGTTTCTAATGTAGATACAGATTCTCAATATCCAACTCCAAATATGGAAACATTTCCATATTTGCCATATGAAAACTCATTCTTAATAGAATCTTATCTATTCATAATAATGTCGATATGGCCCATCCAATAGCATACTTCCAACTACTCACAAGTGACCAATCCTCAACGAGCTTTCGATCGTCCTTTGATAGTTGTTTAATTATCTTAGTCAAAACCGATTCTTGTCATTTTTTTCCTCTAAATGCGCTAGACATTTGGAAAATTTTAGAATGGTCAAATATTATAGCACTTGCAATCAATCCTATACCCGAAGTGTATGGGACACGATGCATAATGTCTTACATAAAGATATGATACTTTACCAATCTTCTGCCATAATATTTAATGTGTCACATTCTCACAATTCGAACTATGAAGAGGGATGCCATAATCATAATCAAAATTTTGAGAACGCACTATGTATCCTTGACTAAATTTATTAACATTCCACAACCTAAGCCTTTAGATTTGAAATGAAGCATAATATTCTCTCCCTTAATTATAGCAAAACAACTTTTCAACCCTTACGACTTTGCAAAGTATAACTCTTGTTTTCTATAATTAATATTGCTAACTTGCAATACTTGCCTTAATAATCATACAAGCACACCATTTATGCTCCCACTATCATGATGATTATTATCATATAAGCATAACACTTATCCTCCCACTAGCTTTGACATGTATTCAGAAATAAGCTTTTCAAATTTCTAATACCAGATGCTTCAATAAGCCTTTACCTAAGCTTCTTAAACTTATACACCTTTTCCTAAGATAGTTCATATGTGTGTCTAAACAATTTAGACTAATTGCCAAATCTCACAATTCGAATGGAAAGGGATATTGTAACCATAATCAAATTCGAGAATCTAATTTTCACAATCACTATCTTCTTTACCTCTCTCTTAGTGAAAGTATTTCCTCACAGTCATCTTCATGAAGGAGGGAATCTTATGAAACTTAGATTTTAATGGTGTATGTGTTCCTATCCATGTGAATTTGTCAAAACCAAGATTTGCGACAAATCCAAACTCGTATGGACCGAACTCTTAATCTTGATTTCTTGCCTAATGGTAACACGAGTGCCCACCATGTCTTCTAAGCAGTTAAGCAACTCATCCTTTCCTATCAATGTACTTTTCATTGATCAAGGTGCTTGCCTTTTATGCGCTCAAATGAGAACTCATAGAACTCACATGCATAATTAACTCAATTGGAATGGCACAGAAACAAGATAGTGTCAACACGATAGGTTGTGAACCTCAAGTCGTGTGCTAGTGATGATCGATAAGTTTTATTCTTGATTAGTTCTTGAACTTTTCTAGACCATTAAGACTCCCACTAACTCCTTGACATATAAGATTCTCTTGTCAATAAACATTTCTCGACAAACAAATATTCAAGAATTAGTGTAGCTTTTATCAAGACAAAACACTTCACAAAATTGGTCCTAGTTGGTCTTTGTCTTATCCAAGACATCACAACTTTCCACATTTGGTGAATGTTATAAACCTTGTTAAGACTTGTCAATCAATGTCACAATCTTAACTCTAAGACTTGTTTCGGAACGAAGTATGATTGACTTCTTGATTTAACCATTTCTTCAATTCTTAATTCCTCTTATCAGACATACAATTGTATTAAGACTCACTTAGAGGATCAATTGAGATATGGTTCTTAATCATTAAGACCTATCATAAAACATAATAAAAGGTACTATCCCTTCTTCTTAGAATAGAGAAACTTTTATCTTTCTGCCTACTTGATTCTTCTTATTCATTCTTCTATTGATTTAAACTCTTTCAGTCAATTCAGAATTACACTTAATCTTATAAGTATAATCATATTTACTAAACCTTTAGTAAATCATTACGAATGTCTTTGTTACTCTTGTGGTGGACTTGATCAACACACAACTTTGTGTACTCGATCTCCTAGTCCTTCACTTGACACTTTGTCAACAAATTAGTCTAATTTCCAAATATGAAATTTCTCATTCATCATGCAACCAAGTTGCATGATTCCAAGTTTCTATCCAATTGAAATTTGGGTGATGAGAAACTCTCCCTATTTGGTAAATTCTCGACATTTCCACATAATTAAGAATCAAATCAATTATTGCTAATAATAGAAACATTCAAAACATCAATTTTTCATACACGCCATCGCGAGGATAAATAAATAATATAAAATCAAAATTTTATTTTATTGCGGAAAAACTTGTCCTTACAATGCAATTATTTGAAAAACTATGCTAATACATATTTCTTAGCAATCTTATTCTAACTCCAAGTAGTAGCTCAAGAATCTAATCTTCAAGTAATGCGATCGAAATCCACTTCTTCACGATTAGATTCTGCTCACTTCTTCCCTTAAGTTTCCTCTATTTTCTTCGATTCTACAAAACATCAAATGTAATCTTATCACATAATGTATTAAGAAACTAGAATAGGAACTTAAAAGAGTTAGTTAATGGAATTTACCTAAAGCAGAGCCATACGGTTTGACTCTCCCATCTCTTAGATCTCTTAGGTAATAGGGCAACTTCGTCTCCAATGCCCCTTCTCGTTGGCAATAAAAGCAAATTGACTCTTTTGGAATAGCACATGGAACTACTTCAGACTTTGCCTTTCTCCTATTATCAATCTTTTCGATCATGGCATGCCTTTCCTTTCCATTGCCTATATCCATGGAAATCTAGAAGGCAGATTCACCAATCAACTTTGCTTTTGCAGTGCGCCAAATCATTGTTGATTCAGCAGCAATAAGCATGTAGGTGAGATCTATAAGGGTCACGTTGTGGTTAATCATATAGTACTTTCTCACGAACTCTCTATATGAGTTAGGAAGCGACTGAAGAACCCAGTCAACAGCCAGCTCTTCACAGACAACAGATCCCAACATTCTTAACCTATCAATGTGTGACATCGTCTCTACGACGTGTGCACACACCGAATTTCCTTCTTCGTGTTTACTTGCCAAAAGGGCTTGAGTGAGCTTGAACTTTTCAAGACTTCGAACTTGTGGGTTAGGGAGAATAATTGGAGGAGGTGGAGGAAATAAAGCATGATCTCTTGTTCCTCGATCGAATCGTGGAATATCATGTTCATATGGAAAGCTTGTTCTACGGGATTTGGGAATACCATAGTTGTCATACTATGACGAAAGAAAACAAATTCAAATTAGTTGATTGATTGAGTCCTTAACAAATCACCCAAATGAGATATTAAGGCTAGGACCCAACACAATATGCTACAACCTAGAAAAGGGATGTCGTAATCTAGTTGCATAATATTTGAAGGTAGGTAAATGACGATTTACCAATTTCCACCATGAAAAACGAAAAAGAAATTTAAGTTTTAAATCTCTGAAAACTCCTAGATCCTTTGAGATTCATTGAACTTTTCAATGGCATGTTTAAATCTCGATATGCCCCCTCTAGTTTGTGACTGGGATACCGAGGATCACAAAGCGGGCGTGAATAACCATGCAAACTTACATGGTGCCCCTACATGTTATAGTCACCTATTCGATGTGCCGGTTAACCACACACGCTCCACTGAACTATGACAAACATTGAGTCACCCTTTGCTACCTTTGCTTAGAACCATTTAGTGTGCCGGTTAACCACACACGCTCCACTAACGTCTTCGCAAGGGCACAAAGTGTAATTTCATGGAATTACATCAATTCACTTTTGCCTAAAGTAACTAAGATTGGGAGTTTTGTAAAACTTTTAGTTACTTTATACTTCATTATACTTTTAATGGAAAGGGTTTGCCCTATCATACCCGTTCGGCTAACGACCCTCCACCAATCAAGGAAGCGGTGGGTGAGAGTGGACACCCATTAAACAGCCATTTTATAGGCCATAACCTTATACCCCCCTTATAGATCGACTTCGTGAATGAGGCCTACTAACGGTAAGACTAGCATTTTAGTTATACATATATAATATTAAACTTTTAATGTTATACATAGTATAAGGGTGTATTTTACACTTTTAAAATACTAGGTGGTTTAAATTAAACTTATAATTAACCAAAATCATTATGGATTTATTAACTCTCTTTTAATTATACACTTAATTAATTTAATAAAACCATGAGGGTTTAATTTGAAATTTTCAAAATTAGGGTTTTGGAATTTAGACTTTCAAAATTAACTTTTAATCAACAATTTAAATTCCAAACTTAAGGGCAAGTGTTGAAACTTTTCAAAACAATTAGGTTTTTATCTCACTTAAAATTTTCGAATTTAAAACATTTAAGTTAAAATTTTAAATATTAAAACTCTTGATTTAATAATTACCATAAACTAAACAACTAATTTAAATTATTAAATCACAAGGGATTATCTAGATCATGAGGATAATTACCATTTATAAATTTAAGATATCCTAATCCCTTGAATCCCTCTCTAAATCTCGAAAATAAGGGATGGGATAATTCAAGATCTTTAATTACCATATTTAACAATTAAAAGATAATTACAAGATATGGGATTATCCAAATCCCTAAAATGTAGGATCTTATCTTGGGGAAGGAGGCTAATCTCGAAATCTAAGGGTTTGCAAACCCTAGATCTCGAAATCTTGGACTAATGGAAAGGATTCATAAAACCTTTTCATGATATTTTCGCAAATTAGGGTTAGGAAACCCTAATCTCGAAATCTATAGCCTCCTAGGGTTTATTGGCTATAAACCCTAATTTGTCAAGTTCATACAATTGAATAAACTAATTGAAAACAAGTTAACCTGGCTCTGATACCACTGATGGGTTTTATACAATTAATCCTATGTGTGCATGCAACCCTAGAATTTGATCTATGTTTTCACTATTAGATACACAACATTATGAACACATTATAAAACACTAATGAGTCATACTACTTTCTAAATTCACCAAGAATATTAGATTACATACCTCTTGTTGTTATATAGCAATAGCAACTCAAATCGTCCTTGTAATGGCTTTAGAAAGCTTAGAGTCACAAGTGTCACTCCTCTAATGGCTCACAAACGCCAAGAGCAAGAGGATGAAGAATGATAAGAGAGGAGGCACCCAAAAACGTGTGGAAACCCTAAGGAAACTCCTCGCCCCATTTTTGGTGCTCTAGGGATCCTTAAATAGTGAGGCTATTAGGGTTATCTAACAAGGAAACCCTAATTTGACTGCTTAGGCCCTAAGCAACCCATGGACTCCCTCTTTAGAGGCCTAGGAAGATTTCTAATGGGTTTCCCCATAGAATTCGTCCACCCCTCTAATATGGAATCCATTACCCCAATATTCAACTATCATACAATTGACAATTCTAGTCCCTGAAGTTTAATTAATGTCTTTTAGCCACAAAATTAATTCTTAATTAATTGTTGACTAATATTAATTAAACAATATGATTTCTCCTTTAATATATCATTCTCATAATATATTAATAAATCATAATTAATCCTCTCTCTCTCTCCATAATTCATCCTATTAAGTTGCTTTGGTGAAGGCAACCCAAAAGGACCATGCACCATCGGGTCAAGTACATACCAAAATAGTTATGGGCTTAGACACTAATCCAACAATAGGAAGCTTGCAAGAGTGTTTTAGGACCCAAAAACACTAGTGTGTTCTTGGTGTTTTGAAGATGCTTGAAGATCTAAGTAAAAAATCAAAAATCCATGGATGAAGTGTTGTTTAAACACTATATTTAGTGTTGTATGAACGAATTTAGGGAAGAAAACATACATTTTTTGAGGATTTGGAAGAAATGTGTAATGATAGTTGATAGAAAACTAGTTGTTCTTGAGGTTGGAAGTGTAAAAATGAAGACAAGGAGGGTAAAATTATGCTATATGCATGAGTCTTGGGAGGGGGGTGTTTACTGCCCAAACACCCCTTGTTTGGCCATGAACACCTAGCTAAGGTGTTGGATTGTTTTACTCGTTAAACCTCACTAATAACGACACTTCCTTTTATTTAATCGTTTGACGAAAAATAAAATAAAACACCAAACGGACTTAAATCCGGGGAAAAATGTACTGAAATATTTTTAACTAATATTTGAAGTGTTTGACTGTGGAAATTATACACAGGAAAATTTCGGGTTGTCACATCATCTCCCCGTTAGAGAGAATTTTGTCCCAAAATTAGAGTTCAAACAACTATGTTATTACACAATAACTAAGCAAAAAGATGAGGATATTTAAGTTTCATTTGATCCTCGCGCTCCCAAGTGAACTGCAGTCCTCGCTTGGCGTTCCAGCGTACTTTCACAATTGGGATGCGGCTTTGTTTTGTTCGTTTCACCTCTCGGTTCATAATCTCCACTGGTTCTTCCCCAAAGTTGAGGCTCTCGTTGATCTCGATCTCGTCGAGTGGGATTACATGAGTCTCGTCGGATAGGCACTTTTTCAAGTTCGAGACATGGAAGGTAGGATGTATGACTGAGCTCGCGGGGTAGATTGAGTTTGTAAGCCACGGAGCCGATTCTAGCGAGAATCTCGAAAGGCCCTATGTATCTTGGATTCAGCTTTTCCGCGATTTCCAAATCGTATCATGCCTTTCTAGGGTGAGACATTCAAAAGGACTCGGTCTCCCACCTGGAACTCCAAGGTTTTTTTCCGTTTGTCTGCGTAGCTTTTCTGTCGGTCTCTAGCGGCTTTAAATCGTTCACGAATCTGAATGATTTTCTAGGTCGTTTCTCGAATGATCTCTGGACCCATGAGAGTGCTTTCAGGAACTCGTCCTTTAGCTAACTGAGTGTCACCCACCTTGTCACACCCCAAAACCAAGAACGGCGGAAACGTTCTGAGGCGGAGGACGTCATGCATAGTATCACAACAATGAAAAGTAGTAAACAAGCAACAACATCATCCATTTCATTAATAATATAATCATTATACAAGTGTGTTCTGTCAAATTATAATAGACACTAAAGCATAAATCAAAATGAAAGATGAGTCTTGAACAAGCTCCATGTTCTCTAAACCTTGCATCGGTACCTGTCTATGTTTGACCTGAGGATACAAGTAATTTTGACAGCGAGTATCAGCTTTGAAGCTGGTGAGATCATAAGTATTTTAGTGTCTTAATTTGTATGTAAGAATTTGTATGTATATGAATTGTAAGTATTGAAAATGTATATGAACTGTAAGTACTGAAATGTTTTGTAAATCAACTGCAAATGTTTGAAAAACCCTAGAAATCCCTCTGATTCCTACTATTATATAAGGGTGTCTTCTACCAAGACCTAACTACTCTGAATGTAGTCTTCTACCAAGACCTAACTGCTATGAATGTTCGTTTCTTGTAAAAGTGTGTAATGTTCCAAGTGTAACTATCATTAACAAAAAAATAATTTTTACATTTAATGTTTAAGTGAAAAGATCACTAAATATATGTAAAAGGATAATTAATGTAGTACTGTAGTGTTGTATTATACGAACTACTGTTGTACTAAATACCTTAAACCGGATTTATATTAAGGTATCATGTGATTAATTGCACCATATTATCGACTGGTAACAACGACAAAGGTATGGTCGTAAAAAGAAATGACGTTTGGCACCCACAGACCTGCAGGTCCGCCTGTAGCTAGCAGCAAGGTTTAGGATACTCAATCCAGTATAGATCTATACGCAAACTCACGTTCTCCCTCCAAGAGAATTCTGGCTACAACTCGGGCCATGAGATTTAAGGCATGCTCCGATACAGTGGATCACAATTTTTGTCAATGTATATATGTATATGTAATGTATTGTTACTCGTTGTAGTATCGTAGTATATGTTCTCTTTCTAGTATAGTTGTATATGGTCTTCCTCTAGTATAGTTGTATATGTTCTTCCTCTAGTATAGTTGTATATGTTCTTCTCCTAGTATAGTTGTATATGTTCACATAGTAATGTATGTTCTCTCTATCTAGCAAGTATTGACTCATGAATAAACTGACTCATTGTATAATATCGCATTCTAGTAATAGTTCTAGTATCTTCCTAAACTACCCATATGGTAGTTTAACAGTAATCTAACTGGTACGTATGGACATGGATGTATACCCTTGCAACCCAAGGGCATTGGATGAACTGGAAGTACCTTTATGACTATATATGTACACATGATATATAACTAATATTTAAATGACCTTCGGACGGGTACCCGATATCCCACCAGACCACTTCCAAATCAAGGAAAAGGAAACAGGGTGGATAGCCTTCCTAAGTCTTTTAAACATTTCTTATATAACTATACGTATAGAGGCATGGAATTTATAATATACAATCATAAAATAAGTTTTGTAAAACCTTTGAACATAATTATTATCTTAGAAAAGATCGACTTGATGTCAGTCTATAAAACAGTTTGAAGGAATGGGTTTGATAAAACAGTTTAGTATAAAGAATCATTTGTTTGAAACACAATTGTAAATAAGCTTGAAATGTAACATACAGAATAAAAGGTACAATGTAATAAGTAGTGTTAAACACTTAAAGTGTTTATGAAAAACATTTGAAGGAAACTGTTTGGTAAAACAGCTAATGAGTAGCCAATCATTTGAATGTTGCTTATTAATCACATGTGATTGATATAATATGTAGCATAATTCTACTTGTATCCCCCCCCCCCCCATAAAACATTTAAAAACAGTTAAAACATTGATTAAGGGGTATGAACTCACATGTTGTGGGTGATACGGATGCACTGAAGAGGTAGGACTGCTAGGTGTCAAGTGAAGACTTTACACACACACAATGGTCCTAATTACATATGGAGACATGTGTATATAAACAATTAGTGATTAAAACACTGATTAAACATGTATAAACATCCTAATGCGACAAAAACACTTTTGGTCAAGTGCTAGGAGGCTAATGGGTTGCAATAAAGGAGTGCAAGACCTCTTATGGGAGTTTATGGTCAAAAGACCATATGTGTTGGAGTTTACGGCCCAGGGGAGTAAACTCCTGGCCGTAAACTCTCTATAGAGTCCCTAAATGAAACTTAACATTAATACAACTTAAGTGGTGAAGTGCTTCAAGGCTTAAGCAAGTGTTTGGGTGGGGTTAAGGCCTTAAAATGGCCTTGATTGATCTTCACGGACCTGGGACCACTCCCCCATGAGTTTACGGCTGTAAACTCAAGGTAAGGAGTACCATTTGATGTTTTAAGGTTCCTAACACTTCAAGTATATGATCTATGTTGGGTTCTAGGCATAAGGAAGGAGTTAGGGTGCTATTTGTCCCATTTATAGGGGTTTACGGCCCAAGAACTTTTCTTGGCCGTAAACTCCTTTATCCTTGTCATTCCTTATGTTTTCTAGGCTATAAACACTTTAGGGTACGTGTCTAAATTAGTCTCTTGGCTTAAGGAAGATTTTTAAGGCATTTTGACACTTAAAAATGGAGTTCACGGCCCAAGAACTTCCTTGGCCGTGAACTCACTTCTAGCCTTGATTCTTAATTGTTTTGTGGTCTAAAGTATGTAATCGAGGCTTCTAGTTTGAGTTCCAAGGCTTTGAGGGACATTAGGCACACTTTTAGCCCTTATAAAGGAGTTTACTCTCCAAGTGTTCTTGGGCGGTAAACTCCCAAATCTTGGGGGTTTGATCGGATTTTGATGTTATAAAACATAATCTAAGCTATATAATACAACTAGATAGAAGTACTCATGATTTGGGATAAAAACCCGAAGATTCGTGAGAGAGAATTTGACTTTTCTCTAGTTGGAAATGTAACTAATGAATGAATATGGCTCAGATTTCTATATATAGTCCTGGGATTTTTGGTAGAAAATATTTTTATTCCGGAATTGAACCCTAATATCCTAGAGTTTTGGAATAATTGTGTTGCACAAAACCCTAGTGCACCCACTCTCCTGATATCTCCTTAAGTGTAAATCCTGAAAAACTGTCAAACTTATACCCAAAGTCTGGAATTTCACTGTAACTGTTCTAACTTCTATTGGCTTGATATGGTTTGTTCATAATGGAAATTTCGGGTTGTCACATCATCCCCCTGTTAAAGGGAATTTCGTCCCAAAATTAGAATTTAGATAAGGAAGTAGGTAAGAATGATCGAGTCGTGAGGTGGAAACTTCTTAACCGATTGGTTCTAGCGCTCCTAAATGAAATCGGGTCCTCGGTTGGTATCCCAATGAACCTTCACTAATGGGCGACGGTGTTGCATCGTCCGCTTGACCTCTCGGTCGAGGGTCACTACAGTTCTAATACGAATGCGGGGATCTCGACGAGTGGACTTACTAAAGTCCTAACGGAAAGGTATGGTTTCACGATCGAGACACAAAGAGTAGAATGTATGTTACTGAGTTCGCAGAGTAGGTCTAGTTTGTGCGAGGTACAGGACCGATTCTGGTAAGAATCTCAGAGGTCCTAACTATATTGGATTTAGCTTTCTACGCGATACGAAGCGTATTAAGCCATTCCCAGAGTGAGTCTTCCTAAAGAACTTGGTCTCTCACTTGGAATTCCAAAGGTTCTTTCTCTTGCTAAGTTTCCCAGTCAAGGGCCACCCCTTGCTAGGTCAAAGTCGAAAGGGTTTCTGTAATTTCCGAGGAGTTCTGAATGAACTATGAAAACAGGTCTGTAAGACCTAGAATTTGGCGAATGTCTGTCGGCGTCTCTGGTGTCGACAAATTCTCAACGGTTTTAACAAACTGAAAGAGTACTAAAAATTTCCCACATCACTAATAGTGTGTCTTAGGAAATTTTGACTCTTCAATTCCAAAACTCGTGTTCAGAGAACTTAGCGAAAAGTATCTCCAAGGGTAATGTTTCCACGGGTTCCTTCATACTACGAGGGCAGATAAGTAAGTCGTTACATGGAGAATGACGAACTGATCCAAGTAAGAAAGACAGACTCTATTCATTAAACTCACGAATACTATGGGCGTATTGGTCCTATCCGAAGGGTATCACTACGGACTCGAAGTGTCCGCATCGAGTTCGGAAGATAGTCTTCCAGACATTCTTCCCTAACATTCGAACTGGTGATATTCAGATCACAGGTCCATTTCTAAAAGTAATTCTTTCCTTGCGTTTGCTCAACCAATTCATCCATGCGAGGCAGAGCCAACGATTTCTAACGGAAAAATCTGGACGGAGTCCTCGATAACCGAGGTACATGCGATGCAATCCGTCGATCTCTGGAAGAATATGACCGGAGTTCTCCAGGGTGAGAAGCCTAGTCTTCTAATTCTATTTCTATGTAGTTCGATAAGTTGTCCGGGCTGTTCTGGTGTCTCTGTAGGTGTTTAGACTGAAGGGAAATCTGTTTACAGGGGTCATAATGGATACTAAGTTTGTTCACTTGACAATGCGATTACTCGTAAGCTTGGACAGTCTCCATCCTGAAGTTCATATTAGAATTCATATATGGTTTCACAATCACAATCTTTTGTATACGAGTCGTATATAAATAAGATTGAAAAGGTAGTCAAATAACTGATTCTTCTTTAAGCTCACATCCCATCGAGGAAAAAAGAAGTTAAAGTGGAATCATCAATTCTAAACCTGTAGAACCTTGATTATACATCACTCTTATGTATACATTCCTCAGTGATAGATCAACCGCATGAATCCTTGGATTAAACTTGACGTACTGCACGAGTGGTACTTCGGGGATTTCTTCGGAAAAGAGAAGAACTAAGAGGTACTCCATGCATGAGTACTTCGGTGTTCTGAAATGACGGTTTCGCTAAAAAGACGTTTATTGATAAGGAGACGTACATATGAAACTGTTTTTGTGAGCATCAAATTGAATCGATTCGTATGACAATGTCGGAATCATACTGAAACCTAAAGACATTAGATTTGAACATAAGACATTTTACAAACAAAACGCAACTGTGCAACCATCAACAGGGTTACAATACTTTAGACTTATAACAAGACCATTGCTGCGAATGAGGTTTACTACAAAAGACAAGTATACGCAACACGAGCATCCTTATCCTGACAGGATCTCGCAAAAAGGTAAGACTCTAGTTGCACTAGTTCTGGATAGTTTATAAGTCTGTTAGAACAACATGCCTAAATTACATTAACGAGGGTTCCAAAGTAGGCTCTCCTGTAGTTGTGATCCTAAGAATCCTCCCATCTGCGCCATAGTTCTTTGCTATAGGGAAATCCTTCTTGAAGTGCCCTATCTCACCGTATTGGTGGCATGACTGGCTAGTACTTGCATTGGTGACGGGAGTGCGGTGTTTAGCCAGTGTTATGTGGACACGAGTGCCTTCCTCATTACTCCACCTTGGAAATTGCTTCCTAAAGCGTTCTGCAGGAGTTGCCACTGGTGGCTGTGGCATGGCAAGTCTTTGGGCTCTCTTGCGTTCCTTTAGGGCTTTACGATATCATCTCTTCCTTTTAGTCTTTAGGCTTCGCAAGTCCATGACTGTTGCCATTTGTTGGTTTCTCGGTTTTGTACTACCATCGGAACTCTCGACTCCTTTTTCAGTCTTGCTTGTGTTGCCTGAGTTGATGTGTGTAAGGAAAGTTGTCACAGCAGCTGCTACTGTAGCTTGTAATGTAGCGGCGTCGATATGGAGGATAGGGGTTTCGTTGCTCTACTGATTGTTCCCGGATGACGACATGATTCTATAACACGGAAGATAAGGAATTTGTGAGCGATTCTGTTTGAGCCTAGGTGTAGTTCAACTATTAAGTAAAGAATAGAAGTATGTTTTCGAAAGTTTGACCTACATCCCTATGATGTAGTCCTAGTACTGAGTGGAGGTGTGTTTATGAAGGGTTGACCTACATCCCTAAGATGCAGTCCTAGTAATGGGTGGAAGTAAGTTCGTAGAATGATCTCAAGATGTTTGTCGTTCAAGCTAAGGTATCATGGGTTGGTGAATAACAGGATCCAACCACTAAAAGAGACTTGGAAATGTCTCCAGAGCTAAATTACTATAGTCCAATAACTTGACTAATAGCAGGTTTCAGATAGACTCCAATGAAAGTATTATGAGAGTACTTGAATGAAGAATGACACAGAAATCATCCGACTGTGAAAATCTTTGATATTCATGACGTAAAAGTTCGGGAAAATGACCTTGTAAAGGTCTTACATCATATCCAGAGAAGACAGTTCTTAACAGCATAAAGACCTAACCAAAAGTACTTATAGTACAAGATAATTTCATAGAAAATGCCACATCGGGCAAAGACAGAAAAAAACAATTCCTTCTAACAAGGACAATAAAGTAAACATCTACTACTGCGACGGTCATCCCTCTGGTGAACTCTCAGTTCAGCCAGTTGACGTTCTACATCAAGTAGGTGTCTTTCGTACACCCTATGGCATACTCGGAGTTCTATGACTTCGGCTCATGATTCAGATAGTGCTTGAAGCAAGGTTTCATGGTTTCTCTTAGATCTCTCGCGAGCATCTTCTAGACGAATGGTGCGGAGGGTATGCATTCTCTCATCGGCGACAACTTCAGTAATATGATGTAGGGCTGTCCTGCCTTGAATCTCATTTCGGGCCACTCTGCGGACCAAGATTGGCAAGATTCTATCTGCTGAGCCTCCATTGCTCAAGTCGTAAAAGCTTTGATCACCATTAAATGGCATGGGTTGATCTTGTCCTTGGCTCCATGTTTCCAAGCATTCCACCCACTCAGGCATTGGGCCTTGAAAAGTCGGACGAGGGTTAGGAATTGGAATGGGAGCTACCCGGGGTAGGTTCTCAACCTTGGGTTCGGAGTTAGCATCGTCCAAAAGGCCATCATCATGGTGATCATTCAAAGGGATAGGATGATCATTCTCTGGTTCTTCTCCAAACCATCCAGCAATGACCTCATTCGGGAGGTGAAAGGTCATCATCATGGTGATCATTCAAAGGGATAGGATGATCATTCTCTGGTTCTTCTCCAAACCATCCAGCAATGACCTCATTCGGGAGGTACAGGTTGCCGTGGGGATAGAGTCCAACCATGTTATCTACGCAAGAATTAGGGTAAGAAAATAATTATTAGACGAACTATCTAGATAATTATTTAGAAAATCTTCATTAGTTACATCGCTATTTGTGAAGTACATACCAGTTATATGTAATCTAAACAGGATAGGCCTTCGAATAAGTGACCTTAACTCCATATTCACACAGAATAGGGGTGAAGTAAAATTTTCACAGATTCTAAGTCTATAACATCCTAATTACATATAGCCTTAGTGTATCCACTTACCAACTATCAACTTAGTAATGAAGATCCCGTTTTAGTTCTCAGGTATAAAGTACTTATAGTAACACCAAATATTCCTATAGTATTTTAAGTTTAATGTTATGTTCTACTGTTCTCATTGTGGTAGGGTTGGTAAGATTTTAGAGTTGTTGCAACCACACAATTAAACTTAGGCACATGCTAGTCAACCCTCAGATAATATAAGGGATCAGGCTATATCTTCCCAGTTTCGACCATATGTCTCTAAGTCCACTTGTGTTGCCCAACAACCGTAATTCTTTCGTACTGTCCTAGTGACACTGATTTTAGTATGAATGCAGGCACGTCTACTTTATTAAATATTTTATTATTTAAAGTATAAATTCTTGGTCAGAGTATTTTTAATCCCTTATGTATTTATAGTTAGTATATGTTTTATGGGTTGATATACTTAATTCACTATAAACAATGCTCTGATACCAATCTGTCACACCCCAAAACCAAGAACGGCGGAAACGTTCTGGGGCGGAGGACGTCATGTATAGTATCACAACAATGAAAAGTAGTAAACAAGCAACAATATCATCCATTGCATTAATAATATAATTATTATACAAGTGTGTTCTCTCAAATTATAATAGACGCTAAAGCATAAATCAAAATGAAAGATGAGTCTTGAACAAGCTCCATCTTCTCTAAACCTTGCATCGATACCTGTCTATGTTTGACCTAAGGATACAAGTAATTTTGAAAGCGAGTATCAGCTTTGAAGCTGGTGAGATCATAAGTATTTTAGTGTCTTAATTTGTATGTAAGAATTTGTATGTATACGAATTGTAAGTATTGAAAATGTATATGAACTGTAAGTATTGAAATGTTTTGTAAATCAACTGTAAATGTTTGAAAAACTCTAGAAATCCCTATGATTCCTATTATTTTATAAGGGTGTCTTCTACCAAGACCTAACTGCTCTGAATGTAGTCTTCTACCAAGACCTAACTGCTCTTAATGTAGTCTTCTACCAAGACCTAACTGCTCTGAATGTTCGTTTCTTGTAAAAGTGTGTAATTTTCCAAGTGTAACGATCATTAACAAAAAAATAGTTTTTACTTTTAATGTTTAAGTGAAAAGATCACTAAATATATGTAAAAGGAAAATTAATGTAGTACTGTAGTGTTGTATTATAGGAACTACTGCTGTACTAACTACCTTAAACCAGATTTATATTAAGGTATCATGTGATTAATTGCATGATACTATCGACTGGTAACAACGACAAAGGTATGGTTGTATAAAGAAATGACATTTGGCACCCGCAGACCTGCAGGTCCG
The DNA here is from genome assembly GCF_002870075.4 of Lactuca sativa. Taxonomy (NCBI): domain Eukaryota; kingdom Viridiplantae; phylum Streptophyta; class Magnoliopsida; order Asterales; family Asteraceae; genus Lactuca; species Lactuca sativa. The sequence continues at coordinate 123,243,305 of NC_056625.2, read as the reverse complement.
GCTGTAGCTAGCAGCAAGGTGTAGGATAGTCAATCCAGTATAGATCTATACGTAAACTCACGCTCTCCCTCCAAGAGAATTCTGGCTACAACTCGGGCCATGACATTTAAGGCATGCTTCGATACAGTGGATCACAATTTTTGTCAATGTATATATGTATATGTAATGTATTGTTACTCGTTCTAGTATCGTAGTATATGTTCTCTTTCTAGTATAGTTGTATATGTTCTTCCTCTAGTATAGTTGTATATGTTCTTCCTCTAGTATATTTGTATATGTTCTTCCTCTAGTATAGTTGTATATGTTCTTCTCCTAGTATAGTTGTATATGTTCTCATAGTAATGTATGTTCTCTCTATCTAGCAAGTATTGACTCATGAATGAACTGACTAATTGTATGATATCGCATTCTAGTAATAGTTCTAGTATCTTCCTAAACTACCCATATGGTAGTTTAATAGTAATCTAACTGGTACGTATGGACATGGATGTATACCCTTGCTACCCAAGGGCATTGGATGAACTGGAAGTACCTTTATGACTATATATGTACACATGATATATAACTAATATTTAAATGACCTTCGGACGGGTACCCGATACCCCACCATACCACTTCCAAATCAAGGAAAAGGAAACAGGGTGGATAGCCTTCCTAAGTCTTTTAAACATTTCTTATATAACTATACGTATAGAGGCATGGAATTTATAATATACAATCATAAAATAAGTTTTGTAAAACCTTTAAACATAATTATTATCTTAGAAAAGATCGACTTGATGTCAGTCTATAAAACAGTTTGAAGGAATGGGTTTGATAAAACAGTTTAGTATAAAGAATCATTTGTTTGAAACACAATTGTAAATAAGCTTGAAATGTAACATACAGAATAAAAGGTACAATGTAATAAGTAGTTTTAAACACTTAAAGTGTTTATGAAAAACATTTGAAGGAAACTGTTTGGTAAAACAGCTAATGAGTAGCCAATCATTTGAATGTTGCTTATTAATCACATGTGATTGATATAATATGTAGCATAATTCTAATTGTATCACCCACCCATAAAACATTTAAAAACAGTTAAAACATTGATTAAGGGGTATGAACTCACCTGTTGTGGGTGATACGTATGAACTGAAGAGGTAGGACTGCTAGGTGTCAAGTGAAGACTTTAGACACACACAATGGTCCTAATTACATATGAAGACATATGTATATAAACAATTAGTGATTAAAACACTAACTAAACATGTATAAACATCCTAATGCGACGAAAACACTTTTAGTCAAGTGCTAGGAGGCTAATGGGTTGCAACAAAGGAGTGCAAGACCTCTTATGGGAGTTTATGGTCAAAAGACCATATGTGTTGGAGTTTACAGCCCAGGGGAGTAAACTCCTGGCCGTAAACTCGCTATAGAGTCCCCAAATGAAGCTTAACATTAATACAACTTAAGTGGTGAAGTGCTTCAAGGCTTAAACAAGTGTTTGGGTGGGTTTAAGGCCTTAAAATGGCCTTGCTTGATGTTCACGGCCCTGGGACCACTCCCCCATGAGTTTACGGCTGTAAACTCATGGTAAGCAGTACCATTTGATGTTTTGAGGCTCCTAACACTTCAAGGGTATGATCTATGTTGGGTTCTAGGCATAAGGAAGGAGTTAGGGTGCCATTTGTCCCATTTATTGGGGTTTACGGCCCAAGAACTTGTCTTGGCCATAAACTCCTTTATCCTTGTGATTACTTATGTTTTCTAGGCTATAAACACTTTAGGGTACGTGTCTAAATTAGTCTCTTGGCTTAAGGAAGGTTTTTAAGGCATTTTGACACTTAAAAATGGAGTTCACGGCCCAAGAACTTCATTGGCAGTGAACTCACTTCTAGCCTTGATTCTTAATTGTTTTGTGGTCTAAAACATGTAATCGAGGCCTCTAGTTTGAGTTCCAAGGCTTTGAGGGACATTGGGCACACTTTTAGCCCTTATAAAGGAGTTTACTCTCCAAGTGTTCTAGGGCGGTAAACTCCCAAGTCTTGGGGTTTTGATCTGATTTTGATGTTATAAAACATAATCTAAGCTATATAATACAACTAGATAGAAGTACTCACGATTTGGGATAAAAATCCGAAAATCCGTGAGAGAGAATTTGACTTTTCTCTAGTTGGAAATGTAACTAATGAATAAATATGGCTCAGATTTCTATATATAGTCCTGGGATTTTTGGCAGAAATTATTTTTATTCCGGAATTCAACCCTAATATCCTAGTGTTTTGGAATAACAGTGTTGCACAAAACCCTAGTGCACCCACTCTCCTGATATCTCCTTAAGTGTAAATCCTGAAAAACTGTCAAACTTATACCCAAAGTCTGGAAATTCACTGTAACTGTTCTAACTTCTATTGGCTTGATATGGTTTGTTCAGAATGGAAATTTCGGGTTGTCACACACCTCAGCCCAACACAGAGGGGACCTGCACTTTCGGCCGTAGAGGGCTTCGAATGGAGCACCCTTGATGCCCGTGCGATAACTGTTGTTGTAGGAAAATTCAACAAGGAGTAAGTAGGTATCCCATGCCTTACCAAAGTCGATCACACAAGCTCGCAGCATATCTTCCAGAGTTTGGATAGTTCTCTCACTTTGTCCATCAGTCTGCGGATGGTAGGCTATACTCATGTTCAGCCTCGTTCCTAAGGAGCCTTGTAGTGATTGCCAAAATCTTGAAGTGAATCTACTATCCCTATCAGAGATAATAGATATAGGGACACCATGCAGTCGTACGATATCCTTAATGTACGTTCTTGTGAGTTTCTCCATCTTGTATGTTTCCTTGATGGGTAGGAAGTGCGCAGACTTGGTCAATGTGTCGACGATGACCCATATGGTATCAAGCCCACCCGTTGTCTTGGGCAGCTTGGTTATGAAGTCCATAGTGATCCGTTCCCACTTCCATTCAGGTATCTCCGGTTGCTGTAGTAGACCTGATGGTTTCTGGCATTCGACCTTGACCTTGGCGCAAATAAGGCATTTACTCACGAAGGTAGCAATCTCTGATTTCATGTTAGGCCACCAGTATGACATTTTAAGATCCAGATACATCTTATCCGAACCTGGGTGAACGGAGTATCGAGTGTTGTGGGCTTCCTTCATGACCAAGTCTCTGAATTCACCATGTCGCGGTGTCCAGATTTGGTCCATGAGATATAAGGCTCCGTCACCCTTGACTTCCAAATTCTTATCCATTCCTCGCAGGGATTCTCCCGCCACATTTTCAGGTTTCAAGGCTTCGAGCTGAGCCTCCTTAATCTGTGCAGATGGATGCGAATGGATACTCATTCTTAATGACTTGGCTCTTCGACCAGAATATTCTTTCCGACTTAGGGCGTCTGCTACTACATTGGCTTTACCCGAATGATAACGAATTTCGCATTAGTAGTCATTGAGCAGTTCAACCCACCATCGTTGCCTCATATTGAGCTCCTTCTGGTTGAATATGTGTTGTAGGCTTTTGTGGTCGGTGTATATCGTGCTCTTCGTACCATATAGGTAGTGTCTCCAGATCTTTAGGGCGAATACAACCACTCCTAATTCAAGGTCGTGTGTGGTATAGTTAACTTCATGTGTCTTCAGCTGTCTTGAGGCATAGGCGATGACCTTACCTCATTGCATCAGATCACAACTGAGCCCCTGATTGGATGCATCGCAGTATACGACAAAATCTTCCGTCCCTTTAGGGAGGGATAGTATCGGTGCAGTGTATAAGGCTCGTTTTAGGGTTCAGAATGCCTTCTGTTGTTTCTCTCCCCAGTTGAAGGCCATGCCTTTTTGGGTCAATGTTGTAAGGGGTTTCGCGATTCAAGAGAAGTTTTGTATGAACCTGCGGTAGTATCCAGCGAGGCCTAGAAATTGACGAATTTTTGTAGGCATCTTGGGTGGTGACCAGTTCTCAATAGCTTTAATATTGGATGGGTCCACGTGGATTCCTTCTTTGCTAACCACGTTTCCTAAGAATTCGACTCTTCGGATCCAAAATTCGCACTTAGAGAACTTCGCGTATAGCTTCTCTGATCGTAGGTTTTCTAGGACTTGTCGTAGATGATCGTTAAGCTTCTCCTTACTTCAAGAGTAGATAAGTATGTAATCAATGAAGACGATAACGAACTGATCCAAGTAAGGACGACACACCCTATTCATTAAGTCCATGAATACCGCAGGTGCGTTGGTCAGTCCGAACGGCATCACTACGAACTTGTAGTGTCCATAACGGGTTCGGAAGGCTATTTTCGGGACATCCTCTTCAAAAACTCGTAACTGGTGATACCCAGACCTCAAATCAATCTTAGAAGAGTAACTCGCCCCTTGTAGTTGGTCGAATAAATCGTCTATACGAGGAACAGGGTAGCGATTTTTGACCGTCGGCTTGTTGAGTTCTCTGTAATCGATGCACATACGGAACGATCCGTCTTTCTTCTTTGCGCACAAGACTTGTGCTCCCCATGGTGAGAAGCTTGGTCTTATGAAGCCCTTGCTGACCAGCTCATTAAGTTGACCGGACGGTTCTTGCATCTCATCAGGCGCTAGACGATAGGGCGATTTGGCTACGGGGGTAGCTCCTGGAATTAAGTCGATCCTGAACTCAAACTAAAGTTGGGGAGGTAAACCTGGTAGCTCTTCCGGAAAAACGTCGGGGAAGTTGCATACTACGGGAAAGTCTTTTAGATCTTTCGTCTTCTGGCTCGTGTCAACGACGTGTGCAAGGAATGCATCATATTCCTTACGCAAGTACTTCTGAGCTTGAATACTGGAGATGATACGAAGACTTGTACTGGGTTTGTCTCCGTAGATTAATAGTGTTTCGTTACTTGGTAGATTTAGACGGATGGCTTTGTCGAAGCATAGGATATCAGCACGATGGAGACTCAACCAGTCCATGCCCACAATGACATCGAAACTCTTGATCGATAATGGTATCAGGTCGATTGGGAATGAGTGATTATCTAGCGTGAGGGTACAACCTATGTAGATCTCGTTAGAACTCTCTGTCTTTCCGTTAGCCATTTCTACCATGAAGGTTTCTTCTAATGGTTGCGGGGATTGTTTAAGTAAGTGTTTAAAGTTTTGGTTTACGAAGCTTCTTTCTGCTCCACTATCGAATAAGATACAAGCGTAAGAGTTATCAAGAAGGAACATACCCGTGCCTACTGTGGGATCTACTACTGCTTCATTGTGTCCAATGGAAAGTAGTCTTCCTATTCCTATCGTATTTCCAGCCTTCGGACAGTTTCTTTTGAAGTGCCCTGTCTCGCCGCAGCCATAGCAGGCTTAACTCACTCCCGAGCTGGGGACCTAAGAAATGGGTTTGCGTTGAGACCTGCAAAACTTGGCAGTATGGCCCTTCCAGTCGCAGTTAGTGCAGTGCAATTCATGGCAGGGGCCGTTATGATGGAAAGAGCACTTGGTGCACTTGGGTAGGTTTCCAGCATATGTTTTGTCTGGTACGGGGGTAGCAGGAGTAGTGGCAGCATGGACAGCCACCACTTGTTGGTTCTTTGAAGAGGATTGGGTTGATTTTCCCTTCTTTCGGTCCCACCGCTTCCTCTTGTTGTCGGCTATCTTGGTCAGTGCAGTGGCAACCGTTGTGGTTGTTGATGGTGTTGAAGGAACTTCATGATCACTCAACCATTGGGCCAATTCCTTGGCACTGTCAAAGGTCGTAGGGTGTGATGCAAGAACATTTCCTCGATACGGGGGCACTAAACCCCAGATGTATCGTTCAATTTTCTTGCTCTCGGTAGGGTCCATGTTGGGACATAGAGTTACTAGGTCGCAGAACCTAGCTGTATAAGCCATTATGTCGATCCCCTTCATCTTGAGGTTCTAGAGTTCCTCCTCAAGTTTCTAAATTCCACCTCTAGGGCAATAATCCCTTGTCAGAAGGTCCTTCAGTGTGTCCCAGCCCATGGCGTTGGTTGTTACCAAGGAGAGTGATTTGACATGGCCATTCCACCACGTCAAGGCTCTTTTAGTGAAGGTGCAACCAACAAACTTTATCTTGCTTTCATCGGGGCACGAGCACATCTCGAAAACGGCTTCAATTCTTTCGATCAATTGGGACAATGCAATGATCCCTCCGGTCCCATTTAAGAATGTTGGCTTGCAGTTCATGAAAACCTTATAGGTACACCCCTGTGTATGTGGGTGGATTTCGCCATGCCTATAGTTGGTGCCCATTCCAGCTCCACTTGCATCACCAGAATTTATTTGGGCCATAGTTGCAGTCATAGCTGTGGTGACAGTTGTCCGAAACATCACCGCATCGAACTATGGAGAAGGAAGAGGTGGTGGTGGAGTTTGAGTTGCAGGTCTACCCCTGTTTGGACGAGGACGAGGCGGCATCTTTTACTGAAAAGTTATGAAAAATGATGGTAACAGTGAGAATCGACCATGAATATGATGGGAGTGTTTCATGGACTAAATCGCCATAGTCCAACTATCAGATAGATTCATAACACAGATTAGAGAAATATAAGAGTTTAGACTTTTCCAACATATTAGATAACTACCAATATTACTTGTATTACTGACGCAAATAAGTTCGGTAAAAACGACCTAACAGTAGGTCTTACATCAAACCATAAGGAAAATGTTGACAGCTTAGAAGTCTAGTTAGAGTACTTTCAAGTTTAGGAATGTTTACAGACCAGTGCTCTATCGAGCATAGAAACGAAAAGGCTATTCCTTAACAAAAGAGAAAGATGTGTTGACATCTTCTACTGGCGACAAGTATCCTTTGGGCGAACCCTAAGATCAGCCAGTTGGCGTACAACTTCCTGAAGATGTCGTTCATGAGCCCTCTGACGCGCTCGGAGTTCCCTGACTTCGGCTTGGGATGCATCTAGTTGTTGCTGCAGAGCCTCATTGGTCCTCGTAGTCCTATCCATAGCTTCTTCAAGTTGGCGGATACGGACAGTGTTAAGGTTAGAGTTGGCATCAATTTCCACAACTCTGCCAATGGCTGCATGACCTTGTTCGACGTTCCTAGCAATCCTCCGGACCATGACGGATAGGGCTCGATCAGCCGAGCCACCCTCGCTTATGTTGTAAAATCTTCGGTCTCTGTTGAAAGGTAAAGGCTGGCCCTGTTCATCGCTCCATCGATTCAAGGTTGTTGCCCACATGGGAGTGGGTCCTTGAAATGTTGGACGGGGGTTAGGGTTTATAGCTACTAGGGGTAGGTTGTTGACTTCTGGTTCGGAGTCAGAGCTATCTGAAAAGCCTTTTGCACAGTGATCATCCAAAGGGATCGGGTGATCATCTTCCGACTCTTCATCGAGCCATCCTCCAATGCCTTGGTTCGGATAGTACGGATCGTCGGAATGGTGGAAGCCAGCCATGCTATCTACGCAAGAATGGGAAAAGAAAAGTTAATAGACGTACTAATCTAAGATACTTATAAGACGATCGTTATTAGTCCACCCAATACTTGCATAGTGCATACCAAGTACATGTAGCTGAGACAGGATAGACCTTCAAATAATTGACCCTAACTCTAAATCCACAACCAAACAAGGAACAGGAAGTAAATAAAAGATCACAGATTCTAAGTCTATAGCGTCTTAGCCAAATGTAACTGTAGAGTATCCACTTAGCAACTGTTGCCCAACTAGTAATGACCCTTTTAGTTCTCAAATATGTAAATTACAGAAATCCAGAATACTCCTATAGTATTCTTGTTCCTATGTTCTTATAGTAGTGTTGCTAAGTTTTTAGACTTGTTGCAACACCATAACCACTCTTAGGCACATGCTAGTCACTCTTAAGAAAAATGTAGTTGATTAGGCTAAATTCACCCAGATTTGACTGTATGTCTCTAAGCCTAATTGTGTTGTTCACCAATCTTAATACTTTTGTTTTGCTCTAGTATGATACTCACCCTTTGTATTTGTGGATGTATATACATACTTAGTTAAATGTTTTATTAATTAAAAGTATATATTCTTAGTCAGAGTGTTTTAATCCCGATGTGTTTACAGTTCGTATATCTTTTATGGGTTGATATACTTGATTCACTATAAACAATGCTCTGATACCAATCTGTCACACCCCAAAACTGAGAACGGCGGAATACGTTATGGGGTGGAGGACGTCATGTACAGTATCATAACAATGCATAATAGTAAAAGCAAGCAACAACATCCATTGCATTAATATAATAATTGTAATACAAGTGTGTTCTGTACAATTTGTCAGACACCAAAAGTATAATCAAAATAAAGATGAGACTTGTATGTGCTCTATCTTCTCAAAAGCTGCATTTGTACCTGTTTATTGAGGACCTGAGAATACAAGTTATTTTGAAAATGAGTATCAGCATAAAGCTAGTGAGTTCATAAGTATTTAGTTTCATTGCTTGTATAAAAGTGTTTACAAATCATGTAATATAATAACTGTTATCAGAGTTTGAAAATAGTATGATCCCTAGAAAATCCTATATTTTTCCTGCAAAAGTAGTCTTCTACCAAGACTCAGTTATTTGTAAGTTTGATCCTTTGAAAGTGTAAAAGTTTTCTCAATGAAACCAGCAGTATGAAAATATAGTTTTAGACTCCATTCATGTAAAGTAATTGAGAAAGTAACGTTTTACCCCAGCAGTGTCACTACCGGCTGAATGTAATAATAATGCAGACTCCAGGTAGTATTAAATGTACAATACACCTCGGGGAGTATGTTTTGCCTTTAATTCTTAATGTGTTAATTAAAGGTCTGAATGTGAACTCGTGTGTAACCATGCTGATTAACGATCGAATAACAGATGACCCTCCAGGTCACATGTAGTGTGGTGACATTTTATCACCCCTGGACCTAGTCTGCTCGGACTGTAGCTAGCAGTCGAGATGTGGGAGTGTCGGTCCCGTATAGATCTATACACATAATGCCCGCTCTCCCTCCCGGAGATTCTGGTTACACGGTGATCGCACAGTGAAGTGTCGTACCGAGAAGTAGTATGGCACATTCTGTTTCAGTGTATTATCTTGTATTAGAGTATAATGAACTTCTTAGTATAATGTATTGAGTATTCTCTTGTATAGTATATAGTATTCTCTTTGCATAGTATTTAACATGTAGTGACTCATAACAGTACTAACTATACTAAGTGTCTTGATAATAGTAGTAATGAGTGGTATTCCTTAACTATACATATTATAGTTAAATAGACATGTTGGTTGCATGCCTTTGATACACAAAGGTATTGAACTGAAGTGAAGACTTTTATATCCAACACAAATATATATAATATATAACTAAGAATTCAACGACAGCCGGACAGATACCTATATACCCTAAGTCCACATCAAACAAGAACAGGAAGTAAGGTGAGCCATCAGTCCTAAGTCCTTTAAGCCTTACTTATATAAATATGTTGGTTTAGATATGGTTTGGGAACAAAAGCAGCTTAAAAGGGTTTGGAAATAGTTTTATAACAATTTAACACGAAAAATGAGTTTGATAAACATTTAAAGCAGTTTTATAGGCAAAATAGTTAAAAGTATAGAAAATCATGTTTGGTTGCAAGTTATAAATCACATGTGATTGATACTATAACTTGTTGGATTCAACTTGTATTCCCCCCCCCCCCATAAAAGTATTTAAAAACATTTAAAAGGTCAATTAATGGGTATGAACTTACCTGCAGTGACTAGAGTGGATGGAAGTGCCAGGTCGGATGCTAGGTGTCAAGTGAGCACTTGAACACACACACACGGATCCTATGTAACATGTAGTGACACATAATGGTATCTAATTAGTTATTTAATCACTAATTAAGTAAGTAAAGACACCCTAATGCATTAAAACACTTTGTTTTAAGTGCTAGGAGTGCTAAGGGTTACATCTAAGGAGTGTATGGCCTCACTATGCAGTTTACACTTCAAATGGTAGCCGTTAGGGGTATTTACGGTTCTTGAACCATTTCCCCCATGAGTTTACGGCCGTAAACTCATGGGAGTGGTGTGCTTGAGTGCTTCAAGGCCTTATGCTTCACAAAGAAGGGTCCTAGGGTCGAATCAAAGGCTTAGGAAGTGGTTAGGGCTCGAAATGGCACACTTTTTAGAGTTTACGGTCCTTAGACCATCTTTGGGAGTTTACTACCATAAACCCATGAGTTTACTCCTTCCATTTCATGTTTTTTGGTTCTTATATCATTCATGCAAGTTCCTAGTTCATTAGCAAAGCATTGGAATGTGTTTAGGGCATCAAAACACCCTTTGAAGGTGTTTACGGTTTTAGGAGATTCCCAAACCGTAAACCCATGTTCTTCGTGGTTTTTGGTGTTCATTCCATGGATTTGCAATCATACTAAGTATATAACTAGCTAGGAAGAGTATACTTACTTATAGCAAGCTTGCAAAAGTGTTTTAGGACCCAAAAACACTAGTATGTTCTTGGTGTTTTGAAAATGCTTGAAGATCTAAGTAAATATCAAAAATCCATGGATGAAGTGATGTTTAGACACTAGATTTAGTGTTTTATGAACGAATTTAGGGAAGAAAACTTACATATTTGGAGGATTTGTAAGAAATGTGTGATGATAGTTGAGAGAAAACTAGTTGTTCTTGAGGTCGGAAGTGTAAAAATGAAGACAAGGAGGGTAAACTCATGCTATATGCATGAGTCTTGGGAAGAGGGTGTTTATGGCCCAAACACCCCATGTTTGGCCGTGAACACCTAGCTAAGGTGTTGGATCGTTTTACTCGTTACACCTCACTAATAACAACACTTCCTTTTATTTAATCGTTTGACGAAAAATAAAATAAAACACCAAACGGACTTAAATTCGGCCAAAAATGTACTGAAATGTTTTTGACTAATATTTGAAGTGTTTGACTGTGGAAATTATACAAATGAAAATTTCGGGTTGTCTCAAAATACAACGTCTATTCTAGTCCCTTCCATTACTAGACAAAATACCACATCAATTAGGATGTAAAAAACATCTTTTAACCAATATTAAAGAAAAATAGAATCATGTGCATTTCATCAATATGTTCAATATAATCAAACACCAAAATTGAATTTTTTTGGCCCGAGTTTGATAGGAAGTACCCTAACTTGATTGGGTTAGGTCAAACAGCCATTGAATAGAATTGAAGTAATTCCCCAATTGTAAAAAGTCATATAAAAGTGTCTAGTGATACTTGTTGTTGGTGAACTTTGTTTCCCTCCAAATCCAAACCATAAAATAGACTGTAAAACACACACACGCACACACAATTAAACAAAGACCAAAGACACATATACACAAAGTTAAACAGATCTTATACAGATAGTTTGAAATAAAACATATACCTATATATCAAACCGAAATGTTCCTAATACAACTAAGAATTCATGAACCAAATGTTTGAAAGAACGCCTAAACCTACATTCGAATCAAAGCACTGTAAATCTGGAATCATTCAAATCCATTCCAATCAAAAAAAAATCTTGAAAATTAAAAACTAAAAAGAAATTTGAAATCGACAACAACATAGTTAGAAACCTCGGTGAAGAGGGCGGTTAATAGCAGTGACTTTCTAGCATACTTATTCTCGAAAGAAATCAATAACTATAACACGTATGGATCGACCCTAAAATAAAAAGTATATGGGTAAACAAAATCTAAGATTTATTTGCAAAACCTGAATCCAAATACAAATAACTTCTTTTGTATCTTGAAGAAACCCAAAGATGAACAGATTGTTCAAATGCCAAAACAGATCATGTGTGTTATTAGAAGAAGAATAAGAAACATACCTAGTTCGCATAAAATGAAAGTTACCAAATCAGATATGTGGACCCACCAATGTACAGTTAATTATCTTCCAAAACCAACATCAGAAACCACCAGACCAAAGTGAAAAACACATAAACATTTAATTAGAGTTAAAAATACACAATCGGGTTAGGTCAAATTTCAATCGATGGTGAGAGAGGGTGAGAGAGATGTTATATAACATGTAAGTTGAGTTATGCTGATTCCTTTTGTAGCATGAGTGAGTTAGTGAGTGGTGTTGATTTGGTCCCTCTAACGATAATAGATGGTGGGAGTGGTCGGCGGTGTTGGAGGTTCAGAGCAAGTGGAGAAAGGTGAATATTTGAAACATATAAAGAGATCAAAACGGAATCTAGTTGGGATTTCTTCAATATAAGATATGAAAAGGAAATTCAGTTGTAATTTGTTCAATATAAGAGATGAAAAAAAAAGTTGTTTTACCTGAGCAGAGAATGGCAGTGGTATGGTGGTTCTTCAAAAGACATAGATCGAGTGAGATAGAGAGGATATATGGTATGATTTAGTTTTCCCTAAACAAAAAAATATAAAATCGGTAAAATAAACAGACCTGACGAACCAAATGCAAAATGAGTTCTTTTTGGTTGATGGTGGAGGTTTACACGATAATCATTGATAGAGAGGCACTGATTTGAATGTGTCTTCAAGTTTATATGAACAATGAACAGAAACTGCATAGATATGAGGAAATTTCGAGATAAGGGAATGAGCCACATCAAAACAAAGCAAAATCATACCATATCTGACCTTCAAACACATATTTAGATCAACCCACATAAAGTTTTTCGGGTTTAACCAAGATTCAGTTCCTAATTAGAACCAAAAATGCAAAATATTAGAGAAAATCTACATGGATTAAATTCATCTGCCTTCAATCATCGAGGAGTCAACATCGGTTTAATGGATGAAGCGACGACACATAGAACCTTAGGTTTTGAGAGGGTGATGGAGATGAGGACAACACTGAGATCCTGATGGTTGAATAAATATATATATATATATATATATATATATATATATATATATATACACACACAGAGAGAGAGAGAGAGAGAGAGATCTTACTGAGGTGTAGCAATGACTGAAGTTTTTTGGTGGTCGGTGGCGGTAGATGGTAACAAATAGCACATCGTTTGAAGGAGGTGGTTCGGTGTCAGAGACGTAGGCGAAGGAGGGCAAATGCGCAACCTTAACTGGGTCGGTGGGAGAAAATGAGGAGTCTGAGATATGGAAGGGCATCTGGGTTTTCTGGAGGACGAAGGTCAAAAAGGGCATCTAGGTTTTCTGGATTTCAGAGAGGAAAGAAGGGGAGCATGTTTGAGAGAGATAGCGATTGTGAGTAGTTGAAGGCAACAACATGTTGACTGAAATGAGAGAGGAGATGCAATATACAGTGTACCTATTATTGGCCGATTCCATCGGCTGAATGTGAGGCAATACCCCATTTCATTTTAACTGATTCACGTTTTGGAAGAGTTTGTTCCGCTTTGACACTCACTTAGCTTTGACCTTATCATTTTTCTGGATTACTTATTTTGTAATGCATAAAGTTGTTGTAAATGATGCTTTAAGGGTTGTACCTCTTAAAATTCAGCAAAACATGTCAAATGATTTTTAAGGTGTATATATATATATATATATATATATATATATATATATATATATATATATATATATATATATATATATATATATATGCAGGCATGTATATTTTCATAAAATATTGTTATATTTTAAAAATATACTATTAGTCAGAGCACTTCGGCCCCATTGTATTTATAGTTGTATATATTTTATAGGTTGATATATGTAGTTCACTATAAACAATACACTGATACCAATCTGTTACACCCCCAAACCGGAACGGCGGAAATGTTCGGGGGCGGAGAACGTCATGCTCAGTATCACAACACATTAATCATAGTAATCAAAGTAACAAACAACCATTGTATAAATATTAAAGTGTTTACATTTATTTGATTCACAAAATATTGACTACAATAGTAACTAACAAAACATACTCTTGAAGCTACTATGCTCCATCTTCTAAATCCCTGAGCGTGTACCTGTCTACTTGTAACGCCCCCAGATTCGGGCTAGTCAATTTAGAGACAATGAGAATCAAAAATGACTTTTTGATGGAAGATTAATTAGCAGGATTAATCTGACCAAGTTATAGTATATGTCACAAGGGTACCGTATATATAAAGAACGCCGAAATCTGAGTTATAACGAAGAAGTTATGACCCGTCGAAGTTTTACGGCAAAACTGACACGACACCGGGAAATGTAAAAATTGAATTTACGATAAAATACTTTCTAGCCATAGCGATCTAAATTAAAGTCGTAGTATATGTTACACCAATAGTGTGCATAAAAAGAACGTCCAAATCTGACTTCGTATGAGGAAGTTATGATTTTTCTAACATTTAGCATAGCAGTACAAAGCCCGAAATTCAAATTTTAGATCAGTCGATTTTTACCCAAAAACGTCTAAATGAGAAATTAAGAAATTATTAATAAGAGTTCAACGATAAAAAGACAGTCAAAAACAGATCTCGTATGCGAAAGATATGGACGAAACTTAGTCCCTACTCTTCGAGGTCAGCGAATTCGATACAATTTAGTAAATCTAAGATAGAGTGAGAATTAGCCAACGAGATCCAAATGAAAGTTGTAGTACTCGTAAATACCAATGTGTTGATATAAATAACGTCGATAATAGAGCTCGTATGCGAAAGATATAGACGAAACTTAGTGCCTACTCTTCAAGTGCGATAAATTCGATACAGTTTTGCTAATCGGAGATAGAATGAGAATTAGCCGACGAGGTCTAAATGAAAGTTTTAGTACTTGTAAATACCAACATGTGGATATAAAGAACGTAGAAAATGGAGCTTGTACACGGAAGATACGAACAAAACCTAGGGTCTAATCTACAATAAAACCCCTATAAATAAGAGATGAACTCTTCATATTTTCTTCACATCATAAGCCTTTCTTTATCTCTCTAACTTCTCTCTAGACTCCCTAAACCCCCCCCCCCCCCCCCCTAACGCCTAGGAAACTTCCCTAGCGCTAGAAGAAAGCCCCGGAGCACACAAAGGCTCCGAGAAAAAGAATTTTTTGGCTCAAAAGTTCTGCTCCAGCGTAACCCGGTTTTTAATAAAACTCGTTGTAAGTGAAATAAGCCTACCATACTTTAAATATAGCTTATATTTAAATATAATATCATTATTATGAACCTAGAATAATATTTATCATTGATTTAATTTCGTTATACTGATTGATCTACTTACGGGAATGATGTCTAGGCTGTGATTTAATGAGGTGCTTAAAGTAGGATTTCCAAATAGTATACTTCATATATCAAACGGACCCTACCTCCGATATGATCCTACCTGGTTGTTCCTTACTTGATACATCATGAAAGTAGACTTTGATTTAATAATCAATCTAGACTAATAATTAGTCTCAATAAAGATCAGACTAAAACTTAGCGATAATAATGTTATGTTTCGTCGAAGGAAAATAGAATCGTTAGAAGCAAAGCGCTACCCGAATTTGCAATCACCAGCTTAACTAGTGAGTGCATAGTTACTTTCATCTTATACATAAATATGAAGTATTTTATATAAATTACGTGTTATGTGTGCATATAACCTGTATACTTGCTATCTATGCTGGATGAACAATTTTATACATGTTTTAAATAATTTAAATAGTATATGTATTTTATATCTACGGGTATGTTTGGTAAAACATGGGTAGATGAATGATGAGAGATGAAAGATGATATGAGTGAACATTGACAGCTATAGACTTAGTGCCTAATAAATAACATCGGCAGCTATGGACTTAGCGTCTATTGAATAAACGCTGGTAGTTATGGACTTAGTACTGGTTAGATAAATGTTGGTAGCTATGGACTTAGTACCTATTGAATAAACGTTGGTAGCTATGGACTTCATATCGGTTAGATAAACGTTGGTATCTATGGACTCAGTACCTATTAGATAAACACTGATAGCTATGGATTTAGTACCTGATGAATGAACTTTAGCAGCTATGGAATTAGTGCTTTACGAATAAGCATTGGTAGTTATGGACTTTGTGCCTGTCATATAAACCCTGGAAGTCATGGACTTCGAAATTAATGAATGATGGATATATTATTCTTAGGGTAAATCTTTAAGAGTAAAGAAGATAATAGGGATGGGTAATTAGGTTGATTGTTTGATGTTTAAACATAATAATTATATTATTGTGGGTTGAAAACCCTATGTACTCACCAGGTTTCGCAACCTGACCCACTCAAGCTTATTTGTATCACAGGTGTTGATATGAAGCTACTTTACACTGAGAGATTTAAAAGAGATGTAGATCACTAGTATACAGGAATGTAAGTTCTGTTTATGCTTATGTTTCTGTATTGACAATGACATCCCAAATGTTTTAAAATGAATAGAAATACATTTCTTCGGAAATGCTTTGATAATGTATTTATCATGTTTTTCTGGGAACAAATTCCATAACATTTTTTAAAAGAGATACTCTGATTTTTTTATAAAGCATAAACAAAATTGGTCTTTTCTGGCCATGAAAATGGGGATGTCACAGTTGGTATCAGAGCATTACTTTAAGCGAACTAGGAATAAGGATTTATTTCTAGACTTAAACTTAGAATGCTAAGCGATGTTCGTGAGGAGAGTGTCTAATATATTTTAGGAAGCATGTCGGAATAAGACCCAAGCGCTAGCTTAATTAGGGAAGATGCCTAAGATGCTTTTATGTTCTAAGTAATTTGTGATGCTTTATGCTATCGTTTGATCGAATCTATGGTCTGTTGCTGACCGGATCTGGAAATTTTAAGTGTTCAGATTTTAAAACGTTTAGTTACGATATTAGATCTGGCATATAATTTTTCAAAGTAATAAGCAAGAATATGCGTCTAAACCTTCCTATATCTATATTATCGTCTCAACACACAAAAGAACTACTTTCGTGTGCAAAACATCACGGTGAAGACTCGTAGTGAATTGGGTAAATGGAGGAAATGAAAAGGCTTACGATACGGAGTGGTACGTATATGAAGATATGGTAAGAGTTGTATCTTGCATTTAGAACGCGTCCCAGAAATAATACGTCTAGTACTGAAGAAGTACAATTTCGATTAGGAGAAAGAAAGATTTTTGGTATAATCCATGAAGTTATCCCATCGTCTGACATTTCCATCACCAACCGAGTTAAAGCAAAATTGATGATTGAAGATATGCATGGAAGAAGTCCTAGTAAAGTCTAGGGAAAATCATATGATCGTTTGGACAAATTTTTATGCGTTAAAATTATTTTGTGATATTGACTTGGAGAACTTACAGACAATACTTGGGACGAGTATAAGTAAGTGTGAAAGGTAGTAGAGGCCTATACTACCGGAAGCACAGGACTTGCACTTGGATCAGGGAAAGTCACAAGGTTACCAAGGCGCTAGTAATTGATTCTGTTTTGTTCATGTATGTCGTTACCATCATTTCGGTAATGTCTAAGAAGATGATTATTATTCTGACCCTAGTGGTCATATCATGTCGAGTCCGACTAAGATGAGTATGTTACATGGTTCAGAGAACCAAGATCGATGTAGCATCTGACTTAAGACAGAAGATTGAAATAAAGGATAAACGAAGCGATCAATAAAAGTACTGCAATTGTTGTTAAAGTAATAAGATTGTAGCTAGAAGTACTATATACTAGAGTATGATTATATCACATTAGAACATGAAGGAAGGTATAGTTTATTTTGGAATTTGACTCTAAAAGACATGAGTCTAGGCGTCGCATCATACAATGAGAGGTCATTAGAACATGACCTAATAGTCCATGGTCGTAATCAAAGAACTTATACTAAGTTTGTTAAGAAGAAGGAGTATCCAATAAGGAATTGATATTGTGATTCGAAGGTCATGATTGGAAGACTAACGTGAACTAGAGAGTGGGTGCACGATCAAGTATTGCTTGCAGTCAATAAGTTTAAGAGATAGATACTGATTCGAAGGAATATAGAAGTTACGATTATTACCGAGGATGAAGATATAACGTATGGAGTCATTATACAAACCCTGTTTTTTTATGATTACGGGACGTAATCATCCTAAGGGGGAGATAATTGTAATGCCCGCAGATTCGGGCTAGTCAATTTAGAGACAATGAGCGTCAAAAATGACTTTTTGATGGAAGATTACTTAGAAGGAATAATCTTAACCAAGTTATAGTATATGTCACAAGGGTTACGTACATATAAAGTGTAACATACACGTTTTGAAATCATGTATTGTAAATTATAAAAGATAATAATATTATGAAATATTATGTAAAATTGAGTGTTGAGTACTAACGGATAGTATTTTTTTAGAATTGAAGTAAAACTATGTTTAGAATCACTCAGAAAATATTAGAAGTCTTATAAGATTCCAATTAAAATGTCAAATAGTGAAATTTAGCGAAAATATAAAATTTGAAATAATAAAATTTTATTATTGAAAGTTGTAGATAATCTCGTTAGAAAAATGTAGGCGAAAACCTCGTCGAAATCTGAGTTATAACGAAAAAGTTATAACCAATCGAAGATTCGCGACAAAATTGGCACGACGCTGAATGACGTAAAAATTGAGTTTTTGATAAACTACTTTTTAGCCTTAGTGATCTAAATGAAAGTCGTAGTATTCGTTAAACCGAGAAGTTCGATAAAAAGAACGCCAAAATCTGACTTCGTATGAGGAAGTTATGATTTTTCTAAGTTTCAGGTTAGTAGTAGACAACTAAAAACTCAAATTTTAGATCAAGTGATTTTTAGCCGACACAACCTAAACGAGAATTGAAGGTCTTGTCATTAGTAGTATAACGGTAAAAATATGACAAAACCGAACGTCGGATGAAGAAGTTTTAAATTTTTAACGGGTTTTCCTATCCCGGTCTGTTAAAGATAATAATATTAAAAATAAATTCAAAATTATCCGACGAAGTCTAAACGGAAGTTGTAAAATATATTCCCCCTACGCATGCATATAAAGAACATCCAAACTAGAGCCCGTATGCGAAGGTTATGGATTTTAGAAGATTTGGGCACAATTTCTGAGCAATCTCGCAAGGATAAGGCCAATCTCGGTGAGTCACCCGCTGAGTCCGACGCGTGTCGCTTCCGGATTCGACCGAAGTCACAGCCAACCAGCGTCCGACACGCCTCTCTCCGTGTCACATCCGAACTTCGCACAGGTTGCCCTTCGCATGCACACCACATGTCTTCGCCTACTGCTGCCACCTGCCCTCGCTGACTCACATCCTTCTCGGCCGAACCCTCGCATCCTCGCCCTATAAATTCAACGCTTACGAGCCTTCTCGGGTAATTTGGAGAAATTGCCATTTTTCACCCATTTTTCAATATTTTCACTATTTTGACTTCCCCCGAAGCCCCAGTATCAATTTTAGCACCCAAAACACGTCCTGAAGTTCCCGAGAATCCCAAAAAATTAATCTTTTCGGTTTTGAAGCTTTACCTTCGTAGAGCCCGGTTTTCAACAAATCTTCCGGTTTTCAACGAAGAAAGTCATATTTAGAGCCAAAGTGCTACCCAAATTAATATTTTAGCCCCCGGTTATTTCACTGTGAGTTTAATATATAGGAACAATTGTATGTTATGTGTTATATGTGCTATGTGCTTTTCAGTGTTATTATTTCGGGTTATTTTCCCGTCTTATTTTATTTGCTATTTTAATAGCTAAGAAATACCTTTGACCATGTGATCAGTGAAAGGACTTAGATTCACATTGGTACTGGTATGTAGCCTTTGGCCATGTAGAACATGTCTCCGTAAGAGAATGATTTCTATTCTATGGCATTGGCAGAAGGTTAGACAGGGCTGAAAGCCAGAAATCTACCAAAATGTTTAATCAGAAAGTGTATGTCTTCGGTGACATTTGGTTTGAAGCTTTATTGATGTATACCAGTTATGGAAATTCTTATGTCTCATTGATTGTATATCTTTGAATCAAATCAATGATTGATATGGAAAGTTTGTCATATGATTCATATATGCCCTTGTTGTTCCTTGTTCCTCTTTGCTTCTGCTATATTGAAGTATATATATGGCATAACATTATATTGTATCTATTATTGAACTCACTAAGCGTTACCGCTTATCCTCTGAATGTTTAACAAACTTTCAGGAGAAAATCAACCATTATAGTCATATACTGTCGGAAGGTTTAGAATAGTTGTAATATTACTTTTGCATTTAGGGATCATATAGGTATAAATGTATAGTATCCTAGGTAGTTGTGTAATATATAACACTTTGTAATAGTCAGTTTGTATCCAGTCATTTGTAATCTCTTTATCAATGTAAAATATTGTTTTTATGAATATGCAAGTAGCATGTTTTGGAGTAACTATATTGTCAAGTATGAAAGTTTGGGTCTTTCGGAAATACGAAAGTGAGGGTCTTTCATAAAGAACGCCGAAATCTGAGTTATAACGAAGAAGTTATGACTTGTCGAAGTTTTATGACAAAACCGGCCTCACATCGGGAATTGTAAAAAAGTGAATTTACGATAAAATACTTTCTAGCCTTAGCAATCTAAACGAAAGTCGCAGTATATGTTAAACCGAGAGTGTGCGTAAAAAGAACATCCAAATCTGACTTCGTATGAGGAGGCTATGATTTTTCTAAGATTTAGCATAGCAGTACACAGCCCGAAATTCGAATTTTAGATCGGTCGACTTTTAACCAAAAAAGTCTAAACGAGAAATTAACACATCATTAATAGGAGTTCAACGAAGAAAGCCTCGAAGCTGCACGAAGGCTCCGAGAAAAAGAGTTTTTCGGCTTAGAAGCTCTGCTCCAGCGGAGCCCGATTTTTAATAAAACCCGCTATAAGTGAAATAAGCCTACTTTACTTTAAATATCACTTATATTTAAATATAATATCAGTATTATGAACCTAGAATAAGATTTATTAGTGATTCAAATTTGTTATACTGATTGATCTAATTACGGGAATGATGTCTAGGTTGTGATTTAGTGAGGTGTTTAAAGTGAGATTTCCAAATAGTATACTTCGTATACCAAACGGACCCTACCTTCGGTATAATCCTATCTGGTTGTTGCTTACTTGACAGATCATCAAAATAGACTTTGATTTAATAGTGAATTTAGACTAATAATTAGTCGCAATAAAGATTAGACTAAAACTTAGCGATAATAATATTAGGTTTCATCGAATGAAAATAGAATCGTTAGAAGCAAAGCACTGCCCGAATTTGGAATCACCACCTTAACAAGTGAGTGCATAGTTACCTTCATCTTACACATAGATATAAATTATTTTATATAAACTACGTGTTATGTGTGCATATAACCTATATACTTCCTATCAATGCTGGATGAACGATTTTATACATGTTTTAAAGAATTTAAATTGTATATGTATTTTATATCTATGAGTATGTTGGGTAAAACATGGGTAGATGAATGATGAGAGATGAAAGATGATATGAGTGAACATTGACAGCTATAGACTTAGTTCCTAATAAATAACATCGAGGGTTATGGACTTAGTACCTATTGAATAAACGTTGGTAGCTATGGACTTAGTATTGGTTAGATAAACGTTGGTAGCTATGGACTTAGTACCTATTGAATAAACGCTGGTAGCTATGGACTTCGTATCGGTTAGATAAACATTGGTAGCTATGGACTTAGTATCTATTAGATAAACACTGATAGTTATGGATTTAGTACCTGATGAATGAACTTTAGAAGCTATGGAATTAGTGCTTTATGAATAAGCATTGGCAGCTATGAACTTAGTGTATGTCATATAAACCCTAGAAGTAATGGACTTCGAAAGGAATGAATGCAGGATAGATGATTCTTAGGGTAGATCCTTAAGACTAAAGAAGATAATATGGATGGGTAATTGGGTTAATTGTTTGATGTTTAAACATAATAATTATATTATTGTGGGTTGAAAATCCTATGTACTCACCAGGTTTCGCAACCTGACCCACTCAAGCTTATTTGTATCACAGGTGTCGATATGAAGCTACTTTACATTAAGAGATTTAAAAGAGATGTAGATCACTCGTGTAAATGAATGTAAGTTCTATTTTTGCTTACGTTTCTATATTGACGATGACATCCCAAATGTTTTAAAATGAATAAAAATACATTTCTTTTGAAACGCTTTGATAATGTATTTATCATGTTTTTTTGGGAACAAATTCCACAACATTTTTTTAAAAGAGATACTCTGATTTTTTTATAAAGAATAAAAAAATCGATCTTTTCTAGTCGTGTAAATGGGAATGTCACACTACTAGTTTCTTGAGAACACAAGTTATTTTGAAAGAGTAGATCAGCATTTAAGCTAGTGAGTTAATAAGCATTTTTGTTATAAAAAGTATACTCTAAGTTCTTTTAGAAAAGTTCACCTGTTCCTCCAGAAAATCCTATATTTTCTGATGTGATGAAAGATAAGTAAAAATGACTAAAATTCCTTCTATGAGTACTTAATGGATACAAGTTATATACAATCCAGAGTAAACAAACAATCTATTGTGTGAATCTGCCCTAAGCCTACAACCAAACAAGGAACATGAAGTAAGGCAGCAGTCACACATCCCATTGTTTGTTAGATGTTCATTGTATATAACCCTGGCGTATTCATTAGGTGCTTACGGAGTTAACTATAATAGTTCTTTTATATTTGAAGAAAACATTTCTTAATAAAATCAAATATTTCCTTTAGTAAAAATGGTAACCACAATAGTTCCTTCTATAATCACTGAGTTTATACAAGCTATATATAATCTAATATCGAATGGACAGTTAAATGTGTGAATCTTTCCTAAGCCCACAACAAAACAAGGAATAGGAAGTAAGGCAGAAGTCATGCATTCCACTGCCTATCGGATATTAATTATATATAACCCTGATGTATAAGCTAAGGAATTATAGAATTAACCATTTAAGGTCCTTTATGGTATACTAGTTTAATAATACATATTAAACCTATTACAGATAAGTTTACGGTTTCACTAACTCTATTGTGAAACATTTTTTTGGTGAAAATGCTATTGTTTTCTGAAAGTTCTATTGAAAGTTGTTTATCTTAAAAGAATGATCTTTACCATAGAAAATCCTATATTTTCTATAAAACCGACTGGTTGTCTATGTTGTTCCGAGATTGAAAAGCACAAGTATAATCAATATACATACTTTAATGATATCTAGTTTAGTTGATAAGTTAATACTGAATAATGACTTGGTTGTTCTGGAAAACCTGATGTGTTGATACTACCCTCCTATGATCACTTAATACATACGAGTTGTATATAACCGAGATCGAACAGACAGTTGAATGGGTGAATATGCCCTAAGCCCACAACTAAACAAGGAACAAGAAGTACTGCGGAAAATACACATTCCGCTGTTTATCGGACTTCAATTTTATTTAACCCTCCGATATATATAGAGTAATCACATAGTTAACATCCCTTGAGATTGTTCATGGAAAGTATATTACTACATAACTATATTGTTGTTATCTATTAGCAGTTTTATGACCATACTAATTGAACCAGTTAAACAGGACGTATTATAGGCATTGAAAAGAATATGACATTTGTCACCCAAAGACCTGTCGGTCCCACTGTAACTAACAGCAAGGTGCAGGATTGTCAATCCCGTATAGATCTATACACAAATTCACGCTCTCCCTCCAGGAGACTCTGGTCGTAAGGGTAGTCTTCTACTAGTACTTATGTGAGTACTCGAAGACGTGTCTCATAAGTTAGATTAATGATTTTACAAGTAATAATGCAGAAAACCCTTTTCTTAATTAACATATAATTTTATAAAAAGATTCATTTGTTCCTTAAGCTAAACTTAATAAAGTTTATAAGCTCATTTCTATGTTCTATTCATAATTTCATGTTCTAAATACAGTTAATTGGTAAAAAGACATAATAAACAAGTTATATTTTAAAACACAACATTCCTTGTGTTATAAGCTCATTTCTATGTTCTATTCAGAATACTTGAAGATCTTGTGGATTGGTGAGTGATTGAAGGCCATTTTGTGGTATACCAAAGAGATAAAAAAAGAAAAGGGTGTTTAAGGGAAGAAGAGGGTGTTCTTGAGGATGATACTTGAGAGAGAATGGAAGAGATCACGACCAGAAGTGAAGAAATGAAGATAAAATCGATCAAACACTTATATATAGGGAGGTGATTGCGGCCGAGGCGTTCACGACCGTGAACCTAGGGTTCACGGTCCGAAGCTTGATCACGGTCCGAAGAGGTTCACGGCTTCGCAGGTTCACGGTCTGAGGATTCACGGCTGCGAGGGTTTTGTAGTCCATGCGAGGGTTCACGATTTCTTAGGCTTTTCCCTTCCAAACTATAACACACTTAGTTACTTGGCTTCAAAACTCATAAACCAATAATCCATCTAATTTAAGATAATGGAAGAAATAAGTTTGACCAAAGTTGACTTTTATAAGAATAAAATTTTCGGGTTTTGACATAATGTCAGTAAAAGCAGACGTAATTCTTGATTCCCAAAAATAATTGTTCTGTTCTTATCCAAGCTTTGAAAAGTCACCATTGGAATCTTTTGGCTTCTTTTCGGTTTGGGGAAAATGACATTTACAGTTTTCGATTGAAAAACATCCAATCATTCATTGATTTTAGTTCAGAAATCGGCAATGTAAGAGTTTGATCTGAAATTTGAGGTGTGTTATGGGATAAGCTGAGTTGATCTAAAAATATTCTCAAGGTGTGATTGGTGTGAATAATTGGAAGACATAAAAACGAGCTCTTCTTGATTTAAGATTTTCTCATTTCAAAGAAGATCATTACTAAAAAAAATGGAGTTGAGAGAGAGAGAGAGAGAATGCGGGGTCTTATATTTATTTAATATTTAATTTCAACAAATAATAATTATAAATATAATAAAGGCAATTTTATTTAAATTTGAGGAGAGACCAAATCTACAATGCTCAAAATATCAACCAACCCAAAAAAAAAAAAAAATTCTTTAGCCTAAATCTCAAAATAAATAAATAAATAATGCCACACGTTAGGTCTAAAAATAAATTGGGTACCAAATTGATAACGAAAATGAAAACTTACACAAAATTCAACGGGCTATATATAAAGGACATGGTCATGCTACAAATTTGGAATTTTTAGCCTAGATCTTAGGAATATCCTTTTTCTCCAACATCTTTCTTTTATACAGACAACCACAAAAACTTAGATAAATAATATATAGAGTAATCTACGGTTTTGGCCTCTGTGGTTTTCCCAAAAAAACACTTATGGTCCTAATATTGCTATTTAATCATGGGTGTCCATATGGAGATTATTGGTATCACACGTCGTCCCTAACCGTTACTGTTTAACAAGCCTTTGTTTGTTTAGTGGATCTGAATAATGAAAATGACCTTGTTTTTATGACCAAATTTATTAATGTTTACATAGCCACACACATGGTTGTTCTTAAATAAAATATACAATCAGGTTCATCAAGATGATGATATGGGTAAGGCATCAAACCCACCATGGCAGTTCCATCCTCTTTCCTATTTGTTTGAATTCTTAATCGCCTTACAACTTCTATGATTTGAAGAATTTAAATCAAAACTCACATACAACTTGTAACAATTAAACCATAGGATTCAAAAGTTTCGATTGGGTGTTGGAGATAAAGTAATCACACTACAAGGAAAAAGGCCATTATCGGCGACAAAAGTCGCCGCTAAAAGTCCAAAATGTTGCCGGTAATACTAAGTCGCCGGTACTGAGTCGCCGCTACTGCTTCCTCGCTATTGATCACTTTGTCGCCGCTAATGAGAAAAGTCGCCGCTATTGACCGTGTGTTGTGTCGCCGCTAATAACTATGTCGCCGGTAATGAGTCTTGTCGTCGGTAATTATATAACAATATTCAATTAAATATCAAAAATAATAGTGTCGACGTTAATTACAAAACAAACATCCGATTAAATATCAAAAATAATAGTGTTAATGCTAATTAAAAAAACAAACATCCAATTACAATTAAATATCAAAAGTCATAATATCCGATTAAATATAAAAAGTAATAATGTCGTCCGGTAATTACAAAAAACAACCAAAGTTTTACAATCTACCAAGATAGCAATTAAAGCGTGACAACATTTGCAAATAAAACACATCCTTACACACCATCATCTTCGTTCTCATCGTTTCCTTGATTATTTTGGGATTGAAAAAACGAATAAAGCTCATTCCTACATGTTGGGTCGTTGAGCATTGCACGAAGATTTTTCCAACTACATAATTAATAACAACATATATAAACTTATAAGTTAGATTGTTAAACATAAACAAAAACTATCAAAATACATTGCTATTTTTAAACAAAGATAGAAAACCAAAGTACATTGTTATTTCTTGCACTTGGGACAAAAACCAAAGTAAATTGTTTTACCGTCGAGATTATGTCAGTTGCATTTTATGCATTCATTTTGTAGTTTTAATCCATAAAATTGCATTGCATTTAAGTTTAAACTCATGTATTTTGCATATTTTTCGCGATTTTTCATGATGCAATTTGATTCACACTTTTATGATATTTCAGGGACTTTTGAAGGAAGAATCTTAGTTGAGGTGATGAAGAGGAGATATGGACAAAGTTTCGGGACAATTGGATCATCGAGGAGGAAGTTTTGAAGAAAATTAAGATTTTGGCTTTACAGAAGTTTGCACGGCTGTGTAAATGAAAGGGTTGAGTTTACACGGGCCGTGTAAACATAAATTCAACAGCAATGTGCTTCGAAGGTCTGGCAGATTTGAGCAATTTATCTTTTGTATTTACACGGCCGTGTAAATGATCAGTTATAGTTTATACGGGCCATGTAAACGTGTCGCCAGTTTTTAAAACAGTTTCGTTCTAATTTCAAGAAGGTAACCGGTTCCAAAGGAAGGGGGGTCGTATTTTGGAGTTCTAGGAGGCGATTTTGGAAGCTTTAAGAAGACAATTGTTGCTTGAAAACACTTGGATTTCATTTTGATTTCAATTTATAAGGTTTAACTCTTAATTTCTAGGTTTGTGTTTGTTCTAGCATCCTACTTATACCAAAACCATATACTTTTACATAATACATAATAACATGAAATTCACATACTTTTACATACATATACCACATATACACCAAATACAAATACATTCACACACACAAAATAGCATCCTACTTAAACCAAATACACATAATTTCACATATATAGATAATAACATCCTATTTATACCAAATACAAAAATTTCACAATCATATACCACATTTACAACAAACATAAATACATTCTCATACACACAATAACATCCTACTTATAACAAATACATATAATTTCACATATCATATATATAGTTCTACCAAATACTCATATACCACATACATCAAATATCAAATATACACACAATTTTCACATACATATATCAAATATACACACAATTTTCACATATGGCAATTTTCACATAATTTTCACATACAAATACCATATTCACAAAAAAAATGAATATAATAGAACCTGTAGTGGCGGAAATCAACGGATATGTAGCCGGAAAAACTGCTATTCACCCGATGAAGCTACGAATCGACAGTAAAGATGATGTTTCCTTGCTTGTAAGGTCAAATGTCCTCCAACAAAACCTAGGAGCCATCTAAGATGTCACAAATCTCTTCAACAATATTTGCAAGGGTAAAATTAAATTACCAAATCTTAGAAATTTAATCAACACTTTTTCAATGTTAACATACAAATTAACAAGGAAATTATCAAAGAAATTAGCAAATCAAATTACCTTTCTTCAAGAAATTGAGTTAGAAATCGGTCCCAAATCACACCTTCATCCTTAATATCCTTAATATGACACAATGTGGGGAGAAATCGGGATGGAACAAGCAAATTGAAGATGAACTCGGAAGAAGCTGGAATGGGTGAAGGCTAGGGAAGGTAAACAGAAAGGAAGAATGAAGTCTACTGCGTGCGTTTTTTTTTATCTGCGAGAGGCTTTACCGGCAACGCCTTTAGCGGCGACAAATAGGGTTTTACCGGCGACACTTATCAATAGCGGCGACAATTTGGAGGGAAGGGTACCATGTCATTTTTTAGTGAACTATTAGTGGAGACAATTTCAACCTTTAGCGGCGACGCATATGTCGCCGGTATTAGGTTAGTTCGGATAAGGGACCCCAACAGTTGGATTGGATATTTGATCGAACGGTTTAGATGTAAGCGAAGGGGAAAACGCGGATTCGGGTGATCACCCTTTAGCGGCGACACTATTACCGGCGACATAGGCTTTTAGCGGCGATAATCTCTAGAGTCGCCGCTAAAGGCCTCCGTCGCCGCTAAAGGTTGATTTTCTTGTAGTGTCAAAATTATCGTACGGAAATAGGAATTGGGAGATAGGGCAAACAAACAGAGAAAAAATATGGGAAATGGAAATAGAACATATGAATCAAATGTAATCGAGTAACGTCTATATAGAAGCTACGGTGGAACTCCTCAATAGAGTCCAATGGGTCATGAATTCTAATGTCATATCTCCTAGATTTACAAATGTTGTTTTCAAAAGAATTGGTTTTGCCATCCAGAAAGGGCTAGCGGAGCAGCTTGTTGCCCATTTGCCTTCAATCGATATGTATTGAACTAAAATGTTTCAATAATAAATGCATATCAATCTCATTAAAATTGATGAATATATCATTTCGCATTCTTCAAAACTAATGGGTTACTTCAAAATTAAGCATTAGTAAATCATAAATAGAAAATATTAATTTAAAACTTGAAACAGAAGTGTCTATGTACAGTTGTACCTTCGATGTTATGAAAAGAAAATTTTGACGAAGAGTTAGCAACATCATCGTTCCTCTAAACATGTTGATTATCCGGTATATTAATATATAGTTTTAAATACGCAACACAGATTCAATTTTACATTTATATAAAAATTTGTCGCCCAAAGAAAAAGTGTTTCTTTGTGCTCTGTTTTTTCTGTATAAACTAATCAAACCCAAAACGATGACCAAAACTCGCTTTTTGATCAAACCTAGAAATTATAAAAAACAATTTCTTTAATGAATTAAAAAAAACGTCGATAATGACCGATTTTACCATGAACTTCAAAAATCCATCAATATTGATGATCATCAATCGTTTAGAAGAGTAAGAAGACGATGAAATTGAATTGAAAAGATTAAGGAGAATCTCAAACCCCAAAGAAATTCATGAATGATCCATCGATGTGATGAATGAAAATTCTAACTCAAATATTTACCGTTTCCATTTCGGTAATTCTCCTCAACTTCCCCTGATGGTGGTGGGTGAGTGGTAGTGGCGGAAGCCATTGTAGTGGCAATTTTGTCTTTTTAAAATGTTTAACAGCCCCTCCATTAGGGTTAGGGTTGTTAGAGGGGATGATCACCGGTGTTTCCAAAACTCTCCATAGGAACCGGTGGTATCACTACAAGAAAAAAGGGTATTACCGGCGACAAAAATCGCCGCTATTGCTCACGAAAGTCGCCGCTAATACTTTTACCGGCGACACGTCGCCGCTACTGCTTTGTCCCTATTGCTCAAAAAGTCGCCGCGAATGCTCACCATCGCCGCTAATGATAATGTCGCCGCTAATGATACGCATCGCCACTATTGGCTTTTTTAATTTTTTTTTTAAAAGCAGTCATTTCCGGTTGTCAAAAAACTGATACATAATAACGTTAACTACAGAAAAACCGATACGTTAAATGCAGAAAAACGATTACATAACATCCAAGTTTTATAATACCATACATACACCAAAATAAATAACAAAATTCTTATAAATTTTTGTCGTACTACAATCTCTAATAAAAAAGATAAAACTAACACGACGTGTCGTCATCACCGCCACCCTCGTTCCCTGCTATAAGTTCCATAGTATTCTCCGAATTGTTGGACATTGGTAGAAGATTCTCCAACTATATTGTAAATAATAACATATAAACTTGTAATTTAACTTATTAACTTAAACCAACCTAAAAACTACCAAATGATAAGAAAACTACCGATTACCAATTTATCTATATATCAACAAGCTATCAAATTAACAAACCAACTAATTACATTAACCTTCTAAATTAAACCAACAATCAAACTAACAAACCAACAAACTAATAATTACCAATTTATTTACAAATACACATTACATAGGAACTATCATAGTAATTTACTTTAAATAACATTTTCAATAATAACATCCTACTTGTTTTTTGTTTTTTTTTCCATTATGACATTGTAGTTTACACATTGCATACTAATACACTCCAAATTGAATACAAATACACACATACATACATTATACACATATATACATACTTTTTATACATATAAAACAACCATCAACACACTACAAATTGCATACAAATACACACATACATACATTATACACATATATGCATACTTTTTATAAACATAAAACAACCATCAACACACTCCAAATTGTTTATAAATACATACATACATACATTATACACATATATACATACTTTTTATACACATAAAACAACATCAACACAATCCAAATTGCATACAAATGCATACATACATACATTATACACATATATACGTACATTTTATACATGCACATAGATGAAATACACACAATTTTCACACACATATATGAAATACACATACATATAACATATTTCACACACATATATGAAATACACATATATATATACACACAAAACACACACATAAATGCACACATATATAACAAATTACAAAAAATGCACCTGTGGTTCCCAAAATTTTGCTCTCTTTCAATTGGTGGTGGTAGTCTTCGATGTTGCAACAGTGCTTGGTGGTGGTGGTGTAACTTAAGACAACAAAAACCAACAAAAAAAACAATTACGTTTGGAATTCTGGTCAGAAGAGAAAGAGAAACAATTTTGTGCAACTAATCACAAATACAAGTAGAAATCGACATTAAAAGAGAAGGAAAAGAAGAAAAGAGGAACGAAAACACAAACCACAGAGGAAATCGACAGCAACAGTGCCAGAATTAATGTCACAGTTAAATCATCAGAGATGTGGAAGTGGGGAGTTTCCGGTGGTCTATAAGCGTCGTCGGTATGTCTTCTAGCCTCTGGGAAACTCAATTGAGCAAAAATCTTCGAAGAGAATGGATAAAAACACAGACAAATGAAAGCTGTGAAAACAGAAAGGGGTTGTTATTTGCGTCGACCTTTAGCGGCGACATCAATGGCGGCGACAATTAGCCTTTAGCGGCAACAAAAGCCAATAGCGGCGACAACTAACGAGGGAACTTATGCCGCGTCTTTTTTTCGAGCTTTAGCAGCGACTATTTTCGACCTTTAGCGGCGACAAATTGTCGCCGGTATTGCTTTTGTGCGAAAACGATGCCCCAACCGTTGGATTATATACTCGATCGGACAACTAAGGTTTACCAGAAGGGGATAACACGGATTCGGGCAACAAGGCATTAACGGCGACACAATTAGCGGCGACAAAGGCTTTTAGCGGCGACATAGTATTGTGTCGCCGCTAAAAGTCTTTGTCGCCTCTAATTGTGTCGCCGCTAATGCATTGATTTCTTGTAGTGTATTACTTTTCCAATAGTAAGACCAAAACTGTTATAACCAGTAAACCACAGGGACCAAGATTGGAATTTACTCTAATATTTAAAATAAAAATAAAACATTAATTACAAAATACAACTATTATCTATTTACTGAAACCAATTATTGAATATGATACATATCACATCTTTGTCTATCATGCACAATGGTTTGTGGGACATTCATATTTTTGTGGAGAAATCAGTGTGCACGTACTGCATACATGTGGAGAGAAGGGCTGTAAAAGACATGCATCCCTATCTGCGTCTATAAAAAGGTAATGAATTAAATGGTATATGCACATATGAATTTAACACGTGCTTCATGCTACTTTAAGGAGAGATTCACTAGAATATATTAGACCTTCTTGGACTGTATTTATGTACAACATGAGTACTGAAAAGAGTACAAAGGAAATGAAACCAGTTACCACTACTCATGGTTTAGGATTAAGAAAAGGTGCATGGACTGCACATGAAGATACGCTTCTTAAGAAGTGTATTGAGAAATACGGGGAAGGGAAATGGAACCTCGTTCCTCTTAGAGCAGGTAGCAAATTCTTGTACTCTTTTTGTGTTGCAAAACGTTTATCTCCTAACTCTTTCTTGTCCTCTTTGAAAGAAAAATATAATAGAAACTACGAGTTCTTTATGTAGGTTTGTTCCTTGTCTAAATATTTTCATATGTGATGTATGTTTGCAGGGTTAAGCAGATGCAGAAAGAGTTGTAGACTGCGATGGTTGAATTATCTCCGGCCAAATATAAAAAGAGGAAATTTTGGTGAAGATGAAGTTGATCTCATACTCAGGCTTCACAAGCTTTTAGGAAATAGGTATATAAGCACAACTTCTTACTTACTTATAATAAAATTAATAAAAATTAAATAAAACTGGAAGATAAATTTTATTTTAATTTTAGATGGTCATTGATTGCTGGGAGAATACCGGGAAGAACTGCTAATGATGTGAAAAACTACTGGAACACAAATATTCAACCTCGATCCAAACAACAAAAGAAAGAATCTAGTGATGCTAAACCCATGCAAAACATCACAACAACAGTTATTAAGCCAAAAACGCTTGCCTTAACCAATACCCTAAACCAGTGCATGGATGAAAACCCGCAGATTATGGCTCATGGAGAGTGTAGCCTAATAAGAACATCAAATGATGATGATAACAACAACTGTGATATATCCTTCGGGTTAAGCTCATCACCCAGTATACTCGATGACAAGGGTAAGGAGTATTTTGACGACTTATTTGATGACATTGAAATGGAAGATGGCGAATATGGGTGGTTGTTTGGTGGTTCTCCGGTGGCAGGACAGGAATTAAATGTTGTTGAGCAAGAAGATGGCCAAAATCAATTGTTCGAATTTCCAATGGATGAAGTTGCGTGGAAGCTTATTGATTAAAATCGCATGTAATTTTTTGAACATCATTTCATGTAAGACACTCGTTCAACCCTCTTTATAATTACTAAAATTTGTATGTAACGTGTTACAATTTACACATGGATTTATTTATGTTTGATAAATTATGGGAAAACCATCACAAAAAATAAATAAATAAATAAAAATTTGGTTTTTACTAGTGGATGGATATTAGAGGCATGTCCATGCCAGCCATCGGAAAATTCTGTAGCAGTAGTAAGAGTGTTGTTTGTTTCTTGGTCATGCTTGTTGTTACCATGTCTTGGGTGATGATATAAATAAAATCTATTAAAAGTATTAGAAGAAGATGTAAAATAGTAATTTATGTTTCACATACATAACATAGATTTTTGATGTTGTTAGTTCAGGCAATCACCATATCCGAAGCAAAATAAAATGGCAAAGATCTTCCTTACTAATTCATAATTTTGATGACATGCATCAAAATGTAATTTACTCTAAAAATGTTTTAATAGTACCGTCATTTACGGGGAGTTATTTATGTAATGATTGGACGATTAAATAACTAACCAATATAAATATCTTTATCGAAAAAAAATATATCATTTATTTTTGGCAAATTGACCAACATGTCATGAATATGGAAATTGTAGACTCCGGATTCCATATTAATTATTCCGAAATGTCATTCCAAAGTATCCATTTAATGATTGTCATTCTAGAGTAGACTCCAGATTCTAGAGTAATTGTTGGAATGTGTTTTCATTTGATGATTTTATGATTGTTTATTTCATTATGTTTTTACGTTTTATTTTTTTGTTTATGTATTTATTCTAATTTCAATGAAAGGGTCATTTGTTTTATGCTTTTCACAATAAGTCTTTTAAGTTTTGGTAATTTCTGTTGTTTTTATTTTGTGAAAAATTATTGTTCATTTTTGCCCAAGGTTTGCCAAGTTTTTTTCTTTTTTTTTTTCTCATGTAACCTGTAATGAAATACTTCTAGGTTACTAAAGAATAGTATTTACCATAAAAAATCCTTAAGTTTACAAGTTTTTTACCTTTTTACAATAAATATGTTTTTTTACTTACTAAACGTAAACGCAATTATATACGAAAAAAAAAGGTTTAACTAAACATCACATAAATACGTTTTTAGAAGTACAAATATGTACTTTTTGTGTTTTTTAGAAATATTAATTATTTTTTAAAAGTATAATTGTGTATTTTTACATATCTAAAAGTATATTAATTAAAAATGTGTTTCTATAAATAAAAAAATATAATTATACTTTTAAATACACATATTATATTTCTGAAAAGATAAATATTTATATTTCTATAAAAGTAAAAATATGTATTTATATTTATAAAAATATAATTATACTTCTCAAAATCATCAAAATACATATGTATGCCTTTAAAAATATGTATGTGTACTTCTACAATTGAAAAAAGTACATATTTTTACTTCTATAGAAGTATAAATACGTAGTTATACTTCTAATGTAATTAAATTTCTTGAAAACATAAAAATATATTTATTTATGGTTCGAAAAATAAGTATTTATCCACCTGTAGAAGCATAAATATCTATTTTACGTATTTAGAAACATTATTATATTTATTTTACATAAACATAGTTTTGATTTATATACTTCTAGATATGTTAATATATATATATATATATATATATATATATATATATATATATATATATATATATATATATATATATATATATATATATATATATATCACGCCACCAGTCCCATAAAACATCCGGGGTTTGGCATTAGTAAAATCCTTATAGGTGCATTCTCGGGGTTGCCCATGACTCTCACCATGGTTGGATAGGTGTGTGCCAGTTCCCGAGCCAGTAGTACTCGAATTATTGATCTGTGACAGGGCAGCTGCTACCGCTACGGTGATTGCTGCTTGGAACATGACAGCATCAAATTGAGGTGGTGGTGGTACAGGTGCTTCCCCACCGTTGTTTCGCCTTGAATTCCTATGCGGAGTCATCCTTCAACTATAGGTTGAAAAGATAATGATAAGAATTACTTAGTATAGAAACTGAATGTGTCTTATGAACCAAATTGCTATAGTTCGACAACAGATGATAGTATGAGTCTTAAAATAGCATAATGAAAGTTATTTGTAAAACTGAAAATATGAATCAAACATTTGGTTTTCTCGATGATTTTTCAAGTATTTAATGAAATACTCAACATAGTAATAATAGTGCCACTTATATTAATATAATAGTTGATACAACGATCACGAAAAATTGACCCCTATAAGGGTCTCCGGTTACAAAGTTTGAGAAAATTTAAAGACTTTTAGCCGAGGTCCTAACTTATAACAAAATTTGAGATTTTTGCAAGCACTACTTGCGACGTAGGTTGCGCTTGGAGCTTGACTCCGCATCCGATTGCTTTGACTCCATTAGACGCCGATCAAAAGCGGCTTGT
Source organism: Lactuca sativa (assembly GCF_002870075.4). NCBI lineage: Eukaryota > Viridiplantae > Streptophyta > Magnoliopsida > Asterales > Asteraceae > Lactuca > Lactuca sativa. Next base: position 123,207,895 of record NC_056625.2, on the reverse strand, counting down.
TGTTCCCTTAAATCGGCGAGGGCTGCAATCATTTGCGCTTGGAATGCCTCGGTTTGGAGTTGAGCATTGTCTTGCATTCTGTCCAGCCCACGGATGTCGGAAGTGTGAACCTGTACTTCCACGTTGACATCCCGAAGTCGGCTAGCTTGAACTCCGGATTGATAGGATTGATTGGCTAGCTTACCCACCATTACTGGGAGTGCCCGATCAGCCGAACCTCCGCCTCAGACATCGTAGAAGTCCCGACACATGCCGTAGGGAGGGCATAGGTTTTGTTGTTGGCTCCAATGGTGGAGGTGACTTCCCCAGACGGGAGTCGGTCCTTGAAAGTTCCTTACGAAGACAGGAGGTTGTACGGATGGTGGGTTGATCACTTCCGGCTCTGAGTCGGTACTGGAGTCATCCTCCACTTCTATGGGTTCCTCGTCCTCTTCGGGATCATCTTCGACCCATCCTCCATTGACTTGTTTAGGAAAGTAGGGGTCGCCAGGGTGGTGAAATCCAGCCATTTGACTGTACGAGAAGTAGGGTTATAAGAATTGAATAAAGTTAACACATGCAAAACATGTAAGTTAAACTAGTTTATGTATCAAATACTCCTATAGTATTTATATTCTTGTGTTTGATTCTCGTGACAGTTTGGTAAGTTTTGACTTGTTGCTTACTACGAGCAATCCTCGATATATATTGGTCCGATCTCGGACAAATATAGTTGATCACGCTATATTTGTCCTAAATCTGATTATATATATCGAGTTTTAATCGTAGTGTCAACTTGTCTAAATACTTGTTGTATAGTTAAAATCATGAAAATAGTTTGTTGTATGCATGTATTTGTACTTAAATGAACAAACAATTTAAGTTAAACGTAACGCTGCTCAAGCGTAAAAACAAAAGAAAATGTTTTGTCAGAGAGTATTAGTCCCTTAAGCATTTATAGTTTGTATATCTTATGTGGTTCGATATACTTAGTTCACTATAAACATTGCTCTGATACCAATCTGTCACACCCCCAAACCTGAACGGCGGAAACCTTCGGGGGCGGATGACTTCATGTGGTAACGTAACAAATGAATACATAGTAAAGAAAGCAATACAACCATCATATATATAATTAAAAGTTTACATTTGTCAAAAGTTACATGTTCAAAACCAATTACAATATGATGTCAAAATATGAGATTAAACTGGCGCCGCAGCATCTCTTCTTCAAAAGCATATTAGTACCTGAAATTACTGAATCCCTGGGACATACAAGTAATTTTGAAAGAGTAGATCAGCATTTAAGCTGGTGAGTTTCATAAGTATTAAATGACAATGTTTGTATGAAATGAAATGTTTTGTCCTTGTTTGTTTGTTTCTAGAAAATCCTATATTTTCTACTAGTATAAAAGTAGACTTCTCTCAAGACCAATGTTTGTTTCTAAAAATGTATGTAAGTGTAAAATAACCAATATGTTTGAAAACCTCGTAAATCAATGCATTTTTAATAACACATGTGAGTTTTATAACCATACTATTGACTCGGAATGCCTATACACAACGGTCTTCAGGCGTTGGAATGTTATGACGTTTGTCACCCCAAAAGATGGACTGTAGCTAACAGTCAAGGCGCGGGTTGTCAAGCCCGTATAGATCTATACACAAACACCATGCTCCCCATCCAAGGGATTCTGGTATATAATACAGGACTTGAAATGTGTACTCGAACGTACGTGAAGTTAATGTCTCACAAACCGTGGTATAAAAACAGATTTACATGTTAAAAATGTTCATTTGTTCTTGTATATGAAAGTGATTTCTTAAAAATCGTGTTTCTAGTATGTAAAAGTTAGTAATATCCTCGTAAAACTATACCTATTATAGTTTTCTAAAAGTGTGTCTTGTTTGTTTAGAAATACCTAGAAAAGGAATCACTTGTTATGAAAGTATAGATTTTTGTAGAGCCTAAGATAGACAAGTATACATATAATCTAAGAAAATGTTTAGTTTATACATGCATTACAACAATTTATATTTCAAAAGATAGAATGCTATTGTAACATATTTTATATACGAAAGTTCTTTATAAAGTTTATAAATCATATATGATTTGGTTATATAAAAGCATATAAAAATTCTTTATATAACATACGATGATACTCGTGTGTTTTACTTGTATTCCCCCGCCTTGAAAGCATATAAAAGCATTTATAGAACATTTAAAAATTTGATTAAGGGGTATGAACTCACTTGAAAATTTGAAGAAAGCGAGATAGAAACCGGGTAGAGTTTCGTCTCGGGAAACGGATTTTTTTCGGGATTCTCAGGAATCTCGGGAGTAGAAACGATCTTCGGGACTGGAGCAAAATGACCAGGGCTTCGGGTTAAAATGGGCACGGAAAACGAGGCAAGAACACAAAGGAAATGAGAGAATTGGAGCCCTTTCTTCGGAAGCCTCGCATCCCTTTTATAGGGGCTGGGAACCGCCTCGGTACGTAGGGCGTACGAGGGTACGCGGGGCGTACGCGTACGTCATGCATGACCAAGTCCTCGACTGCCTCGGAACTTCGGATGGGACTTGTTAGCTTCGCATAGACCGGGACGTAGACGATCCGAGGCCTAGGCCTTGAGTACGCGGGGCGTACGAGGGTACGTAGGGCGTACTTTGGCCCTATCTGCTGACTCCCTTCGGATAATACCAAGAGTTTATAATTAAATTTATATTTAATTTAATTAATAAACTTCTAAAATTGATATCTTCTTCATACGAATTCCGTTTTCGATGGTCTTTATATCCACGCGTAGGTGAGACTACGCTCTACAACTTTCGTTTAGACTCCGTCGGTAAATTTTGAAATTATTTTTATTATTTATTTTTAAAAGGGTCGTGTTTAAGGAATTTCTTTAAAAATTCATAACTTCTTTATCTGACGTCGGTTTTTGCCAGACTTTTTACCGCTGAATTACCATTGTTGAGACCTTGGATTCTCGTTTAGGTTATTCCGGCCAAAAGTCGCTCGATCTCCGATTCGAGTTTTTAGCTGACTGCTGCTATGCCGAATCTTGGAAAAATCATAACATCAATAAATGAAGTCGGATTTGAGCGCTCTTTTTACGTACGATCAAGATTTATTGACATTAAACATATTAGGGATTTAAATAAAAACTTTTTGGACATTTTATTATCAAAGTTAGTTTCATTAACTCAAAGGTGGTTACAATACTTGACTTTTTAGGTCATTACAAAGAGTTGAAATATCGGGTTGTCACAACGGCCAAGGGAGATTACGTGGACGTAAACACTCCAAAATATTTTACAAAAATACGTAATCGAAGAAAACTTATGAGATTACACCAGTGTAATCATATATTTTGATTTAAATTTTTACTTAAATCAAGGCTTCAAAGACATGTGTAATTTAAAACTAAAAATTAAAAATAAATAAATAAAACTGTATTTTTAACTTTTTATAATCGGTTTTCTCCTACTTTAAACTGGATTATGCTAAACTTAGGTATGAAACCTCATACAAATAAGCTCTTTTACTATATAAAGATTGCGATTAGGGATTCACGATTAACACTTGGAGATGTAGATTCATGATGTACATAATAGTTTTGATAAGGAAGCAAGAACATTGATTAACTTCGACCTTCGTGACGGTGGAAAACAATAATGTTCAGTAGAGTGAAGTAATAAACGATAATGGAAGAATGAAAACAAGGATGGTAAAACGATAATGGAGGAAAGAAATGTTATTGGGGACCATGTATTTACCAAATGAAAACCAAATCGAGTTTAATTACTAAGTTAAAAAGAAATATTTTAGAGGTTTATTATCTAAGCTTTTATATATATATATATATATATATATATATATATATATATATATATATATATATATATAAAGCTTATCTGCAAATATTTTACGAAAATATGTAATCGAAGAAAACTTATGAGATTACACCAGTGTAATCATATATTTTGATTTAAATTTTTATTTAAATCAAGGCTTCAAAGACATGTGTAATTTAAAATTAAAAATTAAAAATAAATAAATAAAACTGTATTTTTAACTTTTTATAATCGGTTTTCTCCTACTTTAAACTGGATTATGCTAAACTTAGGTATGAAACCTCACAAAAATAAGTTCTTTTACTATATAAAGATTGCGATTAGGGATTCACGATTAACACTTGGAAATGTAGATTCATGATGTATATAATAGTTTTGATAAGGTAGCAAGAACATTAATTAACTTCGACCTTCGTGACGGTGGAAAACAATAATGTTCCGTAGAATGAAGTAATAAACGATAATGGAAGAATGAAAACAAGGATGGTAAAACGATAATGGAGGAAAGAAATGTTATTGGGGACCATGTATTTACCAAATGAAAACCAAATCGAGTTTAATTACTAAGTTAAAAAGAAATATTTTAGAGGTTTATTATCTAAGCTTTTATATATATATATATATATATATATATATATATATATATATATATATATATATATATATATATATATATATATATATATATATATATATATATATATATATATATATATATATATATATATATAAAGCTTATCTGCAAATATTTTACGAAAATATGTAATCAAAGAAAACTTATGAGATTACACCAGTGTAATCATATATTTTGATTTAAATTTTTATTTAAATCAAGGCTTCAAAAGACATGTGTAATTTAAAATTAAAAATTAAAAATAAATAAATAAAATTGTATTTTTAACTTGTTATAATCGGTTTTCTCCTACTTTAAACTGGATTACGTTAAAGTTATATCGTTATGACTATTAAAGATGAAAAAAATTCACAAAGGTTGTGTGCGTTGATGCAAGTTGTGTGCAGTGATGTAGATGTCCATCTTTGAACCTATGAAAACTTCTACTTTATTCCAATCACCATCAAATTGTGAATCAGTGAATAAATATTCAAATATTTCACTCTCGTAAACCTTTTCACAATTAATTATTAAGCACTAAAAATAAAGTGCAAATTAATAAAACACGTATCATATAGATGGGATATATACAGTAAAGTCCTAATATTTTCATCGATTTGACAAGAAAGTCCTAAACTTTATTTTTTTGACAGTAAAGTCCAAATTACCGGCAGTTTTTGACACTTTTACCCTTTTTCCCCGGTTAGCCGGTAATTAGGACTTTTTTGTCAACCAAATAAAATTTAGGACTTTTTTGTCAAATCGTCAATTAGGACTTTACTGTAAAAAAAAAAAAAAAACTTTAGGACTTTTTTGTCAAATCGTTCAAAATATTGGGACTTTAGTGAATATATAATTTTTTTTGTTAGAAATTTAATGGTATGATACTCTTTAAGCATAAGAGTTATTGAAACATTCTCTAATCAGCTAGATCCTATTGAAATCCTTTACGTTTGCTTCTTGTTAAATCGTTTTTTTAATCTCAACAAACCGAAATTGAAAAAAATTGAGATAATCAAGAAAGAAAGAAAGAACTAGGGTTGTGTTGGCTTTTTGCAGTCTCAAAAATGGAGAAATAAGAAACCGAAAAAAACGAAATTGCCCTTCTTTCCCTTCTCCACATTCACACCCTTTTGACTAGACATGTGTTGTTTGTGTTTGTATAAAGCTAGGGTAATTTCGTTTTTTTAGGTTTCTAATTTCTCCATTTTTGAGACTACAAAAAGCCAACACAACCCTGGTTCTTTCTTTCTTTCTTGATTATCTCAATTTTTTTCAATGTCGGTTTGTTGAGATTAAAAAAACGATTTAACAAGAAGCAAACGTAAAGGATTTCAATAGGATCTAGCTGATTAGAGAATGTTTCAATAACTCTTATGCTTAAAGAGTATCATACCATTAAATTTCTAACAAAAAAATTATATATTCACTAAAGTCCCAATATTTTGAACGATTTGACAAAAAAGTCCTAAGATTTATTTTTTTGACAGTAAAGTCCTAATTGACAATTTGACAAGAAAGTCCTAAACTTTATTTTGTTGACAAAAAAGTCCTAATTACCGGCTAACCGGGAAAAAAATGGTAAAAGTGTCAAAAATTGCCGGTAATTTGGACTTTACTGTCAAAAAAATAAAGTTTAGGACTTTCTTGTCAAATCGATGAAAATATTGGGACTTTACTATATATATCCCCATATAGATCGATAAAAACATGAAAAAGAAAATGAATACAAAAATCAAAATCTTACGATCAGTAAAAGAAATATAGCTATTACCGGCAACAGAACCTTTAGCGGCGACAATTGATAAGCCACCGGTAAAGGTGTTGTTGCCGTTATTGGTGTCGCCGGTAGTACTAACCGACCCGAATCTGCGTTTTCACCTTGTGGTAAACGCCAACCGTTTGATCGTATCTCTAATCCAATGGTTGAGGTTGTCGTGGAATGCACAAAATTAATATCGCGACACAAAGTCACCGTTAAAGACCTTAATTTGTCGCCGCTAAACGTCGAAAAAAGACGCGATAATATTCCCCCCAGAATTGTCGTCGCTGTTGATGTTTGTCGCTGCTAAAAGTTTAAGTGTCGCCGGTAAAGGTGTTCGCAAAAAACAAAAAAAACGATGCAGGCTCTCACTTTCTGCTTCTTTCGTTCCTCTGCTCTTGTTTTTTTTCTTCCCCTTTTCTGTCCATCAATGTTTGATTCAGCCACCAAGTAGATTTCGACGAAGGGGAGCTCCCCATTGTGAGATTACCAATGAAGGGAAACATCAATTTCCGGCAAAAACCAGGGAATCTCCGGCGACGGTAGGCTGCAACTTTTGATTTCTCTTTCTTTTTCTCGTGTAACATCAATTTTCAACTCCACCTAATGATTAATTGCAAAATAATTTTCAATTTCAGTTTATTATTATTATTATTATTATTATTATTATTATTATTATTATTATTTTGTCTCTTTGTCTTGGTCATGGCTAGGTACTATCACCACCAAGGACCCCCACCGCCATTACACCATCTCTTAAATTCTGGCCAACACAAATTCTATTTACTATGAATTTCGAGATTATATTGCAAAATATATGTTTGTATATATTATGTGGAAATTGGCATATGTGTATAAAAACGGTGTATTTTTTTATCATCAAGTGGTTTTCTTGGTGTATGTATGTGAAAATATATGTATTTGGTGTATCTATGTGTTTATAATAGTATATGAAAGCTTGTGTATTTTGTGTAAGTAGGATGCTATTATGTATGTATATGAAAGTATGTATATTGGTTATAAGTAGGATGTGTAATTATGTATTTGGTGTATGTGTGTATATTTGGTATAATATCTAGATGTATTTTGTATATGTATGTGAATATATGTATAAATGTCTCTATGAAAATGTATGTGTATATGTGGAATATGTATGTGAAAGTATGTGCATATGATCATAGTAAAAATGTCTCTACGATGCACAAAAAAAATATGTAGTTAAAATATTAATATAAGTAGGATGCTATTGTGTATTTGATATATTTATTTAGAATGTATGTATATTTGGTGTATATGTGGTATGTGTACGTAAAAATATGTGTATTTGATGTTATTATGTATGTATGTGAAAGCATGTGTAAAAAAACAAATAAAGTAGGATGTTATTTTTAGGAATGAAAACATAAAGTAAACCACTACAATAGATTGTTCGTTTAAGACAGATTCGGTTGTACACCATGGTTGTTATTATGGGCGTGGACATAGGGGTGATGGAGTTGAGGACCCACCTTTCCCAGGTGGTAGAGATGTTTGCCATCATGAGCAAGATGGTAAGTCTTATTATAATTTTTTATTTACTATTTTTATTCAGTTATTATAAAGGGATAATGACTTCAAAGGGTAACAAACTTTCGACTTTGTTCACATTTAGTTACTAAACTTTTTTTCATTCTCTATTTGCCACTGAACTATTGAAACTGTTTACAATTTACCCTTATGACCGGTAACAACCGGTCATAAGGGTAAAATGTGAACAGTTTTAATAGTTCGGTGGCAAATAGATAATGAAAAAAATATTTAATGACTAAATGTGAACAAAGTTGAAAGTTCGTTTCCCTCTAAAAAAAGTTCAATAACTAAATGTGAACAAACTTTCCTCTTGTATTATCATTTAGCAAATTATGTATTTTTGTTAAATTTTAACAACATTTGTTGATAAAGAAATCTATGAATAACACCCCCCCCCCCCCCCCCCCCCCCCCGAAAAATTTATAAAAAACGAAAAACGAAACCAACATTATATCTATAAGTTTTATCACTACAACAAAATGGGTTAAAAGACCCGGTTAAATGCATTATATAACCTTGTTTTGCAACCGAGTCTGATATAGGCGGGTCATATGTGAAAGCAGTAATAGAACTCGGTTTTAAACCGGGTCATATAAGAAACAATAGAGATCGGTTCCCTATCAAAAAACTGTTTAATATGTTGTTTATAACAACATATTTCTTGCCAAGCAACTAACTTGTAACAAGTCCTTTATAACTTACATGCCTAGTTCTAGACAACTACTACACACTAGCATTAAACAATATCAACAGCATTAAACTAATAATCCTTAACATTACATTCACAATACCATTAATCAGATGACGAAAAGCTTTGCAAACACAATAACATTAAAGTAACATGATTTATCCCAGTAACATCAATTCTATCATTCTAGCCTCCATTATAATATTTACAAAATGCACTAGAGCTTTCATTTACAGACTTTACACATTCTTCAAAGTGATTTTTTATGACATGTTTCCTAACAAGGACCACGTTTAACCACCAAAACTTGCATCGACTGTTATATCCATCATGAAGTTCCTTTCACCTACCATATCATGAAGTGAAGTATCATCATGTATGAAGTATCACAAAGGTTAGAAGTCTAACAGGCAATATAGTTATAGGAATGTTCATGGATCATTAGAATTCTATCATTTATTTGCATATACAATATTAATAAATCAAAATATTTGGTTCAATATCAGATACTTAAAGTTTATAAATTGCCACAACTCGAGCAATGAACAACCATATTTAGATTCTAAACCTGAACCAAGATCCAAAACCCTACATTAGAAACAACTTAAGATATCAACTGATCATTGAAGCTATGTGTCAAAAAAGAAAAAAAGAAATTTGCATAATACTATATCAACTTACATAATTAGGTCATTCCTTGGATATGACAGTGTTAAGCTGACAAGAGGATGTACACAACCTATGTCAATTCCATACAAACCAAATTCATTCTTAACCAACAATCATAATTTATGCCTGCTAAACTCACAAGAAAACATATGTATCAACGATATGTGAGCTTGAAGAGAACTGATAGTTTTACCAACTATTTTAGCCTGCATGTATATAAGGACTAGCCTGTTCCATGACAAGCAAATCTATCTTCTTACACTCATGACATGAAACTATATCCACAATACCATCAAAATCTACTTGAAATAAACTCAAATCATGTACACCTACATGCTACATCAGGTTATTGAAAAACAAAACAGATGATTTTCTATTAAAAAGTATTCTCGTCATATAATACTTCACTTCTAAAATAAGAGGAGCTTTCAAAAAAATAACAATCATTAATGATTGTACGAGTGTGTTGTATAGTTGTAAATCCATATAAAAGTTAGTGCTTCTAAATGTCCGATTAAGGTCTTTTGTACTAGCGTTTTCTGTTGAACATGTTATATTTTACTGCAATGACGAAAATATTAATTCACAAACAGACGATTTTGAAATGAATTCTTGAAACTTACTAAAAACACTAATTTATAAACATATATAATCAATAATAGTGTGCAAATTTCACATTTACTCCACTGTCAAACTATGAAAATAACAAATAAAATTTCATTGTACATCATGATAACTCTAGATGATGAGCAATATAAGAATTGAAATAAGTAAAAGAAATGTAGAACAGAAATGTAGAACACTAACTAAACCTTTCGAGCAAATTAGATGTTAAGTTACATGCTACCTTTTTGTTGATCGTTGGTGGAGTCTAAGCCTTCTTAATAGACCATAGAGAAACAATTTAGGAAGTGGAAGGGGAAAATCAGTGGCACATGCGATGGTCTGGCAACAAACAGGTAGTAAAAACTAAAAAGCTTTGGTAGGATTTTCGGGGAAACATCTCCTTCCTAAGTGAGATTTTTCAAAGTGACTATAAACTATTAAAGCAAACCTTGTTAAACATTAAGCTCAAAAAATTGCCCACAAACAATAAATTACACCTAAAATTAAAAAACAAACAGTGTAGAGATAGACCTTAGAGCAAGTGATACTTTTTTTGATGGGCGACTAGGTCATAGTGCGAAGAAGGTGAAGCGAGGGACTGTACAATATGAGTATGCCACTGGCAGGAGTACATAGATGTGAAACAAAATATGTTTTTCACTTCAAAACATTTACCGAAGTAGGGTTGTAATTTAGGAAATCAAAAGGTTTTAAGGTATGTGGGGGAATGTGGATTGGGTAAAGCGGGAATGTAAATAGGGCGAGCGGGAATGAAAACTTGGGTACAAATCTAGCAGAAATAAAATTAAAACTTCAGGGGAAACAAAAATTTACGTATTTAGGGGTAACATAAAATCTGGTTGAGATATAAAAACGGGTTTTATAAAGTAAAATTCAAAAACTATTCGGTTTACGTCAAATAAAACCCGGATTTCTATAATATCGGGTTATATATAATGGGTCTTATTATCAATTTTGTAGTAGTGTATGTTATCAAACTATGTAATATATATATATATATATATATATATATATATATATATATATATATATATATATATATCAATTAATTATGCAATATATAAATTGACATACACTAAACCATATTCATTGTTTATAAAAAAAATACATACATACATTGATACATTATATATATTGTTATACTTCATGTATTGACATACATTATATTAGTATATTTACTATTAAAAAGGATATCGAAAATGAAAGTGAAGTTGTTTATAATTTAGACATTTTTAATTTATTCGGACAATTGATTTATATTTGAGATTGTATTTTCTTAAAAAGTTTGAATAGTTATTGAAATTTATGATTATTTAATCAGACATATGAAGTTAAGTAAAACCGTTAACATGTTTTATGAAATGTTGCGCCCAAACCATCCCATCCATATTACCTTTTATAAAAATATTTTTTTAGAAAAAAATAGTTATATATTCAACAATTAAAACGACGCGATTTTTTTCTTTCAAAAAAGTTACTCATAATTTTAAAAGGTTTTAGAAAAAAAAATCATATTTAAATAATTATTTAAAAAAATAAGGTTTTTTATTTTTTTTCTTCAAATACAATATAATTTCTAACCATGAAACACGATTTCTTAATAGCTATGAGTCAGAATAGTTCATTTTTTTGTTAAACCAAAATTAGATTGGAAATTTTGATTTTTTATTTTTGAAAATACCAAACCATTGGTTTCTTATTTCAACTTCAGTTTTTCGTTTTTTTAATATATTTTTTGGGGTTTTGTTTTTTTATTTTATAGAATTCTTCATCAACAAATGTTGCTAGAATTTAACAAAAATAAATAATTTGCTAAAACATAATATAAGAGAAAGTTTGTTCACATTTAAACAGTGAATTTTTTTTTAGAGGGAAACGAACTTTCGACTTTGTTCACATTTAGTCACTAAAACATAATATAAGAGAATGTTTGCTCACATTTAAACAATGAATCTTTTTTAGAGGGAAACGAACTATCGACTTTGTTCACATTTAGTCACTAAACTTTTTTTCATAATATATATGTCACTGAACTATTGAAACTATTCACATTTTACCCTTATGACCGATTGTTACCGGTCATAAGAGTAAAATGTGAGCAGTTTCAATAGTTCAGTGGCAAATAGAGAACGAAAAAAAAAGTTTATTGACTAAATGTGAATAAAGTCGAAAGTTTCTTACCCTTTCAAGTCATTATCCCTATTATAAAATACCATTTCTACTAATTTTTAATTATATTTGTTGTTGTGCCACACAAGAGAGTCCAAGGAAAAGCAAAAATCATTAAGCTCGAAAGAGCGCTCTTACAAAATAAGGAAAACTGATTGACATGTACTACTTTCAGGCTAGTAACAAAGTACCTTTCTAGGTGTAAGGATGCAGGTAAGAGAATCAATCTTAGCTGCTGTACATGTAGTAGCAGCATCCAGTCTAGCCTGATAGGGATATGACATATGACCCCATAAGAGTGCCGAATGTAACGCTCGTGTTTCTAGGCTAGACATTAATATTTACATAATGGTCTAGGTTAACCTTTGTAACTCATTTAGAAGAAATGAAAAGGAATTATGCGAATTATGTGTTTTATGCTTAATTATTAGGGTTTAATTAATTAAGAATAAAAATAAGCGTCAAAATTAAAGTGTGAGATAAGCCCGGTATCTTTACATAAAGTTGTAGTGGTCGAAACAAGGATTTCGGGGATATAAAGAATGCCGAAATCTGAGTTTTAACGAAGAAGTTATGACATGTCGAAGTTTCGCGACAAAACCAGCACGGTACCGAATGTCGTAAAAAGTGAGTTTTTGATAAACTACTTTTTAGCCTTAGTAATCTAAACGAAAGTCGTAGTATTCGTTAAACTGAGAAGTTCGATAAAAAGAACGCCCAAATCTGACTTCGTATGAGGAAGTTATGATTTTTCGAAGTTTCAGCTTAGCAGTAGACAGCTAAAAACTCGAATTTTAGATCGAGTGATTTTTAGTCGACACAACCTAAACGAGAATTGAAGGTCTCGTCATTAGTAGCACAACGGTAAAGAGTCTGACAAAAACGGACGTCGGATGAAGAAGTTATGAATTTTTAATGGATTTCCTATCCCGGTCTGTTAAAAATAATAATATAAAAATTAATGTAAAAATTAACCGACGAAGTCTAAGTGGAAGTTGTAGGGCGTAATTTTAGCTACGCGTGCATATAAAGAACGTAAAAAACGGAGCTCGTATGCAAAAGTTATAGATTTTAGAAGTTTTTGCACAAAAATCGAGAAAATTCGCATAGTCACGCTTTTGCCACGTGTCCTCGCCTCGCATGTGCCACGTGGCGAAATCTGCTGAGTCACCCTCGCATGAACAGTAACCGCGGTCCACTAGCAGTCGGACGCGTGTACTATCTTCGTGTCCGAGCCTCGCACATGGGTCACGAGTCCGCGGTCCAATTAGAAGCTGCCACCGAGTCCCTCGCACCTGCGCACCCTCGCCTGCGGACCCCACCACCAAGCCGACTTCGGACCAGTAGACTTCGGTCCAATCATAGGAAGCCAGCAAGCCTTCGCACGTGCAACCCTCGTGCGAGCCTTCCCCTGCGAGCCCTCGGATCTGCGACGCGTGGTTCCTTCTCAGCCGTCCGATCAGAAGCTCCACCCTATAAATAGAAGGTTGCGAGCCTTCCCGGGTAACTTTGGAAATTTGCCACTTTTCACCCTAAATCTCATATTTCTTTCATATTAGCATCCCCCAAAGCCCCGATATCGATTTTAAACCCTGGAATACTCCACGAAGTGCCCGTGAAGCCCGGAAAATTTATCTTTTCGGTTTCGAAGCCCGACCCTCGCAGAGCCCGGTTTCTCAATAAAACTCCCGGTTTTATTAGAAACGATCATTTTAGGAAACGAATTGCTGCCCGGTTTTCATTAAATCAAGTGAGTGTGTAGTTACTTTCACCTTACACATAGATATGAAGTATTTTACATAAAATACGTGTTGTGTGAAGATATATTGTTTGTTTATTTGAGATGAGTGCTGAAGGAATGATTTATACATGTTTTTAAATAATTTAAACTATATATGTGTTTTTATCTACGAAAAATGTTGGGTAAAACATGGGTAGATGAAATAGTGGATATGATGAAAGGTGAGTTGGATAAAGGAGATGATCGATAATATTGATCATGAGTTGAGGGTGAGTGGTGAAATTTGAGAGAATCACTTACCCAAAATGTTGTCCCCTGTCATTCAGCAGAGTATGGATGACAACCATGGACTATTTTAGACAGTCTATGGAACACTAGCAGGACCACAAACTGTAGGTGTAATGAACTATATGTTCATTTTCCATACTCTAAAAACCCATTGACATGTATTGCAGGAGAGAATACCTGTAAATAATATTGTCGATAAATGAGAGCTATGGACTTAGCACATGTTGAATAAACCTTGGCAGCTATTGAAGTAGTGCCCGTTGTATAAACCCCAGTCACGAGGTGACTTTGTGTCTATTCCTTAGGATGAATCCTTAGGAAGGAGTGATAGTTGATTCTTAGGGTGAACCCTTAAGAAATAAATAAAATAATGGGGTTTGGGGTAATTCAGTTAATTGATTGATGTTTAAACATAATAAATTTATGTATTATGGGTTGAAAACCCTATGTGCTCACCAGGCTTCCAAGCCTGAACCACTCAGCTGTTTATATTACAGGTAGAGGACCCCGAGCATAGTCGGATGACGATGATGAGTGAATTTTGGATTATAGGCTAGTAGTTATAAATAACTGTCGTAAGGCTTATAATGTCTTGTTTATGCTTTTGATCTGTATCGGAACATGACATCCCGAGGTTTTGATATAAAAGGAAATGATATATTTCTTAAAGAAATGTTTTGACAAACTTTTATCATATTTTGTGTTGGGGACCAATTCCGCAACATCTTTTATAAAGATTTCTCTGATTTGATTTTAAAAAGCATAAATTAAATCGGTCTTTTCTGGCCGAGAAATTTGGGGATGTCACAGTTGGTATCAGAGCATTAGTTTAAGCAAACTAAGAAATATCCTACGATTTCTAGACTTAAACTTAGAATGCTAAGTGATGACTGTAAGATGAGTATCTACCATAATTTAGACACGAGCACTAGTTTATTTTAGGAAGGATGCCTAAAATGTTTTTATGTGCTAAATGTTTTGTGTTATAGCTATAACGATGTTATTATTTGTTCGGATCTATGGTCTGTTGCCGACCAGATCTGGAAACCTTATGTGTTCAGGATTCTAAACGTATGACTATGATATTGGAACTAACATATAAATGTTTCGAAAACTTAACATCTAACGAAAATGA
This sequence comes from Lactuca sativa, assembly GCF_002870075.4. Taxonomy (NCBI): domain Eukaryota; kingdom Viridiplantae; phylum Streptophyta; class Magnoliopsida; order Asterales; family Asteraceae; genus Lactuca; species Lactuca sativa. The sequence goes on along the minus strand of NC_056625.2, from coordinate 123,192,796 downwards.
AGATCTAAATTCACCTATGATTGGTGTATAGATCTAAATGGCGAGTACTCAAAGTGGGTTCGGAAGTGATAATCCACACCCTGAGCCAATCACGATGACTGGAGTGCAGGCAATGGTACGTACGATGTTAGGTGAACAGATGGAAGAAACAAAACGTTTACTTCAACAAAGTAAGGATGAACTTATTGTGCCAATACGTCAGGCATCTGTTGTTGAGGCAACTATTAGGGTTGCTAAGTCTATTGAAGAAATGATCAATGACACAACCTCCAACAAAGTTGAAGTTGGCAAGAGAGGAAATTTGAGGGGTCTTCAAGGCCCAACAATAGCAACATATCCTCAAATTTTGGCAAAAGAAGAGATAAAGGAAAATGGTGTGGGAAGTGCAAAAATAAACACTCTGGGAATTGTGATGGGAAGGTGAAGTGCTTTAAGTGTGGAGAAATAGGGCATTACGCCAATAAGTGTACGATTCCCAAGCAGGTGTGCTATGAATGTAAAGAAAAAGGCCATATTTCTAAGAATTGTCAGAAGAACAATGAAGTAACAAGGCCAAGTGCACCATCAACGCCAAAGGAATTTCAGGATATCCTTGACGAAGCGATTAATAACACTAGGAAGTAGAAGTCAAGACTTGATACCCGAAGATCAAGTTACGAAGTAGTAATGTGAATAGTAACAAGTAGTTTAGCCTATGAGAGGCATAATATAGGGTAAACTTGAACCTTTGTGTAATCGTTTCAAGGAAATAAAATAAACCCTGGTTTTGTCGTCTGATGAATAGAATGGCTGGTGTAATTTTTGAAGTTGTCCCAATCATATGGAATTTCCATCACCAAACAGGTTGAAGTAGAGTTGATCATTGAAGATACGCGTGAAAGAAGTCCTAGTAGAGTCTAGGAAAATTTTATAATTAATTGGACACATTTGTATGTGTTAAATTGTTTTGCGATTTTAGGACTTGGGGACTGCGAGACAGTACTTGGGACGAGTATGAGTAGGTGTGAATAGTAGTAGAGATCTATACTACTGGAAGCACAGGACTCGCACTTAGATCAGGGAAAGTCACAAGGTTACCAAGAAGCTATTATTTGATTCCGTCTTGTTCTAGTCTGTCGTTACCATCGTTTCGGTAATGACTAAAAAGATGATTGTTATTTCGACCTTAGAGGTCATATCAAATTAAGTCCGACTACAATGAGTTTATTATGTGGTTCAGAGAACCAAGTTCGATGTAACAATTGACTTAAGCCAGAAGATTGAAATGAAAGATGATCAAAGCGATCAATAGAAGTATCACACTCATTGTTAAAGAAGTTGGTAGTTAGAAATGATACATGTTGAACTGTGATTGTATCACATTAGAACATGAAGGAAGGTATAATTTGTTCTGAAATTTGTCCCTAGGAGATCTGAGTCTAAGTAGTGCAGTATACAATGATAGATCATTAGAACATGACCCATCAGTCTGTTACAATAAATGAAGGAAAATACTTATTCCACGAAGAAGAAGGAGTCCTCAATAAGGATTTATTTTGTAACTCGAAGGTTACAATTGAAAGTCCTATGGAGATCTGAAGCTTTTTAGGATTAGCTAGATATTATTGTTGGATAAGGTGTCTAAGTCCATAACTATTTCTGGTATGTACTTGACCTGACCTGGCATGGTCCATTTGGGTTGCATGGCACCATGTAATTGGATACACTAAATGAGAGAAATAACACATATGGTTTATTAATATATTATAAGCTCCAATATATTAATAATTAGTTTGGTCAAGAATTATCCTAGAATTAATTAAGTGATCAAAAGATAACTAATTAAATATATGGGTTGATTATGTAAATCATCCATAACTTATACAGTGGGCTAAGAGGCTCCATGGATAATCAAGTTGGGTTAAACCCATTGGATGCTCCATGGAGGCTCCATGGGAGTTACAAACCCATGGGTCATGGAAATGAAGAGTCATGACACACTAGGGTTTACATGGTGTAACCCTAGATGTGTCAACACTATATAAAGCTCATGTGTTCTCCCAAAATCGGCTACACTAGTGGAAACAAGAGGGCTTGGCCGATTTTAGTGTGTTATACTTTCTCTCCAAGTTTACTCCATAGCATTTGGTGTTGTGCGCTAAGAGGCTCCATGGATAATCAAGTTGGGTTAAACCCATTGGAGGCTCCATGGGAGTTACAAATCCATGGGTCATGGAAATGAAGAGTCATGACACATTAGGGATTACATGGCGTAACCCCGGATGTGTCAACATTATATAAAGCTCATGTGTTCTCCCAAAATCGAATATACAGTAGTGGAAACAAGAGGGCTTGGCCGATTTTAGTGTGTTATACTTTCTCTCCAAGTTTACTCCATAGCATTTGGTTTTGTGTGCAGCATTTGAGGCATCTCACTTGGGGCGCTAGGCTCACAAGGTTTCAAGGAACATAAGCAACAACAAGGTAAGTTATTCTATCTATTATTTAAGTTAAAATTGTTCCCCATGTATGTTGGATAGGATCATAGCCTTAGAAATCAACTTTGCATGATAATTAGACAAACATAGATCCAAGGTTGTTAGGGTTGCATGTACACTTAGGAAGTGTTAGAATGCTCAAAACCCATCAGTGGTATCAGAGCATAGGCTTGTTTGTTTGTTATTTGTGCTAAAAAGTTGAAACAAGTCAAAAATCTTGCTGTCTGCCTGATGAACTCACCGAGTCCATGGCGGGACTCGCTGAGTTCATGCGTATCTTCAACCTACTCGCCAAGTATGTTCGTGCACTTGGCGAGTAGGAGCCACAGAATGTAGATTTTCGACTGTTGCTGCTGGAAATGGACTAGAAACATTACTCTAAAATGTTTTGGTGTCATAAAACTTGTTTTAGATGGTGTAATGTTTGTTCTAATCCATTTACAATGACTAATATCAATTTTTCATGATTATATGTGTTCATATGGTTTTGAAATTTTGATATGGATATTCATGTTCTTGATCTTATGAATTTAGATGATCATAGGAATTACTTGTAACCTACTTGGTAGTTTAATTCTTGATCATAATGTGTTTTAATGCAGTCCATAACTTGTCCTCAAGTTATGGAAATCCAAGAGCCACACTTGAATTAAAACCATTAAAAGAACACAAGAGTTAGAAAAATGAAGAGTCTTCATTTTTAATACTCTAATTAACTCATAAGTTACAAGAAATGAAAAGTTTTGAAAGTTTACAAAACTTGCCCTCAAGTTTTGGAACAAGTAAAGTCTTGATTAAAACTTTAGTTCCAACCCTTAGATTTTTAAAAGTTAAAATTCTACTCTTATACTTATAGTATTATGATTTAATTACATATATATATATATATATATATATATATATATATATATATATATATATATATATATATATATATATAAGAACAAAGTCGTCTTACCGCTAGTACGCCTCATTCACGAAGCCGGTCTATAAGGTGGGTATAAGGTTGTTGCCTATAAAATGGCAACTTAATGGGTGTCCACTCTCAACCACCTCTTGCTTGACCGGTGGAGGGTCGTTAGCCGAACGGGTAAGACAAGGACTTATAAATTCTCATTACAAGTATAATGGTTATTATAAAGTAACTAAATGTTTTATAAATTCCCAATCTTAGTTACTTTAGGAAAATGTGAATAAGGTGCTAATCCAAGAAATTACACTTTGCACCTTGTTTAAGTCGTTGGTGGAGCGTGTGTGGTTTACCGGCACACTAACTTGGACTTAACAAGGAAGGCAAAGGGTGACTTAAGGTTTTTCATGAGGTCGGAAGGAGCGCGTGTGGTTTACCGGCACTACGATTAAGTGAAAAACATTAAAGGTACCAAGTAATTTGCATGGTTACTTCACACCTTGTTTTGTGATCCTCGGTATCCCAGTCACAAAACATGAAGGGTACACTTGAGATTGAAACTTGCCATTGAAAAATTCAATGAATCTCAAAGAATCTAGGAATTTCTAAAAGCCAAATAAAACCTAATAATTTATATTTCGTTTTCATGGTGGAAATTGGTGAATCTTCATTCACCTACCTTTCAAATATGTTATAACTTGGATTACGACATCCCTCTTCTAGGTTATAATATATTGTGATTGGATCCTAGCCTTAATATTACATTTGGGTGTGTTAATAAGGACTATCCCTATATCTAAACTAAACTTATCTTTCTTCTCTTCAGATGTCTTCCAATAATTCTACTCCTGGCTCAAACCCTACTTGCTCCTTCTCTCTCATGAATCTTTGTGGGAGAGTCATCTTTGATGGATCCAACTTTACTGATTGGATCAGAAACATCAGGATGGTCACTCGTTACGAGAACAAGGAATATGTTCTTGACAAGGAGCTCAAGGTGCCGGAGCCAACTGCTACTCCTGAGGAGCTTGCTGAATATGAGGTTCATGAAAGAGATGCTACCAAAGTGGCATGCATCATGATGGCCACCATGACAGCCGAGCTCCAAAAGTCCTATGAGGACTACTATCCTTTTGAGATGCACCAGGATTTGATGGACCGCTACCATCAGAGTGCTCGTCAAGAGCGATATGAAATCATCTCCTCTATGATCACAACCCGAATGAAAGATGGTGAACCCATCACAAACCACATGCAGAAAATGAAAAGGTATGTGGATCGTTTAATGAAGTTGAATGTGAACTTCCCTGAGGAGTTAGCAATAGATATTATTTTGCACTCCTTACCTTCGTGTTATGATCAATTCCGCATGACATACCACATGAATAAGGAGGAAGTTACACTTAGCAAACTTCAGGGACTCCTAAAGACCGCAAAATCAGGTCTTATAGGTAAGTCGGTTGTGACCACTCCTGCTACTACTCCAAACTCAGCACCTGTCCTGGCAATCGGGAAAGGACGAGGGAAGAAGAGAAAGAACCCTTCGAAGGGTACCAAGGGTAAGACTCTTGATGGCTCCTCTTCTAGCGGAACCAAGAAAGGTTTCGTTACACCTTCTTCTGATCCCAAAGAGGCTGAATGCTTCTACTGTCACGAAAAGGCGCACTGGAAGCGTAACTGTCCAAAGTACCAGCAAGATTTGAAGGATGGGAAAGTTAAACCCAACCATGCAGGTATTTACACTATCTCGTCTAATAATTCACTATATTCTAACTCTTGGGTCCTTGATACCGGTTGCGGTATTCATATTTGTTCTGAAATACAGGGACTAAGAAGAAGTTAGAATGTGGAGCATGGAAAGATAAACTTGATCATGGCGAATAGGAAAGTTTCACCTGTCACCAAGATTGGAGTTTATACTTTGTTGCTTAGTAGTGGATTTACTTTAGATTTGAATAAATGTTGTTATTCGCCAGAAATGGCAAGAAATGTTATTTCCTTTCATGCTTTGTATAAACAAGGTTTTACCTTTTCTTTTGATAATGAAACTGGTGGAATAAATGCTTTCTATAATAATGTGTTTTATTTTAAAGCATTAACTTGTGATGGTGTGTATGAAGCTGTGTCTGTTGTAGATAAATTAGGAAATAATGTGATGTGTATTGATTCTACTAATGATAATAACTTGGATAAAGTATCATTATGGCATTGTCGTCTTGGACATATAAGCAAGAAACGCATAGGCCAACTCCAAAAGGATGGAGTCTTAGAGTCATTTGACCTAAGGTCAGATGATAGTTGTGATTCATGCTTACTTGGAAAAATGACAAAGTCACCCTTCACAGGTTCGTGTGAGAGGGATGAAGGTTTGTTGGATCTTGTACACACGGGTGTGTGTGGACCCTTCAAACATGCCACAAGGGATGCAAATCGTCATTATGTGACTTTCACGAATGATTACAGTAAATATGGATATGTCTACTTGATCAAGCATAAGTCAGAGACTTTTGAAAGGTTTAAAGAGTTTAAACAGGAAGTCGAGAATCAATTGGGCAGGAACATTAAGATGCTTCGATCCGATCGTGGTGGTGAGTATCTTAGTACTGAGTTCCTCGATTATCTAAGAGAATATGGGATTGTCTCACAATTGACACCTCCTAGGACACCACAGTTGAATGGTGTAGCTGAGAGGCGTAATCGAACCTTGTTGGACATGGTTCGTTCCATGATGAGTCGAGCTACGCTACCAATCTCATTTTGGGGGTATGCCTTAGAGACTGCCACCCATATCCTTAATCTGGTCCCTACAAAGAAGGTTGCCAAAACACCTCACGAGATGTGGACTCGAAAAGTTCCTATTCTAGCCCACATTAAGGTTTGGGGTTGCGAGGCTTTCGTGAGACGCGAGACTCATGAAAAGCTCGAACCTCAAAGCGAGAGGTGTATTTTCATCGGCTACCCACAAAAATCCTTTAGTTACCTCTTCTACAGACCTAGTGAGAATGTGGTCTTTGTAGCAAGGAGGGCTGTCTTTCGAGAGAGAGAGAGAGTTCATAAGACAAGGAGACAGTGGGAGGCTAATTGACCTTGAAGAACTTCAAGAGTCAAGTGGTGAAGGAACCTCAAACCCTAGCAGTCAACTTGAGGAGGAACCTCCTGTTGATCCAATTATACCTCCGGTTATACCTATGAGGCATTCCACAAGGATTAGGAATGTACCTGGGCATTACTATGGTTTTCATATTACTGCGGAAGGTGAGCCACTTATTAGTGATGAGACACTAGTAGGCCTAGATGAACCTAATAGCTATGCAGAAGCTATGGTAGGCCCTGAGTCTGCTAAATGGAAAGAGGCAATGGATAGCGAGATACAATCCATGTATGACAATCAAGTTTGGAACTTGGTTGAGAATGTACCAGGTCGTAAGACAGTTGGGTGCAAATGGATCTTCAAGAAGAAGACCGACATGGATGGTAATGTACACACTTATAAGGCTCGACTAGTAGCAAAGGGCTTCTCTCAAACTCTTGGAGTGGATTATGATGAGACCTTTTCTCCAGTAGCCAAGATTAAGTCCATTAGGGTATTGTTAGCCATAGCTGCATTTCATGACTATGAAATATGGCAAATGGATATCAAAATCGCTTTCCTTAATGGAAAGTTGGCTGAGGATGTTTACATGAATCAGCCAGAGGGTTTTGTCAGCACAGAGTACCCTAATAGAGTGTGTAAACTTGAGAAATCTATCTATGGATTAAAGCAAGCACCTCGCAGATGGAATCTTTGCTTTGATGAGAAAGTCAAGGAATTTGGTTTTTCTAGGAGTGAAGATGAATATTGTGTATATGTCAAAGCTAGTGGGAGTATAGTTAGCTTTTTGGTACTGTATGTGGATGACATACTACTCATAGGAAATGACATCCCAACTCTGCAGGAAGTTAAGTCCTGGCTTGGGAAGTGTTTCTCTATGAAGGACCTAGGAGAAGCTGCCTATATTCTAGGGATAAGGATTTTGAGAAACCGGAGTAAAAGAATAATTGGACTTAGTCAGAGTACATACTTGGACAAGGTGTCGAAGAGATTCAGCATGCAAGATTCCAAGAAAAGAGAGTTACCCATCCAGAGTAACACTAGGCTGAGTAAGACTCAGAGCCCGAGTACTGAGGTTGAGATAGTAGAAATGAGTCAGATACCTTATGCTTCGGTAGTAGGCTCGATCATGTATGCTATGACCTGTACTCGTCCTGATGTAGCCTTTGCTTTAAGCATGGTTAGCAGGTATCAGGGGAATCCTGGTAAGGCTCACTGGACAACGGTAAAGAACATTCTCAAGTACCTGTGGAGGACTAAGGACTAGGTCCTTACCCTCGGTGGGAGTGATGACTTGAGAGTTGTAGGGTATAGTGATGCTAACTTCCAGACTGATAAGGATAATTTCCGCTCTCAGTCGGGCTGGGTTTTTACCTTAAATGGAGGAGAAATCTCTTGGAAAAGTTCCAAGCAGGAGACAGTGGCTGATTTAACTTGCGAATCAGAGTATATAGCGGCAAGCGAAGCGGAAAAAGAGGCTATGTGGTGAAAGAACTTCATTGGAGACCTTGGAGTTGTACCAGCTATATCGAAGCCTATAGAAATTTTCTATGATAGTGAAAGTGCAGTTGCCTTAGCACAGGAACCAAGGGATCATGGGAGATCCAGACACATTGACAGAAAATATCATTTTATCAGACATCGTATTGAAGAAGGACTCCTCGTGGCAAAGAGGGTATCATCGGATGAGAACCCGGCAGATCCCTTCACGAAGGGACTGGGTAAGGTTAAGCATCTCCAGCATGCTAGGAGCATAGGGCTGAAGGATGATATTAGTTTTAGTAGTTAGATAATTTTGAAATTTGTAAAATGTAATTGACATTTGATGATGAATAAAAGTTGTGTTTATTTATGAGTAAATTGTTACTATCTTTTGTCAATCGTTTAATATATTTCTTTTGCATGTTTTGACTTCCAGAATATTTATGTTGTTTTACATATTATTAAAATTATCCACAGTCAGTCATATGTTGGAAGTAGATATGAAGTTAGATTGTCATGAGTTGGTTGTAGAGGTCTAAGATGTTGGACATGTCCTCAACACTCATGAGTGCTCATAAGTTCTGAGTATTGGATTCAACCCACGCTCGCTGGTATGACTTCATGGAATTTATCTCGAGTGATCGCGAGACGGTAATATCATATAAGTCTTCAAACCTAGAGATATGACTTGTTAACTATGAGTTAGTTATGCATTGAACGCACGAAACCACATTGGTAACTCGATGTTATAAAATGTGCGTTTGTGTGTAATTTAACAACTAGTAGAACAAGCATATGAGTCGAAGTTTATCTGTTCCTTCTTGGATTAGAAGCTGATATCTGGGCCCCTAGATGATTTTGTTTTGACCTATGTACCGGGCCCGGTCAGAACTAAGTTGATGTGTTCAATTAAGTTCATTTTCAAACAAATCAGAAATCGGGAAACAAACTGCTGGACAATAAGCAAGACTATGTTCCATGTGTTTGTCCGGCTGATATCTAGAACAGAGGATTATATGATCCCTTATCTGAAATGCCGTACCATCATCTTCTCAGTTCCGAGAAACCTTGAAAAGAGCTACGATTGCCGATCGGTTCCTGAAGTCATACTTGCAGTTATAGTTATTAGACTTATCCAAGTGGGAGACTGTTGGATTAGGTGTCTAAGTCCATAACTATTTCTGGTATGTACTTGACCTGACCCGGCATGGTGCATTTGGGTTGCATGGCACCATGCAATTAGATAGACTAAATGAGAGAAATAACACATATGGTTTATTAATATATTATAAGCTCTAATATATTAATAATTAGTTTGGTCAAGAATTAATCTAGAATTAATTAAGTGATCAAAAGATAACTAATTAAATATATGGGTTGATTATGTAAATCATCCATAAGTTATATAGTGGGCTAAGAGGCTCCATGGATAATCAAGTTGGGTTAAACCCATTGGATGCTCCATGGAGGCTCCATGGGAGTAACAAACCCATGGGTCATGATAATGAAGAGTCATAACACACTAGGGTTTACATGGTGTAACCCTAGATGTGTCAACACTATATAAAGCTCATGTGTTCTCCCAAAATCGGCTACACTAGTGGAAACAAGAGGGCTTGGCCGATTTTAGTGTGTTATACTTTCTCTCCAAGTTTACTCCATAGCATTTGGTGTTGTGTGAAGCATTTGAGGCATCACACTTGAGGTGCTAGACTCATAAGGTTTCAAGGAACATAAGCAACAACTAGGTAAGTTATTCTATTTATTATTTAAGTTAAAATTGTTCCCCATGTATGCTAGATAGGATCATAGCCTTGGAAAGCAACGTTGCATGATAATTAGACAAACATAGATCCAAGGTTATTAGGGTTTCATGTACATTTAGGAAGTGTTAGAATGCTCAAAACCCTTCAATTATCACTGAATTATCCAAGGCTTTTCTTCGATCATGACTCCATTAACAGCTTTGACCCACAAAGGAGCTGTCTATACTTGGAATGAGAAGCATAGGAAGCTTTGAGAAGTTAAAGAAGAAGTTGTGTGAAGCACCGATTCTTTCGTTACCTAAAGGAGTTGATGACTTCACAGTTTATAGTGATGCCTCTAGAGTTGGGTTAGGATGTGTTTTGACCCAAAAGGATAAGGTGATAGCGTATGCATCGAGGCAATTGAAAGAGCATGAAAAGAACTACCCCACTCACGATTTGGAGTTGGCAGCGGTAGTATTCACCCTAAAGATATGGAGGCATTATCTTTATGGCACAAAGTGTAAACTTTTCACTAATCATAAGAGTCTCCAATATCTCTTTGATCAGAAGGAATTGAACATGAGGCAACGGCGCTGTCTAGAATTACTCAAGGACTACGACTGTGAGATACTTTACCACCCTGGTAAAGCAAATGTTGTTGATGATGCTCCCAGTCATAAGGTAAGTCTTGAAAAGAAAAGGGCCAAGAGTGTTGAGAATTTGACATTTGTGAAAAGTATAAAGAAAGCTCAAGAGGAAGCTTTAGAGAAAAATGACCAAAAGAAGGAACGTTTGGGATAAAACGTTGGTGTTTGATACAAACGGTTAAGGACTGGAGGTATTCAAAGATAGGATTTGCGTACCTAGGATGGGAGGAGTAAGAAGTCTTCTGATGGAAGAAGCTCACAAGACCATGTACTCGATTCATCCCGGCAATACGGAAATGTATAGGGATCTAAAACCCTATTACTGGTAGCCGACTATGAAGCTTGAAGTTGCTAAAGTATGTGGATGAGTGTGTAACTTATACTAGGGTTAAGACACACCATCAGAAACCATATGGGAGTTTAGATCCTTTACCTGTACCCATGGGTAAATTGGAAAGTATCACTATGGATTCTGTGACTAAACTACCCAGAACAAGGAACGGTCATGACATGATTTGGGTGGTCGTTGATCGCTTCACTAAGAGTGCGCATTTCATAGCAGCCATAGAGAAATGGTCTATGGATAAACTTGCGAATTCTTATGTGAAGGAAAGTGTGAGGCTTCACGGTGTTTCGTTAACGATTGTATCCGATCGTGACAACCGTTTTACCTCAAGGTTTTGGAGGAGTCTATAATAGGAATTGGGTACCAAGTTGTGTTTGAATACAGCTTACCATCTGCAAACCAATGGTCAGAGCGAATGAACGATTCAAGCGTTGGAGGATATGCTGAGAGCATGTACCCTAGAATTTCAAGGTAACTGGGATGAACACTTACCTTTAGTAGAATTCACCTATAATAATAGTTTCCACTCAAGTGTTACGATGGTACCTTATCACGCTTTGCATGGGAAAAAGTGTCGGATGCCATCATGTTGACTGGAAGCTGAGGAAAAGCAGTTTATGGGACTTGAAATAGTCCATTAGATTGCTGAAAAGTTGTAAGTGATTAGGGAAAAAGATGTTAGTTGCTCAAAAGAGTTATGCTGACAAGAAAAGACAACCGATATCATTCGAAGTTGGAGATTTGGTTTCACTTAAAGTCTCGTCGTGGAAGGGACTTATAAGATTTGGTAGAAGGGGAAAGTTGAGTCCAAGGTTTATTGGACCATTTAAAGTTCTTCAGAGAATCCGAAATTAAGCTTACAAGTTAGAATTATCGGAAGAACTAAAGAGTATTCATAACACCTTTCATGTGTGTTATTTGAGAAAGTTCATGGGAGGTGTGCCCGACATAATTCCCATTTCTGAATTAAGGTTGGACGAGAACAAGAGGTTAATTGGAGAACCTGAGGCAATCGTTAACCGTAAGACTAAGAAGTTGTAATGTAAGATAGTCGATTTAGTGCCTGTACGTTGGAAACATATAAATGGGCCAAATCCCACCTGGGAAACGGAGAGTGACATAGTGAGTCGCTACCCGTAGTTGTTTGTCGTTGTGAGATTCCGGGGACGGAATCATCCTAAGGGGGAGAGAGTTGTAATGCTCGTGTTTCTAGGCTAGGCATTAATATTGATATAATGGTCTAGGTTAACCTTTGTAACTCATTTAAAAGAAATGAAAAGGAATTATGTGAATTTTATGTGAATTACGTGTTTTATGCTTAATTATTAGTGTTTAATTAATTAAGAATAAAAATAAGCGTCAAAACTAAAGTGTGAGATAAGCCCGATATCTTTACATAAAGTGGTAGTGGTCGAAACAAGGATTTCGGGGATATAAAGAATGCCGAAATCCGAGTTATAACGAAGAAGTTATGACATGTCGAAGTTTCGCGACAAAATCGGCACGGTACTGAATGTCGTAAATAGTGAGTTTTTGATAAACTACTTTTAAGCCTTAGTAATCTAAACTAAAGTCGTAGTATTCGTTAAACCGAGAAGTTCGATAAAAAGAACACCTAAATCTGACTTCGTATGAGGAAGTTATGATTTTTCGAAGTTTCAACTTAGCAGTAGACAGCTAAAAACTCGAATTTTAGATCGAGTGATTTTTAGCCGACACAACCTAAACGAGAATTGAAGGTCTCGTCATTAGTAGCAGAACGGTAAAAAGTCTGACGAAAACGGACGTCGGATGAAGAAGTTATGAATTTTTAACGGATTTCCTGTCCCGGTCTGTTAAAAATAATAATATAAAAATTAAAGTCAAAATTAGCCGACGAAGTCTAAACGGAAGTTGTAGAGCGTAATTTTAGCTACGCATGCATATAAAGAACGTAAAAAATGGAGCTCGTATGCGAAATTTATGGATTTTAGAAGTTTTTGCACAAAAATCGAGAAAATTCGCATAGTCACGCTTTTGCCACGAGTCCTCCCCTCGCATGTGCCACGTGGCGAAATCTGCTGAGTCACCCTCGCATGAACAGTAACCGCGGTCCACTAGCAGTCGGACGCGTGTACTATCCTCGTGTCCGAGCCTCGCACATGGGTCACGAGTCCGCGGTCCAATCAGAAGCTGCCACCGAGTCCCTCGCACCTGCGCACCCTCGCCTGCGGACCCCACCACCAAGCCGACTTCGGACCAGTAGACTTCGGTCCAATCACAGGAAGCTAGCAAGCCTTCGCACGTTCAACTCTCGTGCGAGCCTTCGCCTGCGAGCCCTCGGATCTGCGACGCGTGGTTCCTTCTCAGCCGTCCGATCAGAAGCTCCACCCTATAAATAGAAGGTTGCGAGCCTTCCCGGGTAACTTTGGAAATTTGCCACTTTTCACCCTAAATCTCATATTTCTTTCATATTAGCATCCCCCAAAGCCCCGATATCGATTTTAAACCCTGGAATACTCCACGAAGTGCCCGTGAAGCCCGGAAAATTTATCTTTTCGGTTTCGAAGCCCGACCCTCGCAGAGCCCGGTTTCTCAATAAAACTCCCGGTTTTATTAGAAACGATCATTTTAGGAAACGAATTGCTGCCTGGTTTTCATTAAATCAAGTGAGTGTGTAGTTACTTTCACCTTACACATAGATATGAAGTATTTTACATAAAATACGTGTTGTGTAAATATATATTGTTTGTTTATTTGAGATGAGTGCTGAAGGAATGATTTATACATGTTTTTAAATAATTTAAACTATATATGTGTTTTTATCTATGAAAAATGTTGGGTAAAACATGGGTAGATGAAATGGTGGGTATGATGAAAGGTGAGTTGGATAAACGAGATGATCAATAATATTGATCATGAGTTGAGGGTGAGTGGTGAAATTTGAGAGAATCACTTACCCAAAATGTTGTCCCCCGTCATTCAGCAGAGTATGGATGACAACCATGGACTATTCTAGACAGTCTATGGAACACTAGCAGGCCCGCAACCTGTAGGTGTAATGAACTATATGTTCATTTGCCATACTCTAAAAACCCATTGACATGTATTGCAGGAGAGAATACCTGTAAATAATACTGTCGATAAATGAGAGCTATGGACTTAGCACATGTTGAATAAACCTTGGCAGCTATTGAATTAGTGCCCGTTGTATAAACCCCGGTCACGAGGTGACTTTGTGTCTATTCCTTAGGATGAATCCTTAGGAAGGAGTGATAGTTGATTCTTAGGGTGAACCCTTAAGAAATAAATAAAATAATGGGGTTTGGGGTAATTCGGTTAATTGATTGATGTTTAAACATAATAAATTTATGTATTGTGGGTTGAAAACCCTATATGCTCACCAGGCTTCCAAGCCTGACCCACTCAGCTGTTTATATTATAGGTAGAGGACCCCGAGCATAGTCGGATGATGATGATGAGTGAATTTTGTATTATAGGCTATTAGTTACAAAAAAACTGTCGTAAGGCTTATAAGGTCTTGTTTATGCTTTTGATCTGTATCGGAACATGACATCCCGAGGTTTTGATATAAAAGGAAATGATATATTTCTTAAAGAAAGGTTTTGACAAACTTTTATCATATTTTGTTTTGGGGACCAATTCCGCAACATCTTTTATAAAGATTTCTCTGATTTGATTTTAAAAAGCATAAATTAAATCGGTCTTTTCTAGCCGAGAAATTTAGGGATGTCACACTGAAGGACATGTTTGCACGCAAAGTTGAGAAAATAATGTGGCGGATGGCCCCCTTTGATAAATGGACTTAGAAAAAAATTTCCCCTATGATAAAGGATACAGTAAAATAGCATTTAGGTCTAAATTATTTATATAAGAATATTTTATATGGTCAATTATGATTTGTTTTTACTTGGCTAACCTTTTTTTTTGTTGACAAAGTTTGATTTGGATGGGATGTCCTAAGATCCAGATGTTGTTATGTTGTTATAGAGTTTTGAAGCGACTTTGTTAAAAGGTTATCGAGACCGTAAAGTTGATGCAAAAGAATATTTTTTTGCAATTAAGAGGGTATGAGGATATCCCAAGAGCATTAGCCAACGCCCCACATGATATGGAGGTCAATAGCTAGAGGAAAGTAGTTGAGTATTTTCAAATGCCTCAACACATAGTTGCTTCATAAAGGAACAAAAAAAAATCTGTGAAATGCAAACGATCATGAACCGTGAGTGGTCTAGCTCTTATAGTAGTACTTGCTACAAGAAGGTAACGTATGATATTTGTAATTATGTATTTAAAATATAATCTAATTTTTAATGTTAAATAGAACCTGAAGAGAGTGGAAACGTTTCGAAAGGCTCATGTCGACAAGAATGGTGTATTTATTAGTGTCAAGGCACAACAACAATACGTAAGTATTTAGTTATAATTTTATCATATAATTAAGTGTTTATTTATAGACTTAATTGTTAATCACTTTTATAAAACACATAATCGGTTAGTAGAAGCGCTCTTAGAACAAACGCAAGGGCCAGAATGTGAAAGAGAGTTAACACCCACTCAAGAAAGAGCTACTTTCGAGAGAGTATTAGGTGAACGATGTGGTCATATCAGAGGCATCAGCTGAAAACCTTTTGTCAACACAACCATCATAGGTAAAAGAAGATTATTTAATTTCAATGAATGTATTTTGATTTTGGTTATTTTGGTTTGTGGTGATTATTTGCTAAAAACTTTGGTAATTGGTTTTTGTCCCAAGTGCAAATAATAGCAATGTATTGTGGTTTTTTGTCACTAGTTTATAAATAACAATGTACTTTGGAATCAATAAATGCATGTTGATTTTGTAATTATGTTTTTATCCCAAGTGTAAGAAATAGCAATGCACTTTTGGTATTTCGTGTATTTAAGTGTAAGGAATATCAATGTACTTTGGTATTTCTTGTATTTAAGGTTCTTTAACACAAAAAGAGTATATTATTTAATTCAAAGTCTCATGTATCTGGATCTATATAATGATAAATAAATAAATCTTGATTTGGTAATTGTCTTTGTGTTTTAAGTCCAAGAAATAGCAATGTACTTTGGTTTTTTGTCCCTAGTTTAAAAATAACAATGTACTTTGTCATTAATAAATGCATGTTGATTTGGTAATTGTGTTTATGTTTTAAGTGCATGAAATAGAAATTTACTTTTGTTTTTTATCCCTAGTTTAAAAATAACAATGTATTTTGGCATCAATAAATGCATGTTGATTTGGTTTGATAATTTAACTTATAATTTTATATATGTTGTTATTTATTATGTAGTTGGAAAATCTTCGGGCAATGCTCAACAACTCGGCGTGTAGGGATGAGATTTATGCATTTTTTCAATCGGGGAAAGATAAAGGAGGAAACAATAGGAACGAAGGTGATGGTTCGTCAGCTATTAGTTTGTGTTTTGTATGTTAGACTTGTCATGATATTTTGGTACTAACTTGTTGTAATTATAAAACTTTGGCTGCTTATTTTGGTATGAAATTAATTATATATAATGTCGTTACACTATTTGGTACCTAATCCGATATTCTGTAATTTTTTTTTTCTGAATTTAATGTCATTATGTATCTAATTTTTAGCACCAAATCGTTGATTAAAAAAAATTAAAATGAAAATGTTATTATCAACGATACTATTAGCGGCAATATGTTGAATGACTAGCGACAAGAGTATTAGCGGCGACATTGATTATTACCAGCGACAACAAAATTAGCGACGGCAAGTGTTATTACCGACGACAACTTGATAATAGCAACGGGGCAATAGCAGCGACTTTTTACCGGCGATGTGTCGCCGCTATTACCTTTACCGACGACTTTTTTTTTTGCCGCTATTAAACTTTTTTCTTCTAGTGAATACACCACCAATGAAAACAGACATATCACCAACTATACTACTACTTAAAGGCTCTCTATCCATTATGCAAGCGTGAGCGAAAGTCAATTCAAATACCAAGATGCACCACATTCCATCCCTGTACTAAAGAAAGGTCTAAGTTGACAAAAAACGTACACAAGTTCAACCAATATGTACTTTTCCGTCTATTGTAGATCTTTAAAGTTATGTTCTATTGATGAATCAATTTCTCGCTCCAGTTTATTTTACTTTCCATATAAATATATCATAGACGAGCATGCACATTTTCTTCATTGGATGTCGAACCTATAACAACAAAGACAAATGATACTAAGCTTTAGTACTAAAATTGGCACTCCCACGATAGAACGTATCCTTATTTAAAAAAAACTAAACATTGACTTTAGTTCGGTCCCGATTTTTTCCCGGAACCGATGGACCCTAACTGGTTTAAACCCATAACCGATTAAGCAATAGTAGAAGAACCATACCACAATATGAAAGTAGGTCCCGGTACCTAGTTCTGTCCAATCATTCCATTTGCTACCCCCTACAACAAAAAATAATCATTAAATTCCATTTTGAAAAAGCATAGTAATCCTTACGTCATCCTTGTCTTAGCCACGACCAAATGATAAACAATATAAACAACTAAGAAGTAATATACAAAAACTACAAATATTTGTAAATTTTATAGTTTTCATTATCCAACAATGATTAACAATTATGTATGCAAGAAAGATATGATCCTAAAGTAGTAAATAATCCAATCTTTGTACAACCAAATACATATTAAGAAGTTGCAACTATGATCCAAAAATCTTAACCTATGAAATGTATCCAAAATACTTCAAAGTTTAGCTAGAATCTAACATTTTAACATGAAAAAAAAGATTTGCTTTTCAAGAATTATGTCACACCCCCGGCCGAGGCGACGGAACATGTTGGGTTGTGCGACTTAGTTAATGGATCACAGGTAAACTAAATATATAACACAAATGCAACAATAAACAGACAGTAGTTGTATTCCATCTTAAAGTGTGAATAAAAGCTTCTTAAAGATAATAATTTAGTACATGAATTGCCTTAAACAAGTAGCCAGATATAACAAAAACTAGAAAACTAGATCGCCTAAAATCCAAGACTATTCTATCGTCTGAAACACGTGTTTAGTGATTCTCTAAAAATACATGTAGTTTTGAGGGTCAACACAAGGTTTGTGAGAGTTATAGGTTTTCTACTAGTTCAGTAATGATACATTAAAAATGTCAAAAAAGTATTTTCCCTTGTAAATAAAACCATACTTTAAAGTGTTTTCCTAGTGAGAGAAACCATAAATAAATCCATACTTCAAAATATTTTTTAGTGAGAGAAACCATAAGTAAATCTATATTTAAAATGTTTTGTAGAAAGAGAAACCAAGTACATGATTTGTAGACAGAGAAAGAAATCCAATTAATGTTTACAATGAGTCCTATAACCGAGCTATGTGACGGAAGTACCCTTACAACACTTCATTGGACATCGTAGAATGACTATAGAGAGAAATCACCCGCTTTGATTGATAGTTCGAGGTTATAACTATCAACCGCAGGTAGGGATGTCAACCCCGTATAGATCTATACATATGTATCTCACTCTGAGGATTAACGGTTATAATAGTGTGGGTATGATAAGTGTTTAATCTTAGGTAATTAATAGTATCTCACTAAGAAAGCCATTAACTAATGTATGGAAATAACCCGCCCTATCTTATATGTGGATAAGTATTTGGGGGGGGGGGGGGGGTAATGTTCGAGAGTGGATAACCCTAACTTATACGAGGGTAAGTCACTAGGCAAAATGATTTATGTTAAATAAAGTCACTAGCAGGCGGGGATGTCAACCCTATATAGATCTATACATATGTACCTCGCTCCGAGAATTAATGGTTATAGTAGTGTGGGTATGATAAGTTTTTAATCTTAGGTAATTAATAGTATCTCATTATAAAAGCCATTAACTAATTTATGTAAATAACCCACCCTATCTTATATATGGATAAGTATCTGGGGGTAATGTTCAAGAATGGATAGCCCTAACTTATACGTGGATAAGTCACTAGGCAAACTGATTTACATTGAAAAAAGTATTAGCCTAATATGATAAGTATATATGTGAAAGTGTTCGATGCTCGCTTAAAATAAATGGTAAGTCTCGTAAGTACATGTATAATTTTCAACTTATAATATTTATAACTTATATATATATATATATATATATATATATATATATATATATATATATATATATATATATATATATATATATATATATATATATATATATATATGCATGATATAAGTTTGATCTTTGAAATACTACAAAGGTTGTAATGTTTTATGACATGCTTTTTATGACATACATTATTACATAAAAGATATAACCTTATTTTGCAGAAAGTGGCATGTATTGATTTGACTAGTTATTTCATTTTAAACAACATAACACATGCATTTATCAAGTTCAAAACTAATTTCTGTAAATAATTTGTTACTTTGACAAAATAACATGTATAAACTAGGTTTCATGTGGTTTCACATGAAATGATAACATTGTTTGTAGTATGTTTTGCATAAACCAAATATATGAGCACATGTATTATCACATGAAATGATAAGACATGCATGACATATGTTTTTGAAAATTGGAAGATTTGATCGGAAATCTTTTATGATAAATGATACCTAAGCAAGAGAGTTCCGAGGCATAGATGAGATCAAACATGTCTAATTAAATTAGTTATTAGAGATCCCATAAATGTAGGAATTATATAGTAAGATATAATTGATAATTGATATCTACCGGGTTGAATTCAAATGGATAGGATAAAGGATATCTAACCATTTATTTGTTTTGCAACTTGGATCCTAGACTTTGATAATTAATGTTTTTGGAAACTAAAAAGGTATTAATTATTGAAGAATAAATATTGAAAATACTAAGTGAATTTTGTTAAAATTTTGTAGTTAAATAATTCATTCTAATTATCATGAATTGTCATTTTCTTTAATGACTTAATGAAACAATAACATTCACTAGATAAAACTTCAATGAATGGGTTCATGTATTAAAAGACAATCTCGTGAGATATATGAAATTGTATACACTTAAAGATCCTAGTCTTAAACTATTTGTTTTGAGGAATAAACCTTAACATGATACCTAGTAAAGGCATCACTATGATGCTAAAGATGCTTCTAAACATCAAGCTCGGAATAGTTATTCATGACTTCTAGGAAGTCTTGGATAATTTAAATATATATTTGATGATATATTTGGTCAAGCAATATTCTAATAAATATAATGATATTTTATTTAAAGCTAGTTTAAGCATTGGAATAATGCAAGGCTAAAAGAATCCCCTTGTATGATCCAGGAGGCCCATGTTTTATGGACTGAACACCTTCAAGCCCAAGAAATCTACTAAAGCCCACATAGATAGATCTTGTTTCTTATATGAAGAACCTGGACACTGAAAAAGAGTTTACTCCTCTTATTTAATTAGAAAGAAAGTTTGGAAGAGACTAGAACTTCTAGTATCTAATGGATAGAACTCATACTTTTCATATAACACTCAGTTACTTGGTATTTAAATGTTAATCGAATATTTGTAAGTGGCATGCTGATATTTACTGAAGAGTAACCAAGCTGAGCACAATCAAGTTGGAACTACACACTCAAAGTTTAGTTTATTATTTAGACTTAGAACATAAATTACTTGTAATGTAAAACAATATTTGTTTTGGAACAATGTATGTTTTAAGTTAGCATGTCTAAATTTATGTCTAAGTTATTGTATTCAAATGTTTGATAATTTACTCAATCGTTTTTCGTAACGATAATATTCATATTCTGAAATGATTAACATTTATTTATGAGATTAGATCTCTTAATAGAATTGTGAAGTAAATATCAACATTGCGTAAATAAAAATAAGCTCTATACGCAAAAACTTTTGACTTAAACTTGTTTTAAATCAAATTCAACTTTGAGATTGTTATCTTTATTATATAAATGACATTTACATATTCCAACTTCAAGAAAGGGATCTTTGAAGGCAAATAATGTAGTTTATTTGATATATGTGAACCTTATTTATTTGTAAAGAATTCCTAATGATATTTTCACTAAAGTGTAGAGAAAATAATTAAGGAACTATACACTTTGGTGTATGACTTCCTTTTAATAAATGTCTGAGATTAAGCTCAAGATACCAAATCAAATTTATTAACAAATTTAGTAGTTTTAATTATAGTTTACGTGGTAAAACATAATTGTGAAATCTTTGTTGAAGGCTTCAAAAGTTGAGATGCAAACCAATAAGAACCATCTAGGGCCTTAATGATGATAAAGGGTGAATTAAATCTTACTTGGTATGATTTACTTTCTAATCGGTAGAAATATCATACTTTAATCTTTTTGGGATAATACTTCAGTCACTATTAAATGTATGTTGAAAACAAATACTGACTAATAAGTAGATTAAACACTTTATAAGACTTAGTATGGAAAGGCTCTATCCTTATCTTACTTAATGTTTAACGGATATGAAGCTGATGTTGGACTAAAGATCCTAAACACAAAATCTACTAAATACATATTTGTGTAATACTCTAAATGTGGCTTAGATTGTTATATGCTAACCCACCAAGAATAGGTTCTTTTATTCTTGTGAAAGCTAAGTTAGTAAAAAGTCAGTTTCTAATGACAAAGCAAGTGGGATGTACATGGAACTTGAAGCAGCTCAAGAACCATAACCATATGTATTAACTAGTTGAAACTAGTTTTAACAAGGATTGTTAAAATTGAATAATAGCTATTCACAAACACAAATTGTTCGCATTAATGGTAGAAATCATCTATGACTTGAGAAATGTGGAATCTCTCATTGATGGTTTCTAGAAACTCCATCAAATACTAGGATGCTATGTCAGATCTCGAATCTGATAAATGGCTTAGATTCATGAACATGAGATGTAATCCATGTATGAGAATGAAGTATGGGCTTGGTTAAAATTTTTCCTATAGCAAGGCTAGAAGGAGTAATTGATTCTTCTAGAAAGAATAAATTACATGGATAACAATGCACATTTAAAGCAAAACTTGTTATAAAAGGATTTTTTTCATACTCATGTCATTGATTATGGTCCTCATCATACATATGAAAAAGACTATGATAGAACTTTCTAACAAGTAGCTATGATTAGATCACCTAGGATATCGTTTACTAAAAATTCATATTCTTAATATGAGATATACTAAATAGATTTCAAGAAAGACCGCTTTTCTTAATAGACATCTACTAGAAGATATCTGTACAGATTAGCCTGGAGGTTTTCTTAATCCATGTTATCCTAACAAGATGTGTAGAGCTTGATATCCACTTGTGGATATAAAGCAAACATCTCAATGTTGCAATCATCATTTTATGTAAAACCACAAGGTATGTTTTTACATCAAAATGAATAGAATATGTGTGTTTACTAAGAACTAGTGGGAGCATAGTGAAATTCCTAATCTTGCATGAATGAGACATACTTAATCATTTGAAATCACATTCTAACTAAGCAACGTCGTTTTCACCTTGACTTGGAAAATGTTTCTAAAATGAAAGACTTAGGAAAGAGAAGCTACATTCTTAGAGTGTAGAATCCATAAGGGATAGATAAAATTAATGTTAAAAGTTTCATGTCCTTATACATATGTTGGCAATATCTTGAAAGGGATTAAGACAAAATATTCTTTTGCAAAATCCTTGGCATTGTCATATGGCACCATTTTGAGCCAACCTCAAACCAACATAGCTCATAGGTCTGAACTAGATGAAATGATATATATTCTATTTTCTTGGCAAATAAACTCATCATTTATGCCATATTATGCATATGAAATGGTATTTGATCATGCTGTAAGCATGTCATACGATACTAATTGAATATATGGTTAAGTCACTGGATGACTAAGAGAGAGCATTCTAAGAGTACTTTAGAAGAACTAAGAGAATGTATATGAGACAATAAGTTTGGAAAGTATCTTTATGGAAAGAGCTACACAAGATGTTAATTTCTAAATAGATGTAAGTAATTATGAATTGTAATATGATTTTGACTTCATTACGGAATAAAGAGAAAATCTTGTTGGAATGGGGTCCAAGCAAAACATAATCACACAATTTACTACAAAATAAGAATACACTACTTTAGAAATTAAATTCAAATATGATTGGATGAATGGAATCATCGAAAAACTATGTTGATTTTTGCCATTCAAGGATCACATCGAAATCTTTGTGACTTCGAGAGTATACTTAATCAAGCTAAGTGACTCTATGTCACAAAATAACACCATTAATATTATCCAAGATATTTAACTATACGTAAAGTAAAGTTAAGTATGGAGATGATAGTATTCATAGAATTCAAACAAATTAAATTTTGTCAGTTCCATTGATAAATTCATTCTTTTGAGCTAAGTATGAATGGTCACACTTTAGCTATAAAACTTTATTATTCTAGAAATGGGTTTTTGATTTGGATTTAGTATTTCGATATTGGAACATTATAACAATAACTATTAGATAATGTTATGATATATTTGTTGGATTAGGTGTCTAAGCCCATAACTATAATTGGTATGTACTTGACCCGAGAGTAGTATGTTCCATTTTGGTTTGCATTCATCAGAACAATTTGATAGAATGGATATTTGAGAAAGAGGAATCATATTATTTAATTAGTATTGATCAAGAATTAATTTGGAATTAATTTAGTGATCAAAAGATACTAGTTAAGTATATAGGGGCTGATTGAGTAAATCAATGATACATACAGGTTAGGCTAATAATCCATGATTAATTAGTGATGGACTAGGCTTATGTAAGGATCCATAAAGTGTTAGTCCATTACAAGCCCAAGTGTAAGAATTAGGGTTTACACATAAACCTTCGAATTCTACGCTATATATATGAAACCCTTGGCCTAAAATCGGATACACTAGTTGTAACACCCGTAGATCCGGGCTAGTCAAATTAGAGATAATAGGGGTCGAAAACGACTTTTCGGAAAAAGATTATTTATAATATATAGTCTTAACCAAGTTGTAGAATATGTCTCAAGGTTTCCATACATATAAAGAACGCCGAAATCCGAGTTATAACGAAGAAGTTATGGCCCGTCGAAGTTTTACGGCAAAACCGGCACGACACCGGGAACCGTAAATAGTAAATTTACGATGGAGCAACTTTTAGCCTTAGCAATCCAAACAAAAGTTGTAGTATATGCTAAACCGAGAACATACAAAAAAGAACGCCCAAATCTGACTTTGTATGAGGAAGTTATGATTTTTCTAAGATTCGGCTTAGCAGTGCACGACCCGAAACTCGAATTTTAGTTCGAGCGGTTTTTGGCTTACACAACCTAAATGAGAGTTGAATATCTCATTAATAGGAACTCAACGGTAAAAAGATAGACGAAAACGGAGTCCGTATGAAGGAGTTACGAATTATTCGCGGTCATTTAGCAGTCTAAACTTCTCCTACTATTAAATTTGAGATCGGCCAAGAATTATGTAACAACCCGATATTCATATCCCTAAATGTAACCCTCTTCGTGACTCGTTCCAATCATCCAATCGCCGTTTCCGATTTCGGCATTTTATTAATTCATTATTGAATATTTTATTTTAGGACTTAATGAATGCCCAAATGCCCTTAGAACTCATTTTAACGCCTCGTATTGGTGATCGGAACATGTTTAAAATCAACCATATCGGGTTACGGCAAATTGGCCGGGTGCGACCAAATGCCCCGTCTAAAGCCGGTATCGGGTAAAATTTCATCGTGTCCAAATCCCGAACACTATTTAAAGTGTTCTAAGACTTCATTTTGAAGCTTTTGCTTCATTCTACAACTATCACCCCAACCTCTCTCCTCAAACTAGAATTAAAGGTCCAAATCTCAAGTTTAAGGCTTCAAATCTTTGAGGTAACTTCCCTAGCATGCTATACGACCTCTTTAGCCTTCAAATTCGAGTATAATCTATGGATTAGGACCATTATCATGTGTTTACAGCCGTAGAACTATCCTAGGCCGTAAACTCATATAAATGGGGTTTTTGGAGCAACAAAAACATTCCAAACCACAATTAGACTTTAGATATGGCTAAATGACTTTATGGAATGAGCTTAGAATGCCTTGAAGCATGATTTAGAGCCTTGTTTAAGAGTTTACGTCCCTGGAAGGTGTCTAGGCCGTAACACTAATTTAGAGGGTTTTTAAGTCGTTAAACCCTTCCATGGCCCAAACAAGACTTAGATATGACTTTTAGAAAATTGGAAATGAACCTAGAACACCTTAGACATAAATTTTGAGAGGTTTATATGAGTTTACGACCAAGGCATGTGCTTGGGCCGTAAACTCCTCAATCAAGGGTGTAAACTCATTTTCAAGGTGTTAGAAAGCCATCCAACACCACCAACAGCCTTGGAATAAATCATAGGACCAACCAAAAATAGTTTAAGGGCTTTAAACACATCAAAACCTCACATACGAGAGTTTACAGCCATAGAACATGCCTCATGGCCGTAAACTCCTAAAAGTGTGTCAATTGGTGCTCCAAATTCATTTCTAGGCTTGTAGGAATTTTTAGAATCACATGTGATTAATTTTGGGACCTTAAAAACACTTATTCAAGGAGATATGAGAGTTTACGGCCATAGGCCCCATGCCAAGGCCGTAAAATCCCTTAAGTGTTGTATTTGGTGATTTTAATTCAATCCAAGCCTTAGGTAAAATTATTCCAAACATTTCCAAGTGTCAATAGCCATTTGTGACCCTTTAAGCACCATAAACCACCCCACCATGAGTTTACGGCCGTAAACTCATAAGGAATGGGTGTTTAGGCCGTAAACTTCATTAGGGAGTTTAGTCTTGGGGAGTAAACTCAAATTCCAAGTCCCTCGCTTCAATTCCCGTCCGTAGATGTCACCTGGGTCACTCCAAACACCCGTTCTGGGGCGTTTTTGTTCGTTGGAGTGTGACTTCATATCTAATTAGATTTTATGAATCTAATTAGATATATTTGTATGCCATTTCATATTACATAGGAACCTCGCGTGTTATCAGGCCTCGATTCGACGTTTAGCACCCGAAATCGACACATTTCCGCATCCGGTGAGTTCATACCCCTACCATTTTTCCGTGTTTTTCACTGTTTTCACTGTTTTTCAGGGGGGGGGGGGGGAATACAAGCAAAAGTACAAATATATTTTGTAGTTAAACTGATTTTCAATTTAATGGTTTATTTACTAAATGTCTTGATTGAGATAACTGATGTTTTGAACTGCAGGTTAAATACATATTTCTTTTAAATATTGTAATTATATTGTCTTTTGTAAAAGAAATCATACTAATTATAACTAAGTACGAATACGAATAACGAATATAACTAATATGATAGAATGAATGCGAATACGAATATAACTAAGTACGAATACGAATAACGAATATAACTAATAGGATAGAACGAATGCGGATACGAATATAACTAAGTACGAATACGAATAACGAATATAACTAATATGATAGAACGATTACGAATAACGAATATAATTAACAGGATAGAACGAATACGAATAGGCTTAGGACTACGAATGCGAAATAACGCCTGTGGATGACAGCAAGACATCGAATATACAGCTAGTGTACGCCTTGAACGTCACCAGAGTTCCAAATACGAAAGTACGCCTCTGGACATCTACTGAGTTTCGATTACATCCGCTTCAGAATGTCGACAGAGATACGGAAATACAACTAATGTACTCTTTTGGAATCCACCAGAATAATCGAAAATACTGTAATGTACGTTTCTGGTGAATCCAAATATACGAAAATACAACTAAGTTTGTAGGTTATAGTCATACGAATGTAGTATATCTAGGAGTTTAGAATACTTAACTAATACTACACATATGGTAAGTACTAATACTTTGAAATCAAACCTAAGAACCAAACAACTCAACACATAGGAAAATATGGGATTTTCCTGGGATAACATAACAACTAGTAATGAACTTAGAATCAAATAGCCAATTCAACACATAGGAAAATATGGGATTTTCCTGGATAGCATAACAAAACATAAGTGAATAAAGTAACAAACGAATAACTAAAACTATAAGGAAAATATGGGATTTTCCTGGAATAACACAACAAACCGTTTTTGAAATTGTAACAAAAGATAACTAAACCATTTTATAAGAAAATATGGGATTTTCTTGAACAATAACTATTTCAGAAAGTAAAGGAAACTCGTTCTTTTCAAAACTAAACCGCTTATGAACTCACTAGCTTTATGCTGATTTTCAAACTGCTTGTATTCTCAGGTCAGCGTTAGACAGGTACCCGGCGATATCTTTTGGCGAAGACGGAGTGCATAGAAGACTCGTCTCATTTTGTTCATATATACTGTGTATCACTTGTACAACTTTTCTTTTAAACAGACGTAAACAATATTATGTAATGTAATGTTTTGTGATTACTGCTTTACTATGTGCATTGGATTTGATACTCAACGTGGAGTCAACCCCGGAAATGTTTCCGCCTTTGGTTTTCGGGGTGTGACAGATTGGTATCAGAGCCCTTGTTTATAGTGAACTGGTATACCAAAGCTTACATGGTATAAGACTATAAACATTAAGGGGCCTAAGTGCTCTGAACTAAAAGTATACTCTACAAATATAAGTATTTCCTAAAGTATACAAGTATACCGACCGTCGAAATACGTAACTACAAGTAGAACAAAATATAAGTAAATGGGTGTTGTACGCTGCGGTTAAACCTGGGCAGTTATGTAGTCGTGTCTAGGATCAATATAGCCTGGCCAACTGTATTCATTCGAGACACGGCTAACATGTGCTTGGGAGTGACTGTGGTATGCGGCATGCCTAAAACTTACCCTAATACCACAAACATCGAACCAGCATCGTAACGAATCATGAAATACTATGGGAGTATTTCCCGAGCCAATCCTTGGTAGAAATCCTCGTTCATGCATTGTTCTTTGATCATTCCCTTAGCGATAATTTTCCCGCTTTGATAACTCTTTCCTGCTTTATCGCTTGTTAGCATATATCTGTCATATCTCTTGATTCAATTCAGAGGACTTATCATCCCCTCTTCTTTGATCTTATTAGATCAAGATGCCTCCAAGAAAGAGACCCAGCTCCAAGACCAACAACCCTCCGCCACGACCTCCTCTTCAAATCGATCTGGAAACTCTTCAGGCAACCATTTTTGCCACAATATCAGCTCTCCTACCTTAATTTAACCCTAATGGTTCAGGAAGTGGTTCCCAAAACCAAGAAGGTAATCAGGGACACCGAAAGGAGTGTTCCTATAAAGACTTTATGAACGCAAAACCCACATTCTTCGATGGCACAGGGGGTGTCATTGCTCTAACTCGGTGGTTAGAGAAAATCGAATCTATTTTCCAGATCTGTGCCTGTTCGGATTCCGACAAAGTAAAGTTTGACGTCTGTACCCTCCTCGATAAAGCTCTAACTTGGTGGAACGGCCGAGTCAAATCCCTGACTCTACCTATAGCTAATGCTATGGGATGGGAAGTTATGAAGGAACTACTACGCGCGGAGTATTGCCCTCGGGGTGAAATCCAGAAGCTGGAACACGAGCTATGGAACCTGAAGATGAAAGGTTCCGATATCGCCTCATACACTTCAAGGTTTGATGACCTGGCACTCCTTTGTCCGGGAATGGTTACCCCTGAAAGCAAAAAGGTAGAAAGGTTCATTTGGGGATTAACCCAGCCAACAAAAGGGAACGTTATAGCAGCAAAGCCAGATACCTATGACAGCGCCAAATGCCTAGCGCAAACCCTGATCGACCACAGCGAAAACCAAGAAGAAGCAGATGCCACTCCCGAGCCAATAGAAAAGAGTGGCAAGAAAAGAAAGTTTTGGAAAAAGAAGAAGAGTCAGTCTTCCCCAGAACTCTCGAAGAAACAGCAAATAGTGGCAGTCCACGTTGCCACTATCCCCGCTGCTGTTTCTGTTGTCAATTCCACATCTCAAGCACCTGTCACCAGATATACCGGTATCCTCCCATGGTGTAACCATTGCAGCTACCACCATCGCATTCCTGGCCATTGTCGTGAAAAGTTTTGTAGAAGCTGTGGCCAGGAAGGTCACCTCGCATGAACCTGCAAAACCCCAACCCGGTCAACTAGTCAGGCTTCCGGAGTAGCTATCGGTAAAACCTGCTACAGTTGTGGAGAGGTCGGACACTATAAGCGAAACTTTCCGAAGACAGAACATCTGGCAACACCGGGAGAGTCCTAACCATGGGGCAAGAAAGGACAGCCGCCGATCCCACCGTTGCTACAGGTATAGTTCTCTTTGATAAATCTTGTGCCCGTGATCCTTCTCGATTCTAATGTTGTAAGAATTTGCTAATCATTCATTCAAATATTCTTCTAAACTAAATCCTTCATTTATAATCGAAATGTGTGCCATCAAAATGACCAACTAGTGAGAGAGAGAGAACGTTAACGCCATACCCCTAGATCGTATCCTTAATGCGGATGAATATTCCTTTCCGTTCGATCTAATGGTAAATCTTTCATGGAAAGCTTGATGCAATCTTGGCATGGAATGACTGAGTCTCATTCATGCTGTTGTTCTTGTCTTCGAAAGAGTCATCCATC
The DNA here is from genome assembly GCF_002870075.4 of Lactuca sativa. Taxonomy (NCBI): domain Eukaryota; kingdom Viridiplantae; phylum Streptophyta; class Magnoliopsida; order Asterales; family Asteraceae; genus Lactuca; species Lactuca sativa. The sequence goes on along the minus strand of NC_056625.2, from coordinate 123,163,443 downwards.
ATAATCTATCCTTGACCCGACTCTCCTGATCTTCGACATCAAACTTGAATCCAACCTTCACATCTTCGTGCATTAAGCTTAGAAAGTTTTCCATGCATTCCTCGACTATGTGACATTCGGAAAGCGAAAATTATGCAGCTCCTTCCCCAATGCCTTTCCTGAAAACTTCCGAAATTTCCTTCCGAACGTCTAGCCAAGTCTAGTATCGACCTAATGCTTTGGAAAAGCGAAATACTTTCCTAGTGATTCAGTAGACTCTTCGCAACCCTTGTGGAATCAATTCCGTAACCTTCAAACTTCGATTACTCTCAGAACCTAGTAGCATCCATCTGATACTTCATGCATCGGTCTTTGAGAAGTATCTACCCAACGAAATCAAGACGCGTCCCGATAGTGAGGGTTTACTAAAACGTCAAGCGAAGACCTGAAGCAGTAGATTCATCCTCGTATCTCTTTTCACTTTGTGATCTGTGTTCGAATCTTTGAATTTCAGGACAAAATTCCCTCTAACAGGGGGATAATGTAACAACCGAAATTCATATCCCTAAATGTAACCCTTTTCGCGACTCGTTCCAATCATCTAATCCCCGTTTCCGATTTCGTTTCCGATTTCGGCATTTTATTAATTCATTATTGAATATTTTATTTTAGGACTTAATGAATGCCCAAATGCCCTTAGAACGCATTTTAACGCCTCGTATTGGTGATCGGAACATGTTTAAAATCAACCATATCGGGTTACGGCAAATTGGCCGGGTGCGACCAAATGCCCCGTCTAAAGCCGGTATCGGGTAAAATTTCATCGTGTCCAAATCCCGAACACTATTTAAAGTGTTCTAAGACTTCATTTTGAAGCTTTTGCTTCATTCTACAACTATCACCCCAACCTCTCTCCTCAAACTAGAATTAAAGGTCCAAATCTCAAGTTTAAGGCTTCAAATCTTTGAGGTAACTTCCCTAGCATGCTATACGACCTCTTTAGCCTTCAAATTCGAGTATAATCTATGGATTAGGACCATTATCATGTGTTTACAGCCCTAGAACTTTCCTAGGCCGTAAACTCATATAAATGGGGTTTTTGGAGCAACAAAAACATTCCAAACCACAATTAGACTTTAGATATGGCTAAATGACTTTATGGAATGAGCTTAGAATGCCTTGAAACATGATTTAGAGCCTTGTTTAAGAGTTTACGGCCCTGGAAGGTGTCTAGGCCGTAACACTAATTTAGAGGGTTTTTAAGCCCTTAAACCCTTCCATGGCTCAAACAAGACTTAGATATGACTTTTAGAAAATTGGAAATGAACCTAGAACACCTTAGACATAAATTTTGAGAGGTTTATATGAGTTTACGGCCAAGGCATGTGCTTGGGCCGTAAACTCCTCAATCAAGGGTGTAAACTCATTTTCAAGGTGTTAGAAAGCCATCCAACACTACCAAAAGCCATAGAATAAATCATAGGACCAACCAAAAATAGTTTAAGGGCTTTAAACACATAAAAAACCTCACATATGAGAGTTTACGGCCATAGAACATGCCCCATGGCCGTAAACTTCTAAAAGTGTGTCAATTGGTGCCCCAAATTCATTTCTAGGCTTGTAGGAATTTTTAGAATCACATGTGATTAATTTTGGGACCTTAAAAACACTTATTCAAGGAGATATGAGAGTTTACGGCCATAGGCCCCATGCCAAGGCCGTAAACTCCCTTAAGTGTTGTAATTGGTGATTTTAATTCAATCCAAGCCTTAGGTAAAATTATTCCAAACATTTCCAAGTGTCAATAGCCATTTGTGACCCTTTAAGCACCATAAACCACCCCACCATGAGTTTACGGCCGTAAACTCATGGGGAATGGGTGTTTAGGCCGTAAACTTCATTAGGGAGTTTACTCTTGGGGAGTAAACTCAAATTCCAAGTCCCTCGCTTCAATTCCCGTCCGTAGATGTCACCCGGGTCACTCCAAACACCCGTTTTGGGGCGTTTTCGTTCGTTGGAGTGTGACTTCATATCTAATTAGAGTTTATGAATCTAATTAGATATATTTGTATGCCATTTCATATTAGATATGAACCTCGCGTGTTATCAGGCCTCGATTCGACGTTTAGCACCTGAAATCGACACATTTCCGCGTCCGGTGAGTTCATACCCCTATGCTTTTTCCGTGTTTTTCACTGTTTTCACTGTTTTTCAGGGGGGGAATACTAGCAAAAGTACAAATATATTTTGTACTTAAAATGATTTTCAATTTAATGGCTTATTTACTAAATGTCTTGATTATGATAACTGATGTTTTGAACTGCAGGTTAAATACAGATTTCTTTTAAATATTGTAATTATATTGTCTTTTGTAAAAGAAATCATACTAATTATAACTAAGTACGAATACGAATAACGAATATAACTAATATGATAGAACGAATGCGAATACGAATATAACTAAGTACGAATACGAATAACGAATATACCTAATAGGATAGAACGAATGCGAATACGAATATAACTAATATGATAGAACGATTACGAATAACGAATATAATTAACAGGATAGAACGAATACGAATAGGCTTAGGACTATGAATGCGAAATAACGCCTGTGGATGACAGCAAGACTTCGAATATACAGCTAGTGTACGCCTTGAACGTCACCAGAGTTCCAAATACGAAAGTACGCCTCTGGACATCTACTGAGTTTCGATTACATCCGCTTCAGAATGTCGACAGAGATACGAAAATACAACTAATGTACTCTTTTGGAATCCACCAGAATAATCGAAAATACTGTAATGTACGTTTCTGGTGAATCCAAATATACGAAAATACAACTAAGTTTGTAGGTTATAGTCATACGAATGTAGTATATCTAGGAGTTTAGAATACTTAACTAATACTACACATATGGTAAGTACTAATACTTTGAAATCAAACCTAAGAACCAAACAACTCAACACATAGGAAAATATGGGATTTTCCTGGGATAACATAACAACTAGTAATGAACTTAGAATCAAATAGCCAATTCAACACATAGGAAAATATGGGATTTTCCTGGATAGCATAACAAAACATAAGTGAATAAAGTAACAAACGAATAACTAAAACTATAAGGAAAATATGGGATTTTCCTGGAATAACACAACAAACCGTTTTTGAAATTGTAACAAAAGATAACTAAACCATTTTATAAGAAAATATGGGATTTTCTTGAACAATAACTATTTCAGAAAGTAAAGGAAACTCGTTCTTTTCAAAACTAAACCGCTTATGAACTCACTAGCTTTATGCTGATTTTCAAACTGCTTGTATTCTCAGGTCAGCGTTAGACAGGTACCCGGCGATATCTTTTGGCGAAGACGGAGTGCATAGAAGACTCGTCTCATTTTGTTCATATATACTGTGTATCACTTGTACAACTTTTCTTTTAAACAGACGTAAACAATATTATGTAATGTAATGTTTTGTGATTACTGCTTTACTATGTGCATTGGATTTGATACTCAACGTGGAGTCAACCCCGGAAATGTTTCCGCCTTTGGTTTTCGAGGTGTGACAAATTAGCCGACGGAGTCTAAATGAAAGTTGTAGATCTTGTTTTTACCTATGCGTGGATATAAAGAACGTCAAAAAATGAGGTTCGTATGCTAAATTTATGTATTTTTGAAAATCAGCTGATTTCCACCCTGTGTGTGATGTCACGTGTCAGCACCAGGCTGCGCCTGGCTGTAGCCAGCCTGGCTCACAACGTGAACACTAAAAATTCACCATGTGAACCTTCCTCCAGCACTATAAATAAGTGGTGAGTCCTCCATTCATTCCTCACACCTCCCCTCACTTCCCTCTCTCTCTCTAGAACTTCTCTCTAGCCCCGAAACCCCCCGAAAAGCCTAGGGAACCTCCCTAGCATGAGGCAGAAGCCCTGGAGCGCCCGACGGCTCCGAGAAGAAGAGACTTTCGGATCGGCAATGCTACTCTAGTGGTGCTCAGTTTTGAGAAAAACCTGCTGTAAGTGAGCCATGCCTACCCTATCTTTAGTATAACTTTTGTTTTAATATAGTAATGTTATTAGGAACTTATAATGAGTATTTGGCCTATTATTATGAGTTATATAAGAGTATTTCTTAATGCTTATATAATAGTAATAATATATCGACTATTAATTAGTTGCGGTTAACGTTAGACTAAACTCTAGTGCTAATGATACTAGGTTTTGTCCGAGGGAAATTGTTTTAACAGTAATGAAGTGCTGTCCGAGCACTGAGTCATCACCTTATCAGGTGAGTGCATAGTTACTTTCATCTTACACATAGATATGAATTATTTTATATAAACTACGTGCTATGTGTCAATATTATCTGTATCATTGCTATCTATGCTGAATGAACGATTTTATACATGTTTTAAATGATTTAAATTGTATATGTATTTTATATCTACGATAATGTTGGGGTAAAACATGGGTAGATGTAATAGATGGAGTATGAGTTGGATGATGAGTTGAGAGGTGAAATAGACCGTGAGGTGAGGGTGAGAGGTGGACGATGTGAGAAGCCTTTATCGCAAATGATGGCCCCGTAAATGAATAGAGTATGGATGACAACCACGGACTATTCTAGACAATCCAGTGGAACACTAGCAGGCTCGCAACCTGTAGGTGTTGTGAACGATGTGTTCAAAGGTGTAATCTAAAAACTCATTGACACGTATTGCGAGTGGATACTGTCAATAAACGAAATAGCCCTGGCAGCTAAGGATTTAGTGCCTATTGAGCAAACCCTGGCATCTATAGATTTAGTGCCCGTTGAGTAAACCCTGGCAACGATGGATTTCATGCCGATTCCTTAGGATGATCCTTTGGAATGAATTAACGAGGAGTAGCTGATTCTTAGGATAGACCCTTAATAGTAAAGAAGATAACGCGGATGGGTAATTGGGTTAACTGATTGACGATTAAACATAATAATTATATTATTGTGGGTTGAAAACGCTATGTACTCACCAGGTTTTCTAACCTGACCCACTCAGTTTATTTATATCACAGGTGTTAATATGAATTCACATTACACTGAGAGATTAAGGAGATATAGATCACTAGTGATAATGAATGTAAGTTCTGTTTATGCGTATGTTTCTGTATTAACGATGACATCCCAAATGTTTTAAAATGAATAAAAATACATTTCTTCTGAAATGCTTTGATAACGTATTTATCATGTTTTACTAGGAACAAATTCCGCAACATTTTTATTAAAAGAAGTACTCTGATTTTTATAAAGCATCAACAAGATCGGTTTTTTCTGGCCGTGAAAAATGGGGATGTCACAGTTGGTATCAGAGCATTAGTTTAAGTGAACTAGGAATTTGTAGGATTTCTAGACTTAAACATAGAATGCTAAGCGATGATTGTGAGCTGTGAGCACTAGCCTATGTAAGAAGTATGCCTAATATGCTTTATGATGCTAAATGTATGATCAGATCTATGGTCTGTTGCCGACCAAATCTGGAAACTTTATGTGTTCAGATTCCTAAACGTTTAATTATGGTTTAAGAACTGCCATGTAAATACACGTCAATCGTAAATTAAGTCTTCTCTATCTAAATTATCAACACTCCACACTGAACGTCTGCTTTGGTGCATAGATCAACATGGTGAGCACTAAAATTGGATTTGGAAGCGGTAACCCGCAGCCCGAACCACCAGTGATTGAGCACGTGCCAGAGATAGCAACTGCACCCGATACGATCACGATGGCAGGAGTACAAGAAATGGTGCAGATGATGTTGGATCGTCAGATGGAAGAGACAAGACGATTACTTCTACAAAATAAGGATGAACTTACTGTGCCAGCACGCCAGGCACCTACTCTTGAGGTAGCCATAAGGGTTAAGATTGGCAAGAAGAGGAAATTTGAGGGATCTTCAAGGTCCAACAGGAAAAGCTTATTCTGTTATTCTCACAGTCTGGAGAAGGAAGAGGTGAAGCAAAATGGTGTAACAGGAGATGCCCTAAGGAAGTGACCTGCTTCAAATGCGGGAAGATTGGTCATTACGCCCATAAATGCTCAACTAAGGAGGAAGTTTTCCTTAAGTGTAGTGGAGAGGGACACGTCAAGCAAGATTGTCTGCTGAGAGCGACAACACCAAATGTACCGCTGAAGCACTATGAGAGATGCGGTGAAGAGGTGACTTGCTACAAGTGTGGAAGGACTGGTCACTATTCCAAGGAATGTACACATAATGATAAAGTATGCTACGGATGTGGAGGCAAGGGGAACATGTCCAAAGACTGCCCGAGGAAAAATAAAGCAGCAAGACAGGAAACGCCACCAAGGCCAAGGGCATTTCACATGATCCTCGACGAAGCAGAAAACCACGCGAGGAATCAAGGACGAAGACTTCATATCCGAAGATCAAGTTATGCAGTAGCCATAGTATCGTATGATGTAGCCTATTAGAGGCATAGTCTAGGGTGAACTTGAACACCTATGTAATAGTTTCAAGAAATAATAAATCCTTCGTTTTATTATCTGATGTGTTGAACTATTATGTGATTTTCCTATATGGTGACTTGGAAAACTACGAGACAATACTTGGGATGAGTATGAAAGGTAGTAGATGCATATACTACCGGAAGCACAGGACTCACGCTTGGATCAGAGAAAGTCATAAGGTTACCGAGAAGCTAATAATTGATACCGTTTTATTCAAATATGTCGTTACCATTGTTTCGGTAAAGACTAAGAAGATGATTGTTATTCCGACCCTAGTGGTAATATCGAATTGATTCCGACTACAATAAGTATGTTACGTGGTTCAGAGAACCAAGTTCGGTGTAGCACCCGACTTAAGCCGGAAGGATTAATCAAAGCGATCAGTAGAAGTACGCGATGGTAGCTAGAAATGCTATCTTTTAAGACGTGATTAGAAAATGAAGGAAGGTATAGTTTGTCCTGGAATTTGACTCTAAAAGACCTGAGTCCAAGAAATGCATCATATGATGAGAGGTCATTAGAACATGACCCATCGGTCTATTATGATAATCGAAGGAAGAAACTTATCTCAAGTTTGTTAAAGAAGGAGTCTCCAATAAAGAGTGAGATCATGTGTAGCACCTGGTTCCTGGTACGTATTCCTTGTAATTAATATTTCTTAAATAATGCATTTTTCCTTGGACTCGGCGAGTTGAAGGACCAACTCGCCGAGTAGAAGCGGGATGAGACACGAGGTCTAAGCCTTGGACTCAGCGAGTCAATTCCCGGACTCGATGAGTAGGCCCTGTTTGGGAAAAAAACCCTAACCTGGGTGTTTGCACCCTATTTAAACACTCTAACTCGGCCTCCCTTGTCCCTAACACTTCCAGAAGAGCTATAGAGCGAAACCCTAGCCCTTTTTTGTCCTTGTGAATGATTTTGGCCTTGTGAAGGAAGTTTGAAGCTTAAGAGAAGAAGAAGGAGGTGGAAGAGTGCAAGGAGCGAAGTAGATCCGACATCTACCCTGCAAGAGGCTTCCATTCAGGTAGAAAAGTCCCTACCTTGATCACTAGTTCATTAGATCCCCTTTTGTCCCTAGTTGGTGGTTTTCAAGCCCTAAAACACCAAACTCCATGTGTTTGTGCTCTATGATCCGAAAGGACTTCAGATCTAGACCTTATGGACGTATTAGAATTATAAAGTCTTTGTGGTTGAAGTGATTAAGGTCCCTATTAAGTGCATGACCTCATAAAGAGCTTGGATTTGCCTTTTGGAGCATATAGGGCCATGCATGCATGTAAAGTTGGCAACTTTACGTGATAAGCATGCCCTTTGATGAGATTAAAAAACTTAATCTTGAAGATCGATTAGATCTTAAACAGGTAAGTAAATATAAAACAGCAAGAACACGAAAATAAGAACAAGTCAAGAATGAATCAAACGTGTCGAATGATTATAAAATAAACCCTCAGAAGAGCTCGATCAAGAACATCAACTATAGAGGGTTGGTAGGTTTACAGGAACGATAAAGAAAATCAAAGTAATCATAATTCTCTATCTGTCATCTAGATCGTTAACCAAATATGCATGCAAGCATATACTTATATAATAAACCTAAAAGGCTCTCGGTTGGACAGGCCCAAACCGGAGTACAAAATAAAAGGTTTAATAAACGAGCCCAATGACACAATATTAAACAGATCTTTAGCCCAACAATCTCCCCCTTTGCGTCAATTGGAGCGAGATCTTCACTTGTTACTTGGGCCAGCAGCGGAGGCAGGTACTTTCTTCTTCACAGTCTGAAATAGACGAGAGATAAGAGCCAGTATCGTCTGTCTAAACCTGATGTACCATTGAATCATGTCATTGAAGTATTTAACATCATCCGCTTCATTCTCTTTACACCTTCGGATGATTGACAACACATGCTCTAGACAAGCAGTGGTGTAAAGATGTTTGTCAGCTAAAGCAAAGAGACATTTCTGTCCTTCTACTCTAGTGAACATGACCGAATTGCGTCTTGGGTCGATCTTGCCCATCTTCATTTGATTGAGATCACTGGACGATCCCACAGGAGCTATCTTCGGTTTCTTCTTGAAGACAGTGGCTACCTCCTGATCCATTAGGGCTACCTCCATGATGTAACATACTAACATCCTTTTGAGATGGTCTATAATCGGATCATATTCAGCTTCATTCGTTAAGAGGATGTTATGCAAAACGATCCAATCATGAGGATTTAGGTTCGGTAGATCTACCAGGGATATAAGATGTTCAGTTCTTGCAGACCCTCGAATCACCCTGAACCGAACATTGATGAATCTTCCTTCGGTATAAGGCTTCAATACCCGAACATTCACTATCTTCTGGGCGCTCCATGTTTGATACTGAGGACGAGCAGCCTTCAGATAGAATTCGATCAACTCCCTATCCACCTCAGGGTTCGGATGAGGGACTTCAAAAATATTAGAGAAGGCGTGGAAGATAAACGCCATTCGAGTCAACGGCATGTCGAACTGCGAATCGACAGAATTATAGCAGTCAAATGAAATCACCGGCTCGAGCCATAGGATGTTAGGAGTATCTATGGCCTCCTTAATCATTCGCTCCCGAGTCCAGGCAGGGAAGAGAGTCTTCCTGCTCTCGAGGAGATCGTGGGCTTCTTTCTGCTTGTGTTCGGCTTCTTCAGCCTCTCGCGCCACACGATTGACATCATCATCAACATTGCGACTGTTTTTACGTTTCAACATGTCCGCAATGGTTTCATCATCTTCATCTTCATCTTCTTCCTCAGCTATGTTTTTCCCTTTATCTTTCACACCCGAACCCGAAGCTTGACCAGTCGGAGGTGGTTCGGTTGTATGAGTAGCTTTGGAGGAAGGAGGTGGTTTCTATCCAGACTTCACTTCTCCCCCTTGTTTCGGATCGGACACGAAACTAGGTAAGCCTTCGATTTTGCTAAGAAGGTCCATGGCAGGAGCAAGTTTTTCAGCAAGGGTTCGCCTCACCGAATGATTAAGAATCGGATCGTGTGCTTCTAGGATGTTGGATAGGGCAGCGTGTACATCCGAAACACAAGTTTTTATGACCTCCCGTTCGGATCGAAGAGCTTCAAGCTGTTGTTGAGAGTTTGAAAGCTGAGAGCTCTTGACCTTGAGGGCGGTGGTTTTGCTTGCCAGAACGTCCATTAACGAATTTTCAGCTGCAAGATCCTGCTGTAGCTTAGCGAGGCACTCGTCAATGGAGGCACGAAGGGCCGAGTTGTCATCGCTGATTGATTGGCGAAGTGTACCGAATGACTGTAACTCCGTTGAGACGAACTTTGCCAATTGCTGAACGATTGGTTCCAAAGTTGTCTTGGTGGCATCAGCGCTCTCCTGTAAGGACTTCAATAGGGAAGAGGCTTCTGAGAATAGTTTATCGACTTTTGCGGTCGCAGCCTCACAGGCTTTGGTAGAGGCGTCTATGGCGGCAGTGGCTGAAGCTACAGAATCATGCTGAGCCCTGGAGAAGGCATCAACAATCTTCTGAAGAGCGGCTTTAGAGAGAGAGGACTGGTTGTTGGTGGATGACGCAAGAAGTAAGTCAACCTTCTCGTGTAGCTCCTTTAGATGCTTCTTTGTCACTGGAGCATCATCCTCTTCGTCACTTTGAACCTGAAACGGACTGAAGTAGACCGAATCGAAGGTCATGTTTTCTCCGCCAAGAAACGGGTTATCTCCATCAGAGGCATGATCTGGAGATGGTGGGGGTGGTGAAGCTGGGGGTGTAGTGGTTTGGGTAGGTTCAGGTTGAGTGTGGGGTGGGGTAGTTTCGGGTGGTGGTTAAGTGTGGGTAGGTTCGGTTGTATGCTGGGTTTCGGTTTGAGGTGGTTCGGTTACGGGTGGGGTTTCGGTTACAGGTGGTGTTTCGGTTGCACTGGTATGAACCCCCGTATCAGATACGTTGGTTGTAACGTTTGCAGTGGTTGTAGTTGTATCTGTGAAAATGGGTGGTGGTATAGGGAAAGAGGTTGGTGAAATAGTGGTAGTGGGGGTTATGGTGGGAATGGAAGTAGGGATTGTTTGAGTGGGTGAAGGAATGGGTGAATGATGGATTTCCATGTCTGGGGTAGGAGATCGGGGTGGGGTGTTGCCTCTTTGAGGGGTTTCGCCTTGTTGAGAGCCGTCCGAATCCGAACTCTCACCTTCTGAGTCACTCGAAGAAGAAGGGATTACAAGCTTTCGCTTCGGTTGAGTTTTCCTTCTCTTCAGCTGCGGTGACTGGGTAGGTTTTGTTTGTTTCCTCTTCCTGGGAGAAGGACCTTCAGGAGCTTTGGTCACTTGCTTCCCTTTTTCCGCCTTTTTGCCCCAGTTCACCGGTTTGTCAGCATCGTGGATGGACTTTAGCATTTCCGGTGTAAGTTCCCTAGGTCCTGACTGTTTGAACTCCTTAATCGTCCTGATGATCCTGCTGTCAGAAGGAACATCGCCAAACATTGTCTCCGGAATAGAGCCAATGAAAGAGAACTTGGATGCATCAGAGATGATGATCTTCTTGGTATGAAACGTGCCGATCGAAGACATCGATGCACCTGCAGCAGTGGGGACGTCGAACTTATCCATTGCCCACTTTGTGATAAGAATCCAGAACCAGGCATACGACACCTCAGAATGTCGTGATGAAGAAGAAAGGCTCTGGATGAGCTGTTGCCAGAGGACCAACCCAAAGTCTAAGTTGACTCCGTTGTAAACTGCATACATAATCGACAAGAACAGTCGACTGACACCATCAGATCCTGAGCTCCGTTCAGATAAGCCCTTGAAGAGGACTGTGAACATGCCGTTCCACTGCGGCGGCAAGCAAGATTTCTTGAAATTTGCGATGGAGGTGAGCACCTCCGTATACCCCATGTTGTAAAACATGTTGTAAAGATGGCCCACCGGAATTGTCTCCGGATTGATTCTTGAAGTGTCAGCAAAAAGCCCTAGCAGTGTACCAAATCTTTGCCTTGAAATCGAGGTCTTGTGATCAGACACCTCGAAGTACACCCTGTCGACTGCTTTATCGTAATGAGCAGTCGCATACACCTGCGATAGGAGCACCATGGGCACAGACTCAACACGAGATAGTGCAGGAGCGATTTGCGAGTACTTCAGGCACTCGATGATCGGAAACATGTAAGAATCATACGCTTGAGGTGTTAGGTCAATCACCAGGCATTGTTGAGGACGAATGGGAAGGATGTGTGAGGTAGCATGGACGGATGATGATTCTGCCATTGTTGAAGGTAGGAAGAAGAAGATGAACAGTAAAGCTTTTTCGAGTTTTTGCTCTCTATGTAATTTCTGAAGTAGTAAAGAGGTAAATGGTAGTGAAGACTGCCTTTTATAGTGGGTGAAAGGAGAGAGAAAAATCGTTTCAAATCTTCTATGGAAATACGAAAAGATTTCCGGAATAACAGATGCGTGACAGTTAAGGCATGCGATGATCACGTAGGAGAGAGAGTGTCAGATTCCTAGGATCACGCCGCCCAACAAGCGCCGTTTCAGAACATACCGTTTCAAATCCTCATGTGCCTTTAAGTGCCAGAGGGGTGTCGGTTGAAATTCGCACACGCGTCCATGAGGTCAGTAAAAGAATGGTCGTTTCAAATTCACCAGCGCCCCTTTTTACCACCGGTTGAAATTCAATCCTTTTATTTCCCGCCTGCGTCAGCAACCCTTCGTCTTATCTTTTGAATCGCATCTTTTGAATAAACTGCCCACGTGGATGATTTTTGACCACAGCTTGATAATTAACCACCAAAGCAATAATACAGCCTTTAATAATTAGTAAAGGAATTTTTGGAAAATCAAAGATTTTCGTGCGAAGAGTGTAAAAAGAAAAGAAATAAAGCAACTCTTTTTAGGAATGACTGTGATGTCAATAATGACACGAAACAAATGATCCCGGGCACGAATCTCTTCCTTCAAGGTCAAGAGACCTTAAAGTGTTAATGTGGATTCCCGTTGAATTACGATCAAACACTTATTAATAAATGTTGAAAGGCTTCTTTTAATTAGGCTACTTCAGGGTGACTTTCGCTTTGATGCAACAATTCTAGTCTTGAAATAAGAAAGAAAGTGATCAAAGTACTTGTGAGACCGGTGTAGTCTGTTGAACAAGTAGGTAGGAATTAATTTTAAATTGGCTTGGAAAATAGAAAATCTCAAAAAAAAAAATAAAAACTGGATCCCAAGGGAAGAAATGTTATGGTGTTTAACAATTTCATAGGAATCACACAAAATAAAATATGAGATTTCATGAAGGTACATTCGTCAATTCTTTGGTGAAAACTTGAGCAAGTTAATTGTTCACCGTCAATACAGATTTGGTGTTGAATTTTGGGTTTCACTCAGCTCGTACTGGCACGAAACTAAGATCATCAACACAGATGTTGTGTAACCATAAACCTCAGTGGTAAGTTCTGAGAGTCTCAAGGATTACGTTGATGAAACGAATGTAATGGAGAAATGTAATGGAGATGGTGTAAGAAAATAAAGTACCTCTGCTGCGAAATTAAGGACCAAACAGAAAACTCTTATCTCATGTGAGAAGAGAGTGAGGTAGCTCACGATTAGAATAAATGTGGTAGCCTTATTGGGAAGACAAGGTTTGTGTATACCAGGTCATGAAGGCTATTATTCAAAATCTTAAGAGGCTTGGGACACATACAACATCATGCTTCTAGGGACACTTAAGTAATCCATCAATTATATCCCCATAAACGAACGAACACAAACAAAATTAAAAGAGAAAAATATTTTTGGAGTTTTTGAAATAAAAAAATAAAAAGAAAAAAATGAATTTAAAAGAGAAAAAAATAAGCAAAGAAAATTAGACTTGAAAAGAGTAAAAAAAAACTTTGGAAAAACTTTGAAAAACCGAACCCGAACGTTCGGTTGGTTTCGGTTGGGAGAAATTTGAAAAACCGAACCCAAGCGTTCGGTTGGTTTCGGTTCAAGAAAATTTTGAAAAACCGAACCCGAGCGTTCGGTTGTGGAAAATTTTGAGAAACCGAACCCGAGCGTTCGGTTGGTTTCGGTTCAAGAAAATTTTGAAAAACCGAACCCGAACCTTCGGTAGGTTTCGGTTTTGGAAAATTTTAGAAAACCAAGGAATTTAGACATGCAATCAGAAAATACTTTTAACAATAAGATAAACAACTTTGTACAAGAAATATACAACCAAGAAAACTACCTTAGAAGTGATGAGCGAGTCAGATGATTTAACCGAACCTGAACGTTCGGTCAATTTCGCTTCTTATGTTTGAGGTTGAGAGGTAGTGTGAGGTACTGACTCTGATTCCATCATACCTAGCCCTTGCAATATTCTGTTGAATGATGCATCAGGAAGAGCTTTGGTAAAGACGTCAGCCAGTTGATCAGTGGTTCTTACGAAGTGAACTTCGACGTTTCCATCTTCCACGTGGTCTTTGATGAAGTGATACCTCAGTGCTATGTGTTTGGTTTTAGAGTGTTGCACTGGGTTATGACAGATCCTAATTGCACTTTCAGAGTCACAATATAGTGGGATCTTCTTCATATTGAGTCCATAGTCCCGAAGTTGAATCTGGATCCAAATCACTTGAGAGGTGCAGGATGCAGCGGCTATGTATTCCGCTTCGGCAGTAGACAACGACACGCACGTTTGTTTCTTGGATTGCCAGCTAACCAACTTCCCGTCAAGGAATTGACAGCCGCCAGTGGTGCTTTTTCTGTCGAGTCCACATCCTCCAAGGTCAGCATCTGAATAGGCTTGAACGAAGAAGCTTGAGTTGGAAGGATACCATAGACCTAAGGAGGAGGTTCGCTTGAGATAGCGTAAAATGTTCTTCACTGCAAGCATGTGAGGTTCGCGTGGGTTTGCCTGAAATCAAGCACAATAACACACATATAACATGATGTCAGGCCTGCTAGCAGTAAGATACATTAGTGAGCCTATCATTTGACGATAGAGCGTGATATCAACAACAGGTTTGTCTAGAGATGGAGTTAGCTTGGTGCCAAATGCCATTGGGACTTTGACTTTGGAGTCTCCCATCATACCAAACTTTGCTAGGAGAGTCTTCGTGTAAGCTTCCTGATTGATAAAGATGCCTTCAGGTCCCTGTCTAATATTTAAACCAAGGAAAAAGTTAATAGGACCCATTGAGCTCATTTCAAATTTAGTCTCCATCAGCTTTCTGAATTCAGCTGTTAGGCTGGGATTCGTAGAGCCAAAGATGATGTCATCGACATAAATTTGAACTATCATAAGGTGGTTACCTTCCTTTTTGCGAAAGAAGGTTGGGTGAACCGAACCTTGTTTGAATTTAGACATCTTTAAGAATTTAGTTAGCGTTTCATACCAGGCTCTCGGAGCTTGTTTGAGGCCATACACAGCTTTATGCAGAATGTAGCAATGATTTGGATATTTTTCATTCACAAACCTAGGAGGTTGCTCCACATACACGGTTTCTTCGAGTTCTCCATTAAGAAATGCACACTTGACGTCCATTTGGAAAACTTCAAAGTTTTTGTGGGCAGCGTAAGCAAGAAATATTCTGACAGATTCCAGCCTAGCTACGGGATCGAAAGTCTCTTCATAATCAATCCCTTCCTCCTGACAATATCCCTTTACTACCAGACGA
Organism: Lactuca sativa; assembly: GCF_002870075.4. Taxonomy (NCBI): domain Eukaryota; kingdom Viridiplantae; phylum Streptophyta; class Magnoliopsida; order Asterales; family Asteraceae; genus Lactuca; species Lactuca sativa. The sequence continues at coordinate 123,148,323 of NC_056625.2, read as the reverse complement.
GCTTTGTTCCTTATAACATTCCCTTCCTTGTCCATTTTATTCCTAAAGACCCATTTGAGACCAACAACCGAGGCATCTGGAGGAGTTGGAATGAGGCGCCAGACTTTGTTCCTTTCAAATTCGTTCAGTTCGTCTTGCATTGCTTGAACCCAATCGGAGTGATCGAGAGCAGTGTTAACTGTCTTCGGTTCAACTTTTGATACGAATGAGTTAAACATACAAAACTCAACCTTTGAAAATAAGGATGTCTGTTTTGCCTTCAGTTGTGATCGGGTCAGAACCTTTTCGGAGAGATCACCAACCACTTGAGAGATAGGATGATCTCTGGTCCATTTGGTAAGACGAGGATAGTTTGGATCAAAGGTTGGGTCTAGTTCAGCATTGATCATTTCTTCTGGCTCGGATTGGCTTTCGATGTCAAGTGACATATCACCATGCTCCCCCTCGATTGATGATTTATGAGAAACTTGAGGTTCAGAGGTTTCTTGTGGTGCTGGACTTTCAGGCGTTGATGCACCTTCGGTTGGAGAAGCACTTTCGGTTGCAGTTGGACTTTCGGTAGCAGTTGTAGAGCTTGGCTCCCCCTCAGCATGTGAGCTTGGCTCCCCCTCAACATGTGAGCTTGGCTCCCCCTCGACTGAAGCATCATTGGATGGAGGTTCATCAGAATTCGATCCTCCTTCATTCATTCTCCTGGCAGCTTCTTCGACAATTTGCTTCGTGTGGTCTACCTTGTTGTCTGTTGCGCCTGCTTCTGAGAGAGTAGCTTTCTCTGGTTCGTCAAATAGCTCCAGAAACTTTTCATATAGATTAGCGATCGAGACTGTGACTTGGCCAGTTTGAGGAAAGATTTCCCCAGCTGTGTCTTCTTTGGTCTGTAGCTTTTTGACATAGCGATCGTCAAAAGTCACGTAATAGGTCTCTTCGATTTTTCTCTAACGATTGTTTAGGACCCTGTATGCTTTGGATGTGATAGAGTAGCCTAGAAAGATTCCCTCGTCGGCTTTGACATCGAACTTGTTGCGGTGTTCTTTAGAGTTAAAGATGAAACACCGTGAGCCGAACACATGGAAAAATTTCACATTGGGCTTTCTGTTGTTGAGAATCTCATATGGTGTGAGCATGAATCGTTTGTTGAGATAGGACCTGTTCTGTGTAAAACAAGCAGCAGAAATAGCATCAGCCCAAAAATAAAGAGGTAAAGAAGCGAAACTTAGCATAGTTCGGGCAGCTTCACACAAAGATCGGTTTCGTCTTTCGACAATTCCGTTCTGTTGAGGTGTGTAGGGAGCTGAGAAGTTGTGACTTATTCCCTTTTCTGCTAGAAATTCTTCAAACTCTCTGTTCTTGAATTCCAGACCATTGTCGCTCCTGATGTTGCGAACGACCTTCTTGAGCTGTACTTCAATCTGCTTGATGAACACTTTCAGCTTATGAGTCGCTTCAGATTTGAGCTTTAGAGAGAACACCCATGTAAATCGTGAAAAGTCATCAACAATAACAAGAATATACTTGCTACCACCGATGCTTTCGATAGATGATGGACCACACAAATCAATACGAAGTAATTCGAGTGGTTCAACAACTTTTGTGTTAATTACAGATGGATGACTTTGACGAATCGGCTTCCCCATTTCGTATGCAGCACACAAATGATCTTTGTCGAACTTGAGCAATGGAAGGCCGCGAACATGACCTCTAGTGACAAGTTTGTTGATATCTTTAAAGTTGAGATGAGAGAGTCTTCGGTGCCACAACCAGCTTTCATCAGATTGTGCTTTTGATAACAAGCATATAGCTGGGTTTCCTTTGATGGGTTTAAGGTTTAGAGGAAACATTTCACCCTTACGCTCCGACTTGAGAATCACTTTCTTTGTCTTCTTCTCAATAATTTCAGAACCTTCATCGTTGAATGAGACTTTGAGACCTGTACCTCCAACAAGCTGAGATACACTGATGAGGTTGTGTTGTAGTCCTTCCACATAAGCCACCTTCCTTATAGTGAAATCACCATTGGTAATCATTCCGTATCCCTTTATGGTGCCGAAAGAATTGTTGCCAAACTTGACATTGCCACCGTTTGCAAGAGACCTGTATTCCCTGAGCTCCTCTTTCCTCCCTGTCATGTGACGCGAGCAGCCACTATCGATGTACCATTCTTCGTCGAACTGCTTGTCACTTATAACCTGCAAAAATTAAGCAGATTTAGGAACCCAAAGTTTCTTGGGTCCACGTGAGCTTTTCATAGGAACAGGAATAGTAAGAGAGATGTCAACAAGATATGTTCGTTTTATAAGTGTTGTTTCATCTTTCTTTTTAATGGAAAAAACTTTGATTTTATTAATATTAGATGCGTTCGGTTTAGACTCTGGTTTGGATGCATTAACCTTCTGTTTGCCTTTTTGTTCAGCTGACGAATGAGATTTTTGAGAACGAACAGAATGAGCTTTAGAGCAAGATGGAGATGAATTGGAAGAACTAGAAGAATTAGATGAATGAGAAGGAGTGGGCTTAGATTGAGATGACTTCTTAGTTGGAGACTCTAGGTGACCCTTTTGCTTTTGATCATTGGTGGGACTGACCTTAGAGTTTTGATCTCTTTTGACATCAGAAACGAACCTTTGCTTTCGGTTGGAGTCGGTCTGTGAACCGAACCTTTGCTTTCGGTTGAAGTCATCCTCAGAACCGAACCTTTGCTTTCGGTTGGATTCATTCTCAGAACCGAACCTTTGCTTTCGGTTGGTATTCTCTTCCGAACCGAACCTTGGCTTTCGGTTGTTGTGGCTCTCATGCTTTTTGACAGAATTGTTCTCAAACTTCAGGTTCTTGTCTTGATGTGTGAAATATGCATTCTGGGACTGCCAAAATTGTTTCCTTTCGGAGAGATTCTTCCTGTATCTTTGGTTCCTTTCACGTTTCTTATTTCTCATCTGCTTCGGTTGATGATGAATATTGGCTTTCATTTTTGGTTTCTCCTTGGCTGGTTCACTTTGAACTGTGGGAGTTTCACTTTGAACTGAGGAACTAGAGGGAATGTCTTCTTTTGCCGAACTACCATTCTCTTGAGGAATGTCTTTCGTACCACTGGTGCTTGGCTCATCGAAATTATCTGGCTTATTCAAGGGTTCTGGTATATATCTACCTTTACTCATCCATGAGGTTCTTTCTGATAAGCCTACCGGTTCGTTTGCATTATCTATTGGAGCGGACCAGAAGTACTCATCGCAGCCATCAGCATTGTCTTCGTTCATAATAGATGTGAGTTCAGCGGTCTGATGTTCGGTTACTCCAGTGACCTTGTAGACTTGATTTGGAGTGGTCCTGACCTTTTGATATACAACCGCTTTCTCTGCTAAGATCGGGGACTTTTGTTGGGACAATCGAGCGAACTCCACAAAATTTTCAGAAATTAGATTTTTGTGGTTTTCGGGTTCGTTTTTTACAAATTCTGAGCAGTCAACCGTGTCCTCTACAGAAATTTCACTCATGTTGTCGTCCTCATTAAGCTCAGATGCATTTTCAACATCAATTTTGTTTTCTGAGCTCAAGTTGGCGTTTAAAGAGTCAAATTTTTGTATGGTTTCGGTTCTCAGTTTGAGTCTATCATTTTCATCCAAAAGGTTTTTAAGCATGTCCTTGTGGTCCTTGGATTTAATGAAAGATTCTATTTTGTCCAGTCCATACATATAGGTTGGATTGACGTCATCAGATGATATCACACTCTCACAATTATAAGCTTCGGCATCGATTTCATCCTCTTTAAACTCAAGGAAGGGCAAAATCATGCGATGGATCTTTTGGCCTATTTCACAGTCCAAGTGAAGCTGAGTAATATTAGAATAAAGACGTTTTGCAATTAAACAAAAAACATTCCGCTGTTTTAACAACTTTAAATTCTCTCTTTGTAAATAAATGTTTTCGTCTTTAATTTTAACTAATTCAGACTCCTTCAACTCGATCCACATGCGCCGCTCCTCACTCTTCGAAGACACCCTACTTAATTGATCAGTTAGGTTAGAATTGGTGACTCGAGTTTGAGTTAAGCTACTATCTAGATGAGAAATTCTTGTATTAACATTTTTTAGTTCTTTCTCATATGAGGATTGTGGTACTTTAAATGAAAAGAAAACCGATTGTACCTTCTTGATCAGTTCATCGAGCTCATTGAACTACACGCTGAGCGGTTTGGCCATAAAGCACATGTCCTGCTGCTCCTTCGGTTCATTGCTTCCACCATCAGTGTTGTATCCCCTCATCTGAGATACATCGGACACCATGAAGCATCTTCCTCCACTGCTCTCCTCCTTTGTCACACGAGCCTTTCCATGAGTAGGCTTCCTCACTTCATCGTCTTCTGAGTCGGTTGACCAAACTTCCACGCTACCGAACTCGTCATCAGCAACCAAACCCTGCACAATTAGAGAATTCATGGAAGGGTTAGCGGTAGATTTCTTCTTTCTCATCTCGTCAAGCCTTTTCTGCAACAAGGCTTCCTCATCCTTTTCCTCGTCCTTTTCAGCCATCTTTATTAGGACACAATCCTTAGCATAGTGATTTTTCCCACCATAGTAGTAACAGCTTACTCCAGAATCACCATCTACCTTCGGTTCCTTCTTGGGCTCTTCAACCTTCGATTCATTGTTAACCTTTTCTGAACTATAACTCCCCTGCCAGTTTCGGTTTTTGTTGCTGGGGAATCTCTTCTTAATGAACCTCTTGGGGTTAGACACCATCATAGCATAATCCTCAGACGTGAGGTCATACTCCTCCAAGTTGAGGTCTTCATCCTCTATCACAGCTTTACTTTTTGACAGGAGGGCCAATGAACCTAGGCTTGAAACAACGTTCTTTTCCTGCAGCACAATCTTTTCCTGGGACTTCAGAATACCCACCAGTTTCACCAAAGAGTATGATTTAAACTGCTCATGGGCTTTAACCGTTGACACCACTGCTCTCCATTCTGAACTTAGACCATTTAAGAACGTAACCTTCTGCTCGATAAGCTTTCTTTCAATGTCATGTTTGATCATCCTGCTGAGAAGATGATTGAAGCGATCGAACGTCTGGGTCATAATTTCTTCGGCTCCTTGCCTGAATTCTCCAAACTCAGATAAGAGCAAGGTTTGGATAGAATGTTCAAGATCCTCGTCTGTAGAGTACAGTTCGCGAAGTCTATCCCAAACTTCCTTTGCCGTCGTGCATGAGCTGACCAACCTGAAAGTGTCGGACTGAAGGGCAAATCTGATCAATCTTAGCGCCTTGATATTGCACTAGAATTTATCCTTTTCATCTTGTGCAATATCTTTAACATCCTTCAGTAGATCATTGTACTCTTTTGAGTTTTGATAATCCTTAATGTTGCAGAGTGAGAAAACGGTCCATTGATAATTGCTTCCCATATGAGGTATCCATTATCCTCAGATCCTATAATGTAGTCTTCGAAGTGATGCGCCCAGACTTCATAATCATGGGTATATAGGATTGGAATCTTCGTGGTTGAACCGATGCTGTTGGAAATATTGATGGGGTTTGATTGCGACTCGTCCATTATGATCGAAAAACCTGTTTAAAGATCAGACTTGTAATAAATCAGATTAGGGCAAAACAATAAATATCAAGATACGTCAATAATGAGATGACGACTCAATAAATATCAGTAATTGCGGAAAAACCCTAATTGAAACCTTTTCACAGAAAAGATGTGTATCTATTGAGATGACGGCTCAATAGATCTATGGTTTGGAAGCGTTGCATATCTCAGATTTGGTCTGTATGGGAAGTGGGTCGAAGGGACTCGGTGAGTCCCAAAGTGGAACTCGGCGAGTTCTATGAAGATGGTCTTAGACTCGACGGGTTGGATGAACAACTCGGCGAGTCCTATGAAGATTGTCTGGAACTCGAGGAGTTGTTCATCAAACTCGGCGAGTCATATGAACTGATACTGAGTAAGAGGGTTTTAGGTGTTGAAGGTCCAACCCTTTGTATCTGTACGCGGAATTAGCAATTTAACGTGTAGCAATAGTCCCAGAAACCCAAATCCTCATAAAGGATGCTCTAGTGATGATTTGGAAGCGAGTAGGAGATCTACTCTTGGGGACTCGACGAGTTGTTCTTGGACTCGGCGAGTCGGATCGCGAGTCGGTTCTATCGTCCCAAGTAGTGAGTTAAGGGTGACTTAGTGAATGGGAAGAGGGACTTGTCGAGTAGGACCAGGTTAGTAGGAGAAGGACTCGACGAGTCTGTGCCATGACTCGGCGAGTCCAGTCAACTGGAAGTTGACTTTGACCAAGGGGTTGACCTTGGACCAGGGGTGGGTCAGTCATCTGACCTAAGGGTATTTATGAGTGGCTAATCTATGTTTATGATTTATAGCCGGAGGATTACCGGTTCAGCAGTCAGGCGCTTAGCAAGCAGACTTTCAGCAACTACTTTTCGATGTGAGTTACCTTCCAGTAGCAGTGGGTCTACGACCATAATGCCGGCCCACCAGGAGGAGTTGTATGATTAGATGATTGTCTCTGTGATATTCATCTAGGGTTGCTACTACCTCTGATATGTTTTAGTATGATATGATGCTATGTGCTAGTGACAGTAGGGAAGATTGTCCCCATATTACCGGTCGATAGGCCCGAAGGGGCAGTCATTCCCAATCATGCTAGATAGATTATGTGATATGTAGTACGTGGTAGTAGTAGGGTGAAATAGTCCCCAGCATCCGGTCGAGAGGACCAAAGGGGAGACCAGCACCTAGATATGCTAGTCAGTATCCGGTCGAGAGGACCGAAGGGGTAGGTCAGGCACCCAGATATGTCTGACAATATATGTATGTTATGTGGTTATATGGTATGTGGTACAGTGGGGGAACTCACCAAGCTTCGTGCTTATAGTTTTCAGTTTTGGTTTCAGGTACCTCTTCTTCGAAAAGGAAGGAGCTGGCGCGGTAGTGGCACATCATACACACATACTGTTTTTCCACCATCCGAGATTTTTTTCGGATTTGTACTCTGACTTTTGGTTGATTTAGTATTTTGGTTTTCAACCACGATGTATGGATGCAAAATGATTGATCAGACAATGTTTTATTTACAAATGTTTTGCAAAGTGTTTCATTAAAAATGAAATTTTTTGGCCCGTATTTTGGGATGTTACATCGTGACATGAAGATCATGACTGAAAGTCTAACATGAGATAGAGAGCGGGTCCAAGATTGGGCACCGCCTGCAGTCAGGAAGTCTTAGAGTTAGATACTCGTTCGAAGAAATATCAAAGTTATGGTTATTACATAGGATGAAGAGATAACGTATGGAGTTATCATGTGAGCCCTATTTCGTTGATGATTCCGGGATGTAATCATCCTAAGGGGGAGATAATTGTAACGACCGTAGATCCGGGCTAGTCAAATTAGAGATAATAGGGGTCGAAAATGACTTTTCAGAAAAAGATTATTTATAATAAATAGTCTTAACCAAGTTGTAGAATATGTCTCAAGGTTTCTGTACACATGAATAAAACCGAAATCCGAGTTATAACGAAGAAGTTATGTCCCGTCGAAGTTTTACGGCAAAACCGGCACGACACCAGGAAGCGTACATAGTTAATTTACGATAGAGCGACTTTTAGCCTTATCAATCTAAACGAAAGTTTTATTATATGTTAAACCGAGAACATAAAAAAAAGAACGCCCAAATCTGACTTTGTATGAGGAAGTTATGATTTTTCTAAGATTCGACTTAGCAGTGCACGGCCCGAAACTCGAATTTTAGTTCGAGTGTTTTTTGGCTTATGCGACCTAAATGAGAGTTGAATATCTCATTAATAGGAACTCAACGGTAAAAATATAGACGAAAACGAAGTCCGTATGAAGGAGTTACGAATTCTTCGTGGTCATTTAGCAGTCTAAACTCCTCCTACTGTTAAATTTGAGATCGGTCAAGAATTAGCCGACAGAGTCTAAATGAAAGTTGTAGACCTTGTTTTTACCTACGCGTGGATATAAAGAACGTCAAAAACGGGGTTCGTATGCGAAAGTTATGAATTTCGGAATATCGGCTGATTTCCACCCTATGTGCAATGCCACATGTCAGCACCAGGCTGCGCCTGGCTGTAGCCAGCCTGGCTCACGACGTGAATATTAAAAATTCACCACGTGAACCTTCCTCCAGCCCTATAAATAAGTGGTGAGGCCTCTATTCATTCCTCACACCTACCCTAGGGAACCTCCCCAGCACGAGGCGGAAGCCCCGGAGCGCCCAATGGCTCCAAGAAGAAGAGCCTTTCGGCTCGGGAAGACTGCTCAAGTGGCGACTGGTTTTGAGAAAAACCCACTGTAAGTGAGCTATGCCTACCCTATCTTTAGTATAGCTTATGTTTTAATATAGTAATGTTATTAGGAACTTATAATGAGTATTTGGGCCGTTATTATGAGTTATATAAGAGTGTTTCTTAACGCTTATATAATAGTAATAATATCTTGACTATTAATTAGTCGCGGTTAACGTTACAATAAACTCTAGTGGTAATGATACTAGGTTTTGTCCGAGGGAAATTGTTTTAACAGTAACGAAGTGATGTCCGAGTACCGAGTCATCACATTATCAGGTGAGTGCATAGTTACTTTCATCTTACACATAGATATGAAGTATTTTATATAAACTATGTGCTATGTGTGAATATTATCTGTATAATTGCTATCTATGTTGAATGAACAATTTTATACATGTTTTAAATGATTTAAACTGTATATGTATTTTATATATACGATCATGTTGGGGTAAAAGATGGGTAGATTTAATAGATGGAGTATGAGTTGGATGATGAGTTGAGAGGTGAAATAGACCGTGAGGTAAGGGTGAGAGGTGGACGATGTGAGAAGCCTTTTTCCCAAATGATGGCCCCATAATTTAGCAGATTATGGATGACAACCACAGACTATTGTAGACAGTCTAGTGGAACACTAGCAGGCCCGCAACCTGTAGGTGTTGTGAACGATGTGTTCACCGGTGTACTCTAAAAGCCCATTGACACGTATTGTAAGTGGATATTGTCGATAAATGATATAGCCCTAGCAGTTATGGATTTAGTGCATGTTGAGCAAACCGTGGCAGCTATAGATTTAGTGCCCGTTAATTAAACCCTGGCAATGATGGATTTCGTGTCGATTCCTTAGGATGATCCTTAGGAAAGAATTAACGAGGAGTAGCTGATTCTTAGGATAGACCCTTAAGAGTAAAGAAGATAATGGGGATGGGTAATTGGGTTAACTGTTTGACGATTAAACATAATAATTATATTATTGTGGATTGAAAACCCTATGTACTCACCAGGTTTCCCAACCTGACCCTCTCAGTTTATTTATATCACAGGTGTTAATATGAATTCACCTTACACTGAGAGATTAAGGAGATATAGATCACTAGTGATAATGAATGTAAGTTCTGTTTATGCTTATGTTTCTTTATTAACGATGACATCCCAAATGTTTTAAAATGAATAAAAATACATTTCTTCAGAATTGCTTTGATAACGTATTTATCATGTTTTACTGGGAACAAATTCCGCAACATTTTTATTAAAAGAAGTACTCTGATTTTTATAAAGCATAAACAAAATCGGTCTTTTCTGGCCGTGAAAAATGGGGATGTCACACTAGTCTTCTTAGAGAAACTATAGCCGATTTTAAGTACCTCCAAGCTTTCTCTCAAGTTCTCCAATTGTTGGTGGTGCTTTGTGAACCATTTGTGGCATCACACTTGAGATGTTAAGTTCTTAAAGGCCAAAATACAACAATCTACAACAAGAGGTATTCTTCTAACTAGTTTTTATGATTCATATACCAAAATTTTGTATGCTAGTTAGGCTGGATGCTTTGGAAAACAATATTTCATGTATAATTAGAGAAAACTTAGACCCAAAGCATCTAGGGTTGTATGTGCCCCATAGGAGTGTTATTATTCTCAAAACTCATTAGTGGTATCTAAGCCTAGGGTGTTTTCTCTAATATTGATGCATTGGTAATTGTTTAAAGCAAGAAAATCGTTTTCTTTGGAATCTGACTGATGACGACGACATGGTCAATGTGACCACGATGTGGTGACTGTTCAGTGGAAAATTTTTAGGTTTTTTAGCCTAAATTGGATTAGGATAATTACAACAAATTGTTTTATATCACAAAAACAATCATGTTTTTCTGATATGGTAGTGATTATCCTCATCCAATTAAAAGATAATTGTCAAAATTTTGAGATAATTGTTAGTTTATATGATAAGCTAGTTACTTGTAAATTGTTGATTTGATATTATCTTGTTGTACGAGTTAGATTAGATCAATGACAAATTACATGATAATTTTATTGGTTAAAATTTATCTAAATGCTTTTAAAGAATTCCATAATTTGTCCTCAAGTTATGGAAAATGAAAAGTCTCATTCATAAAAAATGCTTTAACTCATAAGTTATGGAAACCAAGAGTTTTGAAGAGTTTCAAAACCTGCCCTCAACCCTTATACTATTATAATATTAAAATTTTAATAATTATATATATATATATATATATATATATATATATATATATATGTATAAGACAAGTCAGTCTTATCGATAGTAGACCTCATTCACGAAGTCGGTCTATAAGGGGGTGGGGGGGGATATAAGGAAATTGCCTATAAAATGGCGATTGAATGGGTGTCCACTCTCACCCACCACTTCCTTGAATGGTGGAGGGTCGTTAGCTGAACAGGTAGGATCGGACATTAATTCTCATTAAAAGTATAATGATCATTATAAAGTAACTAAATGTTTTATAAAATTTCCAATCATAGTTATTTTAGGAAAAATGTGAAAATGATGTTATTCCATGAAATTGCACTTTGCACCTTGCCAAGTCGTTAGTGGAGCGTGTGTGGTTAATCAGCACACTATCTTGGACTAACAAGGGTGGAAAAGGGCAGCTTGATGTTTGTCATCGATCAATGGAGCATGTGTGGTAAACTTGCACATTGATTAGGTGATAAATGACATTGAGTGTACCAAGCACATTTGCATGGTTATTCACATCTTGTTTGTGATCCTCGGTATCCCAGTCACAAACTTGAAGGGCATAATCGGGATTTAAAAAGACCATTGAAAAGTTCAATGAATCTCAAGAGAATCTAGGAATTTCAATTCATTTAAAACTTAATAATCTACTTCGTTTTTCATGGTGGAAATTGGTAAATCGTCATTTGCATACCTTCAAATACTTTGCAATTGGATTATGGAATCCCTCTTCTGAATTGTAAAATATTATGTTGGGTCCTAGCCTTAATATTTTATTTTGGTGGTATATTAAGGATTCTTATCTAATCTAAACTTTGTCTTTCTTTTCAGATGTCTTCCAACACCACTTCTGGCTCAAACCGTTCTAGCTCTTTCTCCCTCATGAACTTTTGTAGGAGGGTCATCTTTGATGATTTGAATTTCAATGATTGGATTCAAAACATTAGGATGGTCACTCGGTACAGAGACAAGGAATATGTCCTCGATAAAGAGCTTAAGGAGATTGATAAAGCCACTGTTACTCCCGAAGAGGTTGCAGAATATAGGGCACATGAGAAGGACGCCATAAAGGTGTCATGCATGATGCTTGCCACTATGATAGTTGAGCTTCAAAAATCCTATGAGGACTACTACCCTATTGAGATGCACCAAGACATGACGGAAAGATACCATCAAAATGCTCGTCAGGAATGGTGTGAAATCATTGGCTCCATGATAACAACAAAAATAAAGGATGGAGAGTCCATCACGGACTAATTGTAGAAAATGCAAAGGTTTGTGGACCACTTGCTAAAGTTGAATGTTAACATCAATGAAGAGTTGGCTATTGATACAAACAATGAAAGGAAATAATGTTTCTTGCCATATCGGGCGATTAGCCAATGATTTCGGGTTGTGAGGCCTTCATGAGGCTTGAGATTTATGACAAGCTCGAACAACGTAGTGAGCGTTGTATTTTCATCGTCTACCCGCAAAAGTCTTTTGGATATCTTTTCTACAGACCGAGTGACAATGTTGTCTTTGTTGCAAGGAGATGGGTTTTCCAAGAGAGAGAACTCATATGCCAAGAGGACAGTGGGAGGAAAATTGAACTTGAAGAGCTTCAAGAGTTAAGTGATGAAGGAACCTCAAACCTTAGCCCTCAACCTGAGGAGGAAACTCCTGTTGAACTAGTTAACGAGTCCTTACCTCTGAGGCGTTCCAGCAGAGTTAGTGTTTCACCTGTGGTATATGGTTTCCATATTACTACAGATGGTGATAAATTTATTAGTGACATCACACTGGTAAATTTGGATGAACCTAACAACTACAAGGAACCCATGTTAGGCCCTAAATCTGTAAAATCGAAAGAGGCTAGGGACAACGAGATTATGTCCATGTATGACAATCAAGTTTGGAACTTGGTTGACAATGTACCAGGTCATAAGATAGTTGGGTGCAAATGGATCTTCAAGAAGAAGACCGACATAGATGGGAAAGTACACACATATAAGGCTCGATTGGTTGCGAAGGGCTTTACTCAAAGTCATAGAGTTGACTATGATGAAACCTTCTCTCCAGTAGCGAAGATAAAATCTATAAGGGTTTTGCTTTCCATAGTTGCATTTCCTAATTACAAAATGATGGGTTTTGGTTATAAGAACATCCTATGTGCTCATACAAACCCTAATGCTTGGATCTAGGTTTCTCAATTGTACATGCAAGTTATCCAAGACTATAAACCCTAATTCTAGCATTCAAGTAATCATATCAACATGAGAATAGGTTTAAGATGTTACCTTGATTGTTATGTAGCAATAACAATCCCAATTCCTCCTAGTGTTGACTTTAGAAAGCTTAGAGTCACAAGTGTCACTCCTCTAATGGTTCACAAACACCAAGAGCAAGAGGATGAAGAGGAGAGTTAAAGGAGGCTGCCCAAAAACGTCTACAAACCCTAAAAGGAGTCATGTCCACGCTTTTTAGGCATAAGGGGTCTATATATAGTGAGGCTATTAGGGTTATCAAACAAGGAAACCCTAATTTGGATGCTTAATCCCTAAGCAACCCATGGACTCCTTTAATTAAGGCCTTGGACGATTTCCTCATGGGCTTTCCCATAGAATTCGTCCACTCCTTAATATAAGGCAATCCATAGCCCAAATTGCAATTATCTTATAATTACAATTCCAGTCCCTTAAGTTTAATTAATCTCTTTTAGTCACAAAACTAATTACCAATTAATTATTGACTAATATTAATTAAACAATATCATTTCTCCTTTAATATATTATTCTCATAATATATTAATAAATCATATTTAATCCTTTCTCTCTATAATTCATCCTATCAAGTTGCTTTGGTGAAGGCAACCCAAAAGGACCATGCACCATCGGGTCAAGTACATACCAAAATAGTTATGGACTTAGACACTAATCCAACACAAAATATGGAAAATGGATGTCCAAACCACCGCTTTCCTTAGTGGGAAGTTGGCTGAAGATATTTACATGAGTCAACCAGAGAGTTTTGTCAGTGCAAAGTACCCTAATAGATTGTGTAAGCTTGAGAAATCCATTTATGGGTTAAAACAAGCATCTCACAGATGAAATCTTTGTTTTGATGAGAAAGTCAAAGAGTTTGGATTTTTGAGAAGCGAGGATGAGTCCTATGTATATGTCAAAGATAGTGGGAGTATAGTTAGCTTTCTGGTGTTGTATGTGGATGGCATACTTCTCATATGAAATGACATCCTAGCCTTGCAGGAGGTTAAGTCCTAGCTTAGGAAGTGCTTCGCTATGAAGTGTTAGGTTTTGAGCATTCTAACACTCCTATGGTGTACATGCAACCCTAAATACCTTGGATCTATGTTTTCTCTATTATACATGCAAATATCAATTTCCAAGGTATTTATCGTAACTAGCATATTATGAATGGATAAACTTTGACTCATATGCTTGTACTGACTACTTGTTGAATCATACACAAAGGCACGTTTTATAACATCGAGTTACCAATGCGTTTTCGTGCAATCAATGTATAACCAACTCATAGTCAACAACTCATATCTCTAGGTTTGATGAATATAAGATATTATCATCTCATGATTCACTTGTGATAAAATCCATGAAGTGATTCGCATGAGCGTGGGTTTAATCCAATACTAAGAACTTATGAGCACTCATGAATGTTGTAGAAACTATTGCTATGTCTAATGCACCTTAGACAAATCTTACAAGCCAGATTCATGACAATCTTGATTCATATCTACTTCCAACATATTATGACTGTGGATGGTTAGAATAAAATAATTATTCTGGAAGTCAAAACATGCAAAGTGAAACACAAGAATAATATTAATCCTATATGGCCCTAACACTTTGAGAGTAATAAAAACACCTTTTATCTAAGTACCATATTGATTACTCATTATTCAATGTTTCCATTTTATCAACATAATACTTGAATTGAAACAATATTCATGCCATCCACCAAGCATGCATACTATGTTCGTCCAAACAATAGCTATGCCATACTCTAAGTATGCACACTATGTTTACATATGGTCTTCTCTTTGTGAAATAGATCAATTGAAAATATTTCAATGATGTTTATTTCACAATTCCAATCCTTCTTGTAAATGTATAAATACCAAACTCTTGCCATTTACTATAATCTGTTTGATTCTAAACTTATATGCAATGATCCCCTGGTAATGACTATGCACAAAGTCACAAAGATTTGGCAACAGACATTACAGGGTATTCCAATGGAAAGCAATACCATGGAGATGAAGTCTCATATTCAAAGTACATTCCTTTGAACATCCTTCTTTGCATTAAGTTCTTTAATCTTACACAGATTCAAAGAATAACTTAACCTATGGAAACAATTCCATATTCCCATTTTGACCATCACTTTTGAACAAGAGTTGCCACTTTTCAACATATGTCAATATGGTCCTTACTTTATACTTCCAATTGTCCATGAGTGACCAATCTTTGGTAACCTCAGATTGTCCTCGACAATTGCTTAATCATTTTAGTCATGTCCAGTTCTATTCCTTTTTCCCTCCTAATGTCCTAGGCATTTGGAAAATTTGAAATAGATAGATATTATAGCACATGTAATCAAACCTATACCCAAAGCATATGGGACATGATTCATGCTATAAAATTTTTTATTTGCCATATTCTCACAATTCGAACGATGATGAGGTATGTCGTAATCATAATCGAAGCTTGTAGAATTGGAATGAAGTATAAAATCCTCTCCCTTAATTATAGCAAAACAACTTTTTCAAGGCGAATTGTAACTTTTGTTTTATATAATTAATATTGCTCCCACTAGCATAATGATTATTATCTTACTAGCATAACACCTATGCTCCCACCAACTTTGACATGTATCTAGAGATCATTTGGACTTTTAGAACTCAATACTTTATTGACTTTCTTACCAAAGTTCAGATTTCTGATACGCAATTGCTTTGATAAGACTTTATCAAAATCATACACCTTTCCTTAGATAGCTTACTTGTGTGTCTAAACAATTATGAAGAGGGATGCCGTAATCATAATGTTTAAACCTTTTGTCATTCTCACAATTGCTATCTACTTAAGATCTACTTAGTGAAAGAGTTTCCTCACCATCATTTTCATGAATCGGAGAGAAACCTTATGACACTTAGATTTTATGGTGTATATGTTCCTATCCATGTGAATTTGTCATAACCATAGTCACAAGACAAGGTCAGTGAGAAATCCAAACTCATATGTACTGAACTTGGCCAATCTCATTTTCTTGCCACCCGTCAACACAACGGCCTACCATTGGTTCCAGGTTGTTCTGCAAACAATTAAGAACTCATAGAACTTACAAGCATAGCCAACTTTAACTAGAATGGCACAGAAACAAGAATAAGTCAACACGATAGGTTATAAACCTTAAGTCGTGGGCTAGTGATTAACAAGACTCTTGATCAGTTCTTGAAACTATCTCAAGACTCCCACTGTCCTCTTGACATATAAGATTCTCTTTGTCAAGAACCAAACCTTGAAAAAACAAATATTTAAGAGTTAGTGCGGATTCTTATCAAGGAAAAACATTTCTCATAATTGGTCTTAGTTGGTCTTTGTCTTATCCAAAACATCACAACTTACCAATTTCAAATGTACAAGAGTAAGAAAAAATTTTACTCTACATTTGACAAGTGTTTTAAACCTTTCTTAATATTATATCACTCAACGCTCAATCTTGGAGTATAACTCTAAGATTTGATTTTAGAACGAAGTATGATTTATCTTTTGATTTAACCATTTCAACAATTCATGATTCCTCCCCTTAGCCAAACAATTGAACTAAGGTGTCCTTAGAGGATCAATTGTGATATGGTTTGATAATCACTAAGATAATCATAAAACAAGATACTCAAGTACTCTCCCATCTCTTCAGATTTGAGAAACTTTTATCTTCCTACCTTATTTGATTCTTCTTATCCGTTCTGTCATACATTGAAACTTTCTAATGTTTTAGAATTACACTTAAACTTGTAAGCATAACCATATTTACTAAACTTTAGTGAATCATGACGAATAGTCTTTGCGGTGGACCTGATCAGCACACACCCAAGTGTACCCGATCCCTTTGTCCTTCACTTGACTCATATATACATATGAACAAGGAATTAGTCTTAATTTCCTAAAGATGAAAAATTCTCATTCATCATACAATACAAGTTACATGATTCCAAGTTTCTTTCCAACTGAACCTTGGGTGATGAGAATCTTTCTTTATTTGGTAAATTATGACACTACCACAAATGAAAGAATCAAATCAAGTTACCAATATTGCTTATCAATGGAAACATATAAAAAACAATTTTTTTCCATAAATGTCATTGTAAGGATACTTTAAAATAAATCAAAACAAAATTTTCTTTTATTTTAAAACTTGCAGAAAAACTTAACCTTACAATGCAAATACATATAAAAACTTGTTGTTATATATTCCTAAGCAATATTCCATAACTCTTATGCAACGGCTCAAAATTCTGGTCATCGAACCATTCGATCAAAATTAGCACACTCTTTCTTTAAGCTTCCTTTGATTCTACCAAAACATCAAAATGTAATTACATTAAATCATGTATTAAGAATCACAAAAACAGACTTAATAGAGTTAGATAATGGAGTTTACCCGAAGTAAAGTCAAACCTTTTGAATTTACCTTCCTTATGAAATTTCAGGTAAATTGGGCAGTTTCACAACCAATGTCCCTTTTATTGGCAAAAGAAATATATGGACTCTTTGGAAATGGTACACGAGACTATCAAAGACTTAGCCTTTCTCATTACCATTGGGTCAAATGATTTGACCATGGCCGATCCCTTTCCATTGGGAAGAGAAAGTTTTTCTGGACTTCTAGTGTTATCATTGTTAATATCCATGGAAGTTTGGGAAGTAGATCTTCCAAGCTAATTTGCTTTACCAATGCTCCAAATCATTGCTGATTCAGCATCATCAAGCAAATAAGTATGATCATTAAGAATCATGTCGTGATCTGTCATTAGGGAGTGACTGAAGAACCAACTCCGCAGCCAGCTACCTCGAGACTTAGACACCCGACTCTCCCGAATTGTCAATATGTGACTTAACCTTTAAGATGTAAGCACATATAGACTTTGCTTGCCAACAGGGATTGAGTGACTTAGAACTTATCAAGTCTTGAAACTTGTGGGATAGGGAGGTTTATTAGAGGAGGTGAAGTATGATTTCCAGTCCCATTAATGCGCAACAAAGGGATTGATCTTTCACTTTGGTTGCCATTTGGGACATCATATTCATTAGGAAGCTTGTTCCTAAAGATTTGGGAAGACCAAAGTTGTCAGAAGGAGACATCTATAAGGGAGAAATTCAAGTTAGTTGATTTAAAGTCCTTAATATAACACCCAATATGAAATATTAAGGCTAGGACCCAACAAACTATTTTATACCTTGGAAGAGGGATGCCGTAATCCAAGTTATACAATATTTGAAGGTAGGTAAATGACGATTTACCAATTTCCTCCATGAAAAACGAAATTGAATTAAGTTTTAATTGGATTTGAAACTCCTAGATCTTTTGAGATTCATTGAACTTTCAATGGAATGTTTAAATCTCGATTGTGCCCTCTCAAGTTTGTGACTGGGATGTCGAGGAACCCAAACAAGGTGTGAATAACCACGCAAATTAACTTGGTACCCTTAATTTTATCACCCAATCGATGTGCTGGTTAACCACATGCGCTCCACCGATCTATGATAAAACTTAAGTCACCCTTTGCCACACATTTTCAGTCTCATGTTAGTGTGCCGGTTAACCACACATGCTCCACTAACGAATTAACAAAGGTGCAAAGTGTAATCTCATGGGTTAGTACCAGTTCACATTTTCTTAAGTAACTAAGATTTATAATTTATAAGTGTTTAGTTACTTAGTATTTATCATTATACTGTTAATGAAGGGACAATTATAATCCTTTCCTACCCGTTCAGCTAACGACGCTCCACCAGTCAAGGAAACAGTGGGTGAGAGTGGACACCTATTAAACTGTCATTTTATAGGCAGTAACCTTATACCCCTTATAGACCGGCTTCGTGAATGAGGCCTACTAATGGTAAGATTGACTTTATCTTATACATATCTATATAATTAAAATTATAATAATAATATAAGGTTGTATTTTAAACATTTAAAATACTTGGTGGTTTAATCTATTAATTAAACTATACTCTTAATTTAAATAAACTTAAACCATGTCTTTATGGAATTATTAACTCTTTTAATTAAACACTTTAATTAATTTAATAAAGTCCATAAAGTTTGAATTTTAACTTTTAAAATTATAGAGTTTGGAATTAAAGCATTAATGTATGTGAGACTTTATAAATTCCAAAACATGAGGGCAAATTTCGAAACTACTCAAAACCTTTCATTTGATAACTTATGAGTTAATGGTTCATTAAAATGAAGATTCTTCATTTTTATGTAACTCCTTATCTTTTAATAACAATTTTAAGGAAGTGATTTTTCAACATCCAAAACTTGAGGACAAGTTATGGAGTCATCAAAACAATTTAATGAAAAGACTCTTCATTTTTTGTGTAAGCTATGGAACTTTTATGAGCTTTAAGATTCATAAATGTGACCTTTTATGTAACTTTGATGACAAGTTACAAAAACACCATTTATGAACTTCTTTTAGATTAATATGGATTGAAAGCAACTAACAAATAATATTTTTCATCAATCCAACTTACTCATAAAACAATGCAACAGAAAAAAAAACTTTTGGTAATCCATAACTTGAGGACAAGTTATGAAGTCCATACAATTTCATCAAGATCATGAATTATACTAATAAACAATTTGCACATAATTTCTATGATCTAACAAAACTCATAAGCATGAACATTCATAATGAGCAATTTTTCAAGAATTACATAAACACATATAAAACTTTAAACTTTGATTATAACATTGAAATTGGTTTAGCATAATCATTACCACATTAAAAAAAATAGGTTTTATAAGTCCAAAACAGTCAAAGGTAATGATTCTAGACCAATTCCAACACCAAAACTCAAAGATATGATGTTTGGGGGTCCAACTCGTCAAGTGCATGAACAAAGTCGGCTAGTTGGATGAGTTTTGCCTAGGACTCGTCGAGTCCCTTTATGGACTCGTCGAGTCCCCTGCCAAACAGCACAAAACTTCATTTTTTTGAGCCAATTTTGCAAGTATAAGTGAAAACAAGCCTAGGCTCTGATACCACTGTTGGGTTTTGAGCATTTTAACACTCCTATGGTATACATGCAACCCTAAATACCTTGGATCTATGTTTTCTCTATTATACATGTAAATATCAGTTTCCAAGGTATTTATCCTAACTAGCATATTATGAAGTACAAGTAATATAAAATCTAGTAGAATTACACGCCTCTTTATTGGTGCTTGATTCCATGTAGCTTGAGAGCCTAGTGCCCCAAATGTGACACCTCAAATGGTTCACACAACATCATAGCACTTGGAATAACTTAGAGAGAAATCATCACTTCATGAAATCGGCTTGCCCTCCACACATAGATTAGTCGCCGATTTTGACAAGAATGATATGTTTATATAGTGTGACACAATTAGGGTAAACCCTAATTGTCATGGATTTCCATTTCCTTGGATCCATGGGTTCAAATACACCATCAAGCATCCTATGGGTTTTATCCCAACTTGATAATCCATGGAGCAATAGCCCACTATATAAGTATGGATGATTTACACAATCAACCCATATATTTAATTAGTCTTCTTTTGATCACCTAATTAATTCTAGATTAATTCTTGATCAATACTAATTAAATAATCCTATTAATATATTAGAACTTATAATATATTAATAAACCTTAAGTGTTATTTCTCTCATTTTAGTCTATCCAAATGCATGATGCCATGCAACCCAAATGGACCATGTCGGGTCGGGTCAAGTCTTACCAATTATAGTTATGCACTTAGACATTAATCCAACATGAAAGACCTTGGGGAAGCTGCCTATATTCTAGGGATAAAGATATTGAGAAACAGGAGCAAAAGACTAATAGGACTTACTCAAAGTACCTACTTGGACAAAGTGTTGAAGCATTTCAACATGGAGAATTCCAAGAAAGGTGACTTACCTATCCATAGCAATACCAAGCTGAGTAAGACTCAGAGCCCGAGTACAAAGGCCAAGATAGCAAAGATGAGTCGAGTACCATATGCTTCCATAGTTGGCTCGATCATGTATGCCATGACTGATGGGTTTTTGAGCAAAACATCAATCCTATGGTGCACATGCAAAACCCTAAAGCTTTGGATCTAGGTTTCTCTATTGTACATGCAAGTTATCCAAAGCTTATAAACCCTAGATCTAGCATATCAAAAATGAAATAACATATAAAACAGGTTTAGATGATTACCTTTTGATTGTTTCAAGAATCTTCAAGCTTTGAGAGTCTAGTATCACAAATGTAATACCTCTAATCGATCACAAACACCAAGGCATGAAGGATAATCTAGGAGAGAGGATATGTAGGCACAAAATCGACTCTAAGGACTCTAGGGTTCTTCTGGTTTCTGATTTTGGATGCCCTGGGGTCCTTTATATAGTGTTGCTGCTAGGGTTTCAGTCAAAACCCTAATTGGATTACTTAGGCCTTAAACAGTCTAATGGAACATTCTGGAATGAGGCTTGGACGATTTCAAGGTGGGCTTCCACCCTAATTTTGTCCACCCCCTTAATCCACAAGATCCACAACCCTAAATCCAATTATCTTATAATTGCCATTCTAGTCCCCTAAGTTCAATTAAACTCTTTTGATGACATAATTAATTTCATAATTAATTCTTGAATAATATTAATTAACTAATATGATTTCTCTTTTAATATACTATTCTTATAAAATATTAATAAACCATAATAACCTCTTTCTCCATTAATCATCCAATCAAGTTGCTTTGGTGATGGTAACCCAAAAGAACCATGCTACAACCGGGTCAAGTACATACCACATATAGTTATGGACTTAGACACTAATCCAATAGTCTCTCACTTGGATAAGTCTAATAATTATAAATGCAAATACGACTTCAAAATCCGATTAGCAATCGTAGCTCTCAAAAGGAGCTGTCGAACTCTGACTCATCCTTTAGACAAGGGATCGTATAGTCCTCCGTTCTCAAGATATCGTGCAGAAAATTACATGGAACATAGTCAAACTTATTGTCCAGAAGTTTGTTTCTCGATCTCTGATTTGTCTGACATAGAACTTAATTGAACACATTAATTTTGTCTTGACCGTGACCGACTCATAAGTTAATCCAAATCATAGAGGGACCCATATATCGCTTTTACCCTCTTAGGATAAAAGGAACATATAAACTTCAACTTATATTCATTTACTATTCACTCATCAAATGTAACACTCGTGTTTCTAGCCTAGGCATTTATATTGATTTGATAGTCTAGGTTAACCTTTGTAACTCATTTTGAAGAAATAAAAAGGAATTATGTGAATATTATGTGAATTATGTGTTTTATGCTTAATTATTAGGGCTTAATTAATTAAGAATAAAAATAAACGTCAAAATTAAAGTGTGAGATAAGCCCAATATCTTTACACAAACTTGTAGTGGTCGAAACAAGAATTTCAGGGATATAAAGAATACCAAAATCCGAGTTATAACGAAGAAGTTATGACTTGTCGAAGTTTCGCGACAAAACCGACACGGTGCTGAATGTCGTAAAAAGTGAGTTTTTGATAAACTACTTTTTAGCCTTAGTAATCTAAACGAAAGTCGTAGTATTTGTTAAACCGAGAAGTTCGATAAAAAGAACGCCCAAATCTGACTTCGTATGAGGAAGTTATGATTTTTCGAAGTTTCAGCGTAGCAGTAGACAGCTAAAAACTTGAATTTTAGATCGAGTGATTTTTAGCCGACACAACCTAAACGAGAATTGAAGGTCTTGTCATTAGGAGCACAACGGTAATAAGTCTGACGAAAACGGACGTTGGATGAAGAAGTTATGAATTTTTAACGGATTTCCTGTCCCGGTCTGTTAAAAATAATAATATAAAATTTAAATTCAAAATTAGCCAACGAAGTCTAAATGGAAGTTGTAGATCGTAATTTTAGCTACGCATGCATATAAAGAACGTCAAAAACGAAGCTTGTATGCGAAAGTTATGGATTTTAGAAGTTTTGGCGCGAAAACCGAGAAATTTCGCATAGTCACACTTTGCCACGTCACCCTCGCTTAGAATGTGACACGTGTCCTGCTGAGTCACCAGGCTGCTGAGTCACCGAAACTGCTGAGTCATGCGAAGCCACATGCCCTCTTCTGATTCGACCGAGGAGGAGGCCCAATCCGAAGCAGCCAGCTCCCCAACCGAAGCTTCGCCCTGCTGCCGCGTGTTTTGAGCCTCACTTAACCTAGCTCCGAGCCTCGCAGGTGCACCAGTAGACTCCGGTCCACTTAGAAGTTGCCAACGAGCCCTCGCAGGTGCGAGCCATGTGCGAGCCTTCGCCTGCGAACCTTCTCAGCCGTTGGATCAAAAGCTTCTCAGCCATCCGATCAGAATCTTCACCCTATAAATAGAAGGCTGCGAGCCTTCTCGGATATTTTTAAGGAATTGCCACTTTTAACCCCTAAACCCATATTTTCTCCATCTTAACATGCCGCAAAGCCCCGGTATCGATTGTAAAGCCCGGAATACCTCATGAAGTGCCCAAGAAGCCCGAAAAATTTATCTTTTCGGTTTCGAATCCCGACTTTTGCAGAGCCCAGTTTCTCAATAAAACTCTCGGTTTTATTAGAAACGATCGTTTTAGGAAATTAATTGCTGCCCGATTTTCACCAAAATACATGAGTGTGTAGTTACTTTCAATTTACACATAGATATGAAGTATTTACCTTGAAATACGTGTTATGTGTAAATATGCTAATTGTTTATTCGAGGTGACTGTTGAATTGATGTTTTATACAAGTTTTAAACTGTATATATTTTATCTACATAATATGTTGGGTAGAACATGGGTAGATGAAATAGTTGATGTGTGTTAAAATGGTGAGAGGCCTCGATGTTGTTGTTGTTTTTGTTGTTGTTGTAGTCATCTAGCGGAGTATAGATGACGACCACAGACTTTCTAGATAGTCCAGTGGAACACTAGCAGGTTCACAACTTGTAGGTGTTGATGAATTAAATGTTCATTGGCGTACTCTATCCCCCTCATGGTTGCCTTAAGCACATGTATGGCTGAGGAAACCCCTTAGCAGTAGTGTCGATCCCGATGATAATCCTTAGGCTAGGTCCCTTGTGATAGGTGTTTAGGGACGTAAAGTGAGGACAACGGGAATGGGTAATTAGGGTTATTGTTGATTGGTGAACTTAACAAATATATTATTATTGTGGGTTGAAAACCCTATATGCTCACCAGGCTCCCAATCCTGACCCACTCAGTTTTATGATTACAGGTAGTGGACCCCGAGCATAGTTGGAGGACGACGAGAGATTTTTGGATTATAGGCCAGTAGTTGTAAATAGCTTTTGAAAGGCTTATCATGTCTTGTTTATGTTTTTGATCTGTATCGGAACATGACATCCCGAGGTTTTGATATAAATGGAAAATATATATACCTTCTTAATGAAGGATTTTGATAAACTTTTATCATATGTTGTTTGGGGACCAATTTTGCAACATCTTTTAAAAAGATTTCTCTGATTTTATTTTAAAAAGCATAAATTAAATCAGTCTTTTCTGGCCGAGAAATATGGGGATGTCACAGTTGGTATTAGAGCATTAGTTTAAGCGAACTCAGAAATTGTAGAATTTCTAGACTTGAACTTAGAATGCTAAGTGATGATTGTGATATGAGTGTCTACCATATTTTAGACACGAGCACTAGTTTATTTTAGGGAAGACGCCTAAAATGACCTTATGTGCTAAATGCTATGTGTTTGCCATGTGTGCCATTATTTTTTCAGATCTTTGGTCTGTTGCTGACCGGATCTGGAAACCTTATGAGTGTAGGATTCTAAGCGTATGATTACGAGATTAGAACTAACATGTAAACGCTTCGGAGTGATAAGGGAATTGAAATGTCTAACAAGAATAAAGACCTAAATTCGCCTTATTCGGTATATAGATTGTAATGGCAAGAATTCAGAGTGGAGCTGGAAATGCAAACAGAAACCAACAACCACAACCCCAAGTGGTGGAACAGGTGCCTATAGTAGGAGCTGCACCCGAACCCATCACCATGGCTGGAGTACGAACTATGATTCAGACCATGTTGGCTGAACAGAGGGAGGAATTGAGGCAAATGTTACTGAACGACAGGGATGAACCTTCAATTCTTGTTGAACAACGTGAACTAAATGACGATCGGTCTGAAGAAGGGAACAACAGTAGATCGGTTGGTCATAGTGAACCACTTGTGGTTGGGAGGAATAACCACGAGGGTAGAATGGAGAGAAATGGGTGCAATTATAAGGACTTTATGACTTGCAAGCCATCAACCTTCAATGGAAAAGAAGATCATGTCGGAGTAATGGATTGGATCTCGGAAATGGAGTTGGCTTTCATGACTTGTGATTGCCAAGGCAAGTTACAAACTACGTTTGCAGTACGTCAGTTCAGGGGTAGTGCTGCTCATTGGTGGAGCACTTTGGGGAAAACCCTAGGCCCTAATGAGCCACTGCAATTAACTTGGGCAGAGTTCTTAGTGCACTTCAAGCGCAAGTACTGCTCGACCCAAAACGTACTTGAGTTAGAAAACCAATTTCTAACGTTGCAGAAAGGGAGTATGACCGGTGACGAATATACGAATAACTTTACAGAAAAAATGGAGTTTGCTTTGCGTGTTGTCCCAGATGAGTTGGAAAAGATAGACAGTTACGCAAAGGGACTTCCATGGGAGTACACGGTGCCAGTACGTCAGGCACTTACTTTGGAGGCAGCTATCTGGGCTGCCAAGTCTGTTGAAGATATGATAAAAGGGAGAGCCGCCAGAAAGGTTGAAGTTGGCGAAAAGAGAAAGTTTGAAGGAACTTCAGGTTCCAATAAAAAGAACAAGATCTCGAAGACTGGTTCAAGAAAGTTTGGAGGAGGAGCCGAAGCCAAGTGGTGTGACAAGTGTAAGAAGAAACATGTTGGGAAGTGCAGCGTGGAAGTCACTTGTTACAAATGTGGAAAGCCAGGGCATTATGCCAATGAATGCACCTTCAATAAGAATGTATGTTTTGGGTGCAATGAAGAAGGGCATATCTTGAGGGACTGCCCGAAGAAGAAGGAAGCAGCAAAACCCAATCTACCACCAAAGCCGAAGGCGAGAGCCTTCCAGATGACGCTCGAAGCTGCGAAAGAAGAAGCCAATGTCGCTTTAGGTACCTTTCTCGTAAACGAATTGCCCGCCCAAATTTTGTTTGACTCTGGAGCCAATTACTCCTTTATATCGCATGAATTTGGTAGAAAGTTAGCTTTACCTGTAGATAGGCTAGTAATGCCTTATTAGTCGAGATTGCTAGTGGCAAGTTTGTACCTATTAGCCATCGTATGAAAAACATCCTCATTGACTTGGATGGGAATAAGTTCCAAGAGGAATTATTGCCTATCGAGTTAAATGGATTCGACATAGTTTTAGGAATGGATTGGCTTAGCGCCAATGATGCAGAAATACTATGTAGAAAGATGATAGTAAAAGTAAACCCTCCAGGGAAAGAGTCGTTTATGGTGTATGGAGATAAACGCAGAGTAAACTCTAGAATCATTTCTTTAACGAAATCCAGAAAGTGCTTGGCCAAGGGATGTACATCATATCTAGCATTCGTGATCGATGCTAAGATGGAAAAGAAGGAGGTGCAGAATATTCTGGTGGTGTGTGATTATCCGGAAGTCTTTCCCGAAGATCTTCCCAGATTGCCCCCTGATCGACAAGTAGAATTTCGTATCGACTTGTTACCAGGAACGACGCCGATAGCAAAAGCACCTTATCGATTATCACCAACCGAAATGAAAGAACTTATGACACAACTTTAGGAGTTAATGGACAAAGGTTTCATTCGACCTAGTTCATCACCCTGAGGAGCCCCAGTGTTATTTGTAAAGAAGAAAGACGGAAGCATAAGAATGTGCATCGATTACAGAGAGCTGAACAAAATGACGATAAAGAACAAGTACCCGTTGCCAAGGATCGATGACTTGTTCGACCAGTTGCAGGGTTCGAGCTATTTCTTGAAGATCGATCTTAGGTCGGGATACCATCAACTAAAGGTGAGAGAGCAAGATATCGAAAAGACTGCTTTTAGAACGAGATATGGACACTATGAATTTTTTGTTATGTCGTTCGGACTAACCAATGCCCTAGCAGCTTTCATGAATTTGATGAATAGGGTTTGTAAACCATTCTTAGATAAATCCATGTTAGTATTCATAGACGATATCTTGATTTATTCGAAAAGCAAGCAGGAGCATGAAAAGCATCTGCGTGAAGTGCTAGATGTCCTGAAAAAGGAGAAGCTATATGCAAAGTTCTCCAAGTGTGAATTTTGGATTCAAGAAGTCCAATTTTTAGGGCATGTGGTTAACCAAGAAGGAATAATGGTTGACCCAGCAAAGATTGAAGCTGTAATGAAGTGGGAACAACCAAAGAGTCCTACGGAGATTCGAAGCTTTTTAGGATTAGTTGGATATTACCGAAGGTTTATCCAAGGCTTTTCTTCGATTGCTACTCCATTAACAGCTTTGACCCACAAAGGAGCTACTTATGCTTGGAATGAGAAGCATAAGGAAGCCTTTGAGAAGTTGAAGAAGAGATTGTGTGAAGCACCGATTCTTTCATTGTCTGAAGGAGTTGATGACTTCGCAGTTTATAGCGATGCATCTAGAGTTGGGTTAGGTTGTGTTCTGACCCAAAGGGATAAAGTGATCGCGTATGCATCGAGGAAATTGAAGGAACATGAAAAGAACTACGCCACTCATGATCTGGAGTTGGCAGCGGTAGTATTTTCCTTGAAGATATGGAGGCATTATCTTTATGGCACAAAGTGTAACCTTTTCATTGATCATAAGAGTCTCCAATATCTCTTTAATCAGAAGGAATTGAACATGAGGCAACGACACTGGCTAGAGTTACTCAAGGACTACGACTGTGAGATACTTTACCACCCTGGTAAAGCAAATATTGTTGCTGATGCTCTCAGTCGGTAGGTAAACATTGAAAAGAAAAGGCCAAGTTCGTTGAGAATTGAAGTTGTCTCGACAATTGTGGAAAGTATAAAGAAAGCTCAAGAGGAAGCTTTAGAGAAAAATGACCGAAAGGAAGAACGTTTGGGAAAACGTTAGTGTTCGGTACAAACAACCAAGGATTGAAGGTATTTCAAGATAGAATTTGGGTACCTAAGACAGGCGGAATAAGGGATCTTCTGATGGAAGAAGCTCACAAGACCATGTACTCGATTCATCCCGGCAGTACAAAAATGTATAGGGATCTAAAGCCCTATTATTAGTGGCCGACGATGAAGCTCGATGTTGCTAAGTATGTGGCCGAGTGTGTAACTTGTGCTAGGGTTAAAGCACAACATTAGAAACCGTATGGGAGTTTAGAACCTTTACCCGTACCCATGGGTAAATGGGAAGACGTCACTATGGATTTTGTGACTAAACTGCCCAGAACAAGGAACGGTCACGACATGATTTGGGTGGTCGTTGATCGCTTCACTAAGAGTGCACATTTCATAGCGGCCAAAGAGAAATGGTCTATGGATAAACTTGTGAATTCTTACGTGAAGGAAATTATGAGGCTTCACGATGTTCCGTTAACGATTGTGTCCGATCGTGATAGCCGTTTTGCCTCAAGGTTTTGGAGGAGTCTACAAGAGGAATTGGGTACCAAGTTGTGTTTGAGTACAGCTTACCATCCGCAAACCGAACGTCAGAGCGAGTGAACGATTCAAACATTGGAGGATATGCTGAGAGCATGTACCCTAGAATTCCAAGGTAACTGGGATGAACACTTACCTTTAGTAGAATTCTCCTATAATAATAGTTTCCACTCAAGCATTAAGATGGCACCTTATCACGCTTTGTATGGGGAGAAGTGTCGAACCCCATCATGTTGGCTGGAAGCTGGGGAAAAGCAGTTTATGGGACCTGAAATAGTCCATGAGACTGCTGAAAAGTTGAAAGTGATAAGGGAAAGGATGTTAGCTGCTCAAGATCGGCAAAAGAGTTATGCTAACAAGAAAAGACAACCGATATCCTTCGATGTTGGAGATTCGGTTTTACTTAAAGTCTCGCCATGGAAGGGACTTATAAGATTTGGTAAGAGAGGGAAGTTGAGTCCAAGGTTTATTGGACCATTTAAAGTTCTTCAGAGAATCGGGAATCAAGCTTACAAGCTAGAGTTACCGGAAGAACTAGAGGGTATTCATAACACCTTTCATGTGTGTTATTTGAGAAAGTTCACAGGAGATGTGCCCGACATAATTCCGATTTCTGAGTTAAGGTTGGATGAAAACAAGAGGTTGATCGAGGAACCTGAGGCAATCGTTGACCGTAAGACTATGAAGTTACAACGCAAGATGGTCGATTTAGTGCTTGTGCGTTGGAAACATACGAATGGACCAAATCTCACTTGGGAAACGGAGAGTGACATGACGACTCGCTACCCGCAGTTGTTTGGTGATATGTGATTCCGGGGACGGAATCATCCTAAGGGGGAGAGAATTGTAACACTCGTGTTTCTAGCCTAGGCATTTATATTGATTTGATAGTCTAGGTTAACCGTTGTAACTCATTTTGAAGAAATGAAAAGGAATTATGTGAATATTATGTGAATTATGTGTTTTATGCTTAATTATTAGGGCTTAATTAATTAAGAATAAAAATAAGCGTCAAAATTAAAGTGTGAGATAAGCCCAATATCTTTACACAAACTTGTAGTGGTCGAAACAAGAATTTCAGGGATATAAAGAATACCAAAATCCGAGTTATAACGAAGAAGTTATGACCTGTCGAAGTTTCGCGACAAAACCGACACGGTGCTGAATGTCGTAAAAAGTTAGTTTTTGATAAACTACCTTTTAGCCTTAGTAATCTAAACGAAATTCGTAGTATTCGTTAAACCGAGAAGTTCAATAAAAAGAACGCCCAAATCTGACTTCGTATGAGGAAGTTATGATTTTTCGAAGTTTCTGCGTAGTAGTAGACAGCTAAAAACTCGAATTTTAGATCGAGCGATTTTTATCCGACACAACCTAAACAAGAATTGAAGGTCTCGTCATTAGGAGCACAATGGTAAAATGTATGACGAAAACGGACGTCGGATGAAGAAGTTATGAATTTTTAATGGATTTCCTGTCCCGGTCTGATAAAAATAATAATATAAAATTTAAAGTCAAAATTAACCGACGTCGTCTAAATGGAAGTTGTAGATCGTAATTTTAGCTACGCGTGCATATAAAGAACGACAAAAACGGAGCTTGTATGCGAAAGTTATGGATTTTAGAAGTATTGTCGCGAAAACCGAGAAATTTCACATAGTCACACTTTGCCACGTCACCCTTGCTTAGAATGTGACACGTGTCCTACTGAGTCACCAGGTTGCTGAGTCACCGAAACTGCTGAGTCATGCGAAGCCACGTTCCCTCTTCTGATTCCACCGAGGAGGAGGCCCAATCCGAAGCAGCCAGCTCCCCAGCCGAAGCTTCGCCCTGCTGCCGCGTGTTCCGAGCCTCGCTTAACCTAGCTCCGAGCCTCGCAGGTGCACCAGTAGACTCTGGTCCACTTAGAAGCTGCCTGCGAGCCCTCGCACGTGCGAGCCTTCGCCTGCGAACCTTCTCAGCCGTTGGATCAGAAGCTTCTCAGCCGTCCGATCAAAAGCTTCACCCTATAAATAGAAGGCTGCGAGCCTTCTCGGATATTTTTAAGAAATTGCCACTTTTAACCCGTAAACCCATATTTTCTTCATCTTAACATCCAGCAAAGCCTCGGTATCGATTGTAAAGCCCGGAATACCCCACGAAGTGCCCGAGAAGCCCGGAAAATTTATCTTTTCGGTTTCGAAGCCCGACTTTTGCAGAGCCCGGTTTCTCAATAAAACTCCCGGTTTTATTAGAAACGATCGTTTTAGGAAACGAATTGCTACCCGATTTTCAGCAAAATAAGTGAGTGTGTAGTTACTTTCAATTTACACATAGATATGAAGTATTTACCTTGAATTACGTGTTATGTGTAAATATGCTAATTGTTTATTCGAGGTGAATGTTGAATTGATGTTTTATACATGTTTTAAACTGTATATGCTTTTTATCTACAAAATATGTTGGGTAGAACATGGGTAGATGAAATAGTTGATGTGTGTTAAAATGGTGAGAGGCCTCGATGTTGTTGTTGTTGTTGTTGTTGTTGTAGTCATCTAGCAGATTATAGATGACGACCACGGACTTTCTAGATAGTCCAGTGGAACACTAGCAGGTTCGCAACTTGTAGGTGTTGATGAATTAAATGTTCATTGGCGTACTCTATCCCCCTCATGGTTGCCTTAAGGACATGTATGGCTGAGGAAACCCCTTAGCAGTAGTGTCGATCCCGATGATAATCCTTAGGCTAGGTCCCTTGTGATAGGTGTTTAGGGACGTAAATTGAGGACAACGGGAATGGGTAATTAGGGTTATTGTTGATTGGTGAACTTAACAAATATATTATTATTATGGGTTGAAAACCCTATATGCTCACCAGGCTCCCAATCCTGACCCACTCAGTTTTATGATTACAGGTAGTGGACCCCGAGCATAGTCGGAGGACGACGATATATTTTTGGATTATAGGCCAGTAGTTGTAAATAACTGTTGAAAGGATTATAATGTCTTGTTTATGCTTTTGATCTGTATCGGAACATGACATCCCGAGGTTTTGATATATATGGAAAATATATATACCTTCTTAATGAAGGATTTTGATAAACTTTTATCATATGTTGTTTGGGGACCAATTCCGCAACATCTTTTAAAAAGATTTCTCTGATTTTATTTTAAAAATCATAAATTAAATCGGTCTTTTCTGGTTGAGAAATATGGGGATGTCACATCAAATCATGCACAACAATGCGTTTTATAACATCAAGTTACTGATACGTTTACACGTTATTAATGCACAACCAACTTGCAAACAATAAACCATATATCTAGGTTTAAAGACTATGATATTATCGTCTGTGATCACTCGTAAGAAATTCCATGAAGTGATGCCAATAACTGTGCGTTTAATCCAATGCTCAAATCTAATTTCATAAGAACTCATGAACGTTACAGCAAAGTTTTGCTATGTCTAATACACTTTAGATAGTCTACAAACCAATTCATGACAGTCTTCTTTCATATCTACTTCCTATGAACGACGGTGGACTATTCGGATGATATTATTATTCAGGAAGTCAAAACATGCAAAGTGAAACAATAGGTAAATAATTAACACAAGATATTAACTTTACTTATACATAATACTCCTTTATTTAATCATCAAATGTTAATTAAAATTTATCTATTACACGTTATGAAGCTATGTAATCTAAACTAATATCGTCCTTCAGCCCAATGCTCTTAGCGTGCTGCAAGTGCTTAACCCTACTCAGTCCCTTCGTGAGGGGATCTGATGGGTTATCTTCTGACGATACACTCTTCACAACAAGGAGTCCCTCTTCTACCCGATGTCTAATGAAGTGATATTTCTTGTCGATATGTTGAGATCTGCCATGATCCCTCGGTTCCTTGGTCAAGACACCCGACTTACCCAAGCTATATTGTAATCTGACTAGGTACACTGCCTACAGGTGCATAGTTAGTTTAAGTTTGTTAGGTTATAAATATTAAAATTAGAGGATACTTTCGTGCACATCAAGTTTTTGGCGCCGTTGCCGGGGAACGACTTAGTTTATTAGCTTATTTATTTGCATTAAGTTAATCGATCCTTTTTGTGGGGTAAAGCCCACAAAAATTTAATTTTTTAGCAAGGTTTAAATATTTTAGTCACAGAGTCCACGACGTGGCCAGATACGCGCCACGACATGGTTTCTGAGAATTTTAGTTTTTTGTTTTTAGCTTTTAGTTTTTAGTTTATTTTTCTATTTCAGTTTTATGTTTTTTTATTGTGTTTAGTTTGTAGGAGTTCATGACTAGAGGATCTACCACACCTTTGGTGCCACCGATTGAAGATCCAGAAGCTGCACTTCACAAGAAGACTGATAAGAAGACGCCATTGCAAGAGCTAAAGTCAACGTTTTCAAGGAAGTCGGCAAAGAAGATAGGAGAGTGAAGTTCATCCTCAAGGCACAAGAGCTGTTTTGAGCACTTGGATCAAATACCCGTCCAAAC
Organism: Lactuca sativa; assembly: GCF_002870075.4. Lineage (NCBI taxonomy): Eukaryota > Viridiplantae > Streptophyta > Magnoliopsida > Asterales > Asteraceae > Lactuca > Lactuca sativa. The sequence goes on along the minus strand of NC_056625.2, from coordinate 123,115,366 downwards.
CGAATCCGAAAACGAAACCGAGCCTGAATTTGAAGAACATACGAGCGAACCCGAGAACAAGCCAAGGAACGAGATGGCAGCAATTGAGGAGATGTCTATGGGAGCTTACAAGAAGCGGATCCGAGAAGATGTGGGTCCCAGTTTAGTCCAACCCGCAATACCTACCACTGCCACATTCGAGCTGAAGGGGCACATCTTGACTGCACTGAAGGATATCCCATTTTTTGGGAAAGATCATGAGGATGCTTTTAAGCATTTAGATGAAGTCAATGACATTGCGGATTACTTCAATGTCCCAAATGTCAACAGAAACACCATACTGCTTAGGATGCTTCCCATTACTTTCAAGCGAGCTGCTAAAGAGTGGTTAAAATCACTTCCACCGGGCACAATCACTACTTGGGCTCAAATGCGTGAGCAATTCCTGGAGCAGTTTTGTCAGCCATCCAAGATAGCTAAACTCAAGAAGGCAATAGCCAACTTTGAGCAACAGCCGGGGGAGTCATTATACGAAGCATGGGAGCGGTATAAGGGCTTGCTCAGAAATTGCCCTCAACATGATCTAAATGTGCAACAAGATATGTCGATCTTCTATGATAGGGTCAACGTTATGACAAGAAAACTCCTTGACTCTCAAGGACCTTTGAAAAAGAAAAATCCAAGGGAGTTCAAGGAGTTGATTGAAGAATTCACAAAGCACTCTCACAAATAACACAACCCTAGGCAAGATGGAATCAAAGGCGGTGGAGGGGCCCAAACTGAAGAAATAGCATGCATGATGGCTATGCTAAATAATATGGACCGGAGGTTGACACAAATGGACCACTCAATTCATGCCATAATAGTGGGTTGCGAGAGGTGTAGTGGTCCACACTTGACCAAGGACAGCCATTTAGATGATTTTGGGAACAGAAAAGCTCAAGTGTGCTACTCTAGTGGGGATAAGTTTGATGAAGACTGGAGGAAACCAAAGTAGGAGTGGCTGCCATATGAAGAGTATAAGAAGCAAAAAGAAGAGAAGTATATGCAGACAGGTCGAGGCTTTTATCAAAAGGAGAAACCACCAGTTGAGAAGAAGCCGGATCTAGAGACCATGTTGATGAAGTTTATGGAAGCTTCGGAAAAGAGACACGATGCTACTGATTCTGCTATTAATGAACAGCAAACTTTAATAAAGAATCAGCAAGCCTCCATCAATAACCTTGAAGTACAACTTGGTCAACTAGCCACTCTGGTTCATGAGAAGCTGTCCCCGAAGAATCCTGAAATGAAGACCGAATCTCATGTAATGGCCATAGATACTGAAGAAGAGGCCATATCTGAGTTCCTGGAGACATTAGAAGAGGAGCCACAGCAGCCCAATTCAAAACCAAGGAAGCCAAAGTTCGAAAGTGAAGGGGTTGTTGAAACACCTGGGCCACGATCTGGCACTTGTCTAGCCACGACGTGGCCCCTGTCTGAACAGAAAGTGCCTGAGCCAGTTCCTGTTTATCAGCCGCCTTTGCTGTTACCATCCTGAGCTGCCCCTAGTCCACTGGAAAGAGAGCATCTGGCGTTTGTTAAACACGTGAAGGGAATCCCGATTAATACTCCCTTTGTCGAGTCCTTATCCAAAATTCTCGAGTATCAAAGATTACTGCAAGCCTTGATAGACACCCGTAACCAATTAAAGAAGCATTCTAAGGTGATTCTAAGTGAGCAAAGCTCAAAAGCTGTGTTGGGAGAGATACCTGAGAAGATGGGGGATCCTGGACTCCTCACTCTTCCGTGTGAATTTGGTAACAAAATGAAGGTTAATGCTTTAGCCGATTCTAGGGCTAGCATTAATTTGATGCCTTATTCATTTTATCAAAAGTTGGAAATTCAGAAGATGAAGGCAACAAGAATGACTATTCACATGGCGAACCGTTCAGTGACACAGCCCCAGGGAATTGTGGAGGATATTTTAGTAAAAATTGGAAAATTTGTTTTTCCAATAGATTTTGTAATGTTGGATATGAAGGAAGATCCCGATGTTCCAATTATCCTTGGTCGTCCATTGCTTAACACTGCTGGAGCTTTTGTTGATATTCGCGAATCTAAGCTCACCTTGAGGGTTGGTGATGAAAAAGAAATTTTTGGGATAGAAGATGGCTTCCAAAGAAATCATGTTAAAGAAGAGGTGTTCACAATTAATGAATACAATGAATTAGAAGAGCCAGAAAAGCTTATGGAAGAAGAGATCAAGACAGTTCATCCACTCAAAAGAACAAAACCAAGAGCATCTGTTCCCTATTTAGTTGAAGTCATTGCTTACAAGAGTCCATCTTCTTGGGTGAGCAAAGAAGATGATGAGATGACAAGTGATGAAGAAGAGGTTACTTCAAAGGTGACAAGGCAAATGGTGAAGGAGTAGACAAGTAGTATGGAGCGGAAGAGTGAAGAAAAATTAAAGACTCAAGGGATTAAACGCAAGTTTGATGTAGATGGAGTCAAGACAAAGAAGGAGAATTCGAAGAAGGCATACAAAAGACGCGTGCAAGCTTACAAGAGGCGTTTCAAGGAACAAAAGGTCTAGTTGGTGATGGACTCTTCAGAAGATTCAACGTAGGAGGCACGGAGTCCAGCTCAAGACTCCAAGAAAAAGAAGCGCTTCTCGGGAGGCAACCCGAGCTTGGTTTGCATTTTCTTTTCTTTTAATTTTTGAATTTTAATTAGGAAAGATATCAACTCATTGTCTAATAACTGATACTTGGTAAGAATTAGCTGTGGGGAGCTTTAATTAATAAATGAAATACAAAGTAGTTAGTTAAAATTTGTTATTTTACTCATTTGTGCGACCAGACATAAATCACGTCGTGGCTTGTCAATGCCACGTCGTGATTACAGAGTAATTACGGGGATAAGCTGAATTTTTTTTTTAACAAATTATGATCTTTCAAAATCCACGACGTGGTAAAGCCTGCCATGACGTGGCCTTTAAAAATTCACGGGGGGGCCATTTCTTAAACCTTTTGACCACACAAATGTTCCCCATTTGCTTGCTGCCTCACGAACGGAAACAAGGTCCCCACAGCCGAATTTCTTCAATTTGTGTTCCAAATTCTTCGCATTTCTTGTCTTGTAACTCCAATTGGTATGTATTTTGTCCATTAATTGTAGTTATTGCTTACAATTTATACATTTTCATGGTTAGGGTTTATGTGAATGATGAGATTTTCGAAATTGGTTGAAATTAGTTGTTGTTTTTAGGTTGCGTGTCCTTTGAATAACAATAGGAACAAACCCCAAGTATTGTTTTTGGTTAAAATCAAGTATACATTGACCGATCTAGACCCACGTCCCGATTACGTTTCACGACGTGGCGTGTTAAGCCATGCCGTGACTTCTGGGTAAACAGAATGCAATTTTTTGTTAATGCTTTGGGTGTTTGCTGCTTTGGTTTAATTTTGTTTACAGAAATGGGACCTAGCAGGGCTATTCCACAGGAGGAGAATCCAATTTATGTGGCGAGTATTCATCCTTTATATCGGTTTCCACAAAACATTCCCCGACCGTTATTGACTACATATGAAAATCGGTTGGGACGGTTATATAACAAGGAATTTGCGATAGCTCCGATTGTCGATTGGGGATGGCTCGGTGGTGTGGGAATGGTTGCTGAATTAGAACGATATTGGACAAAAACATACGAAGGGGATCATTTTTCCTTCACTTGTCACGGGTGGCGGAATTTGTTTGCAATTCAAGAACCCGTGTACCGGGAGTTATCGGTGGAGTTTTTCTCTACCGTATTCTTCGAAGAACGCACCATTGACTTTAATTATAACCAGACACTTGTGTTCCGGTTGGGCGGCGTTTATAGGGAATGTAGTCCTCGGGAGTTTGCTTGGCGAATGGGACTTTATACGGAAGTGGAGACTCAATCTCCGTTCTTCATACCATTTCTGCATGGGTGTGTTCGGGATTTTATTCCCGGTATTATGGATGTCCAGTTCTGGCAGAGTATTTCCAACCATGAGTATAATACTCGTGACTCTAGTGAGTCACAGATTCGGAACCCCGTTTACCGATTTCTACATCGCCTTATTACTTTTTCTATAAATCACAAGCATCGTGGGGATAAAGTTCCTATTCAGAATTTGTTCTATTAGTGGAGTCTTATTACCCTTGGGGTTTGCTGTGATTTACCATATATGTTGGCGAGGTTCATGGGGAAGAAAGCGGCTAATTCTAGGCCCGGGAGTCCGATTACGGGAGGACATTTGGTTGCTCGCCTTGCTCGGTCGTATCATATTTTGACTCACGACTTTGTGAGGAATCTTACCCGATTCCCGGACACTGATTTAACCATTCAAGTTTTGGGAGTTATGCGGGTAGTGGTGAATGTTAGGGGCAGTTTTCTTATACCTCCAGTAGATGATGAGCAGGAGGAGGCGTGACCAGAGTAGCAACCACCGGCCAGACCGAGGCGAAGAAATGTTCGAGCTAGAGGAGAGATGGAGAGAGAGCGTGTTGCTCCACAGCATGTACAAGGAGTACCCACCGACCCTTTTCAGAGTCAGGTGGGAACTTATTTGGATAACCTCCGGGGGCATGCTATTTATCATACCCAACTCACTAAGGGTATTTATTCACATTTGGGTGTGACCCGGCCACCATCTATGCCACCTCATTATCCTTATTTTCCAACATGGGAGGAGCTTTGGAATCCACAGAATGGTGGGGCAGGACCAAGTGGAGCACAGGGACAAGGAGATGATGACTGATTTCTTTTCTATTTAGTTTCGTTTCTTTTGTTTTAAGGAGTGTTCTTTTATGTTTGAATTTGGTTTGTGATGTAAGACTTTGCTACACTATGATGTTACTCTTTTATTTCTTTTGGGTTGTTCCGTTTTTCAGATTAGCATTGGAATTTTCAGAAGCACATAAGGCTAAGTCAAGAGTCGTGTTTGTCTAGTCAAGTCAAGGAAGGTTAAAGTCATGAGTCGGAACCCACAATTAAAGATAAGTGTGGGGTACGTTAGAGGGCGAGAGGTTACAGTTGGGAAGTATATTTACATAGAAGAGTCTTAACCTATTTAGACACTGGTCAAGCTGCTAGGATGAATAAAGCAATGAGGCATTTTTTTCCTGACGTCCAGTTTCCACGACGTGAGCTTCTTACACCACGTCGTGGCATTCATCCAGTTTGAAGAATTGAAGGTGCCTTCCGTTCTCATTTTGATCTAAGGTCACGACGTGGTATTCTCAACCATGACGTGAATCATTTTATACTTTCCCACACCTTTCTACATATTTGCACCCACTTTGAAGAATTGAAGTTTCGAGTCATGTTCGTGGTTTATTTACATAATCATCCAGTTCTACACCAACTTTATATTTTTGAGAGGTCCGTGTTCGAAATGCATGTTTTCCACACTTTTGGAGATGCTTACACCGCTAACCCATGGGAGGTTGTTCCTTTTTCTCCCTTTTTCTTAATTTTGATTTATTTTACGCATACAATGAGGGCATTGTATGAAATAAATGTGGGGTAGGGGTAGAAAAAGTAAATTACTAGAAAATTTGAAAATTGAAATTTTTAATAATTAAATCTAGTAATAATAATTTCAACTGTAGTCGCTGGTGTTATATGGGATGATCCAATAAAAGCTCAAATGTTTAGTTGAGCCAATACACGTTATAGTGCATTTGTGGCCTCCCTTATTTTAGTGAAATCATGGAACAAAAACATAACCCCGCTTGGTTTGAGGGATGCAATGTGACAACCCGATATTTCGAGACAATGTAATGTAAAACCAATCAAATTTAGGTCAAAATATAACTTTCCTAAAATCTTATTTGGGTTAAATAAAGTAGTAGGAATCGTATCAAGGTTTCCGTGCATATAAAGAACCCTGAAATCCGAGTTATAACGAAGAAGTTATGACCAACCGAAGATTCTCGGCAAAACTGGCAACACTGATTAAACGAAAAACGCGAATTTTCAATACAATAGGTTTTAGCCTTAAGTATCTAAATGAAAGTTACAGATAACCTCAAACCGCGAGCATACATAAAAAGAACGTCCAAATCTGACTTCGTATGAGGAAGTTATGATTTTTCCAAGATTCGGGTATAGCAGTAGACAGCTAAAAACTCGAAATAGAGCTCGAGATACTTTTTACCAAAACAACCTAAATGAGAATCTAAGGTCTCAACATTAGTAGCGCAACGATGAAAAGTCTGACGAAAACGGACATCGGATGAAGAAGTTATGGATTTTTAACGGAATTATCGCGTCCCGGCCCGTTAAAAATAAATAATTAAAAATAAAGTCAGAATTTGCCGATGAAGTCTAAACGATTGTTGTAGATCATGTTTTTAGCTACGCGTGCATATAAAGAATGTCGAAAACGGAGCTCGTACGCGAAAGTTATGGATTTTACAAGTTCGAGGTCCGAAATCCGAGGCTGTCAGGCTTGCCACGACGTGGCACCAGCTTGCCGCAACCCGGCAAGTGAATGAGGGCGTCCAATCAATGGAAGAGGATAAGTTTGACTCCCCACGATGTGGCCATCACTTGCCACGACGTGGCACACCCCAAAAATGCCCCTATAAATAGATTTCAAGGGCTCCGAGTTCCATTGCCCAGTTCCTTTCTTTCTCGCGCCGAAACTCTGCGTTTAAGCCCCCGAGACCCTCCCAAAGCCCCGGTTTTCACCTTCAAGTCCCGAAGGAAGGTTTTGTGTTCCCGATATTCCCGAGATTCCCGAGAATCCCGCGTTTTCAACTCTTCCTGTCAAAGTTCTGCTCGATTCTTCTCTCGACTGCTTCAAATCAACCACTTCAATCAAGTGAGTTCATACCCCTTAACTAATGTTTTAAACTACTTTTAAATGTTTTATGGGGGGGGGGGGAATATAAGTAGAATCATGCTAGGATTATATCAATCACATGCGATTAATAAGTAGAATTACGTTAGTTATTACATCAATCACATGTGATTAATATACAGCATTCAAAAGATTTGGCTACTCATTAGCCATTTTACCAAATAGTTTCCTTCAAATGATTTTTATAAACATTTTATATGTTTTAAACTACTTATTACACTGTACATCTTACTCGGTACATTACCTTTCAAACTTATTTACAACTGTGTTTCAATCAAATGTTTCCTTATACTCAAAACTGTTTTATCATACTTATGCCTTCAAATTGTTTTATAGATCGACATCAAGTCGATCTTTTCTTAAAATAATATTTATGTTTCAAATGTCTTACAAAATTTATTTATGCTTTTATATTATAAATTGCATGCCTCTATATGTATAGTTATATAAGAAATGTTTAAAAGACTTAGGAAGGTTATCCACCCTATTTCCTTTTCGCGCCTTGAGATGTGGTCTGGTGGGATATTGGGTATTCGTCCGAAAGTCGTTTAAATATTAGTTATATATCATGTGTACATATATAGTCATAAAAGGTCTTTCCAGTTCATCCCATGTCCTTAGTTAGCAAGGGTATACCTCCATGACCATACGTACCAGTTAGACTGCTAGTAAACTACCATATGGGTAGTTTAGGAAGATACTAGAACTGTTACTAGAACGCGATATCATATAATGAGTCAGTTCATTCATGAGTCAATACTTTCTAGAACATTACATATACAACTATACTAGGAAGAGAACATATACAACTATACTAGAACGAGAGACATTACCCTTACATTAATACGTTAACAATTGTGATCCACTGTATCGGAGCATGCCTTAAATGTCATGGCCCGAGTTGTAGCCAGAATTCTCTTGGAGGGAGAGCGTTGAGTTTGCGTATAGATCTATACTGGATTGACAATCCTACACCTTGCTGCTAGCTACAGCCGGACCTGCAGGTCTGCGGGTACCAAACGTCATTCCGTTATTACGACCGTTCTTTATGTCGTTGTTATCAGTCGATAGTATGGTGCAATTATCACATTATACCTTAATATAAATCCGGTTTAAGGTAGTTAGTACAGCAGTAGTTCCTATAATACAAAATTACAGTACTACAATGATTTATCCATTACATTTTTAGTGATAACCTCACTTAAACTTTAATGTACAAACTATATTTTGTTAAAAGAGTGTTACACTTGGGAAATTACACACTTTTACATCAAACGAGCATACAAAACAGTTAAGCCTTGGTAGAAGGCTACTTTAATAGAAAATATAGGTTTTTCTGAGAGATTCAAACTTTTTCAAATACTTACAATTCATATACACTTTCAAATTCTTACAATACATACACTTACAAATTCTTACATACAAATTAAGACACTAAATTCTTATGATCTCACCAGCTTCAAAGCCGATACTCGCTTTCAAAATTACTTGTATCCTCAGGTCATCATAGACAGGTACCGATGCAAGGAGAAAGGAAGATGGAGCTTGTTCAAGACTTATCTTTCATTTTGATTTATGCTTTAGTGTTTATCAAAATTTGACAGAATACAATTGTATAATAATTATTTTACTAATGCAATGGATGATGTTGTTGCTTGTTTACTACTTTACATTGTTGTTGATATTATACATGACGTCCTCCACCCCAGAACGTTTCCGCCGTTCTCGGTTTTGGGGTGTGACAGATTGGTATCAGAGCATTGTTTATAGTGAATTGAGTATATCAACCCATAAAAGATATACTAACTGTAAATACAATGGGATTATAAATACTCTGATTTAGAGTTTATACTTTAATTAATAAAATATTTAAGTAGGTATACGTGCCTGCATTCATACTAAAATCAGTGTCACTAGGACAGTACAAAAGAATTACGATTGTTGGGCAACACATGTGGGCTTAGAGACATATGGTCAAAACTGGGAAGATATAGCCTGATCACCTATATTATATGAGGGTTGACTAGCATGTGCCTAAGTTTTAATTGGGTGGTTGCAACAATGCTAAAATCTTACCAACCCTACCATAATGAGAACAATAGAACATAACATTAAAAATTTAAAATACTATAGGAGTATTTGGTGTTACTATCAGTACTTTATACTTGAGAACAAAAACGGGATCTTCATTATTAAGTTGATACTTGCTAAGTGGATACACTGAGGCTATATGTAAATAGGATGTTATAGACTTAGAATCTTTGATAATTTTTCCTTGCCTCTATTCTGTGTGAATTTGGAATTAAGGTCACTTATTCGAAGGTCTATCCTGTTTAGATTACACATAGTTGGTATGCACTTCACAAATAGCGATGTAATAATGAAGGTTTTCTAAATAATTATCTAGATAGTTAGTCAAATAATTATCCTCTTACCCTAAATTCTCGCTTAGAAATCATAGCTGGACTCCATCCCCTCAACAACCAGTATCTTCCGAACGAAGTCATAGCTCGTTGGCTTGAAGAAGAACCAGTGAATGATCATCCTATCCCCTTGGATGATCCCCATGATGAAGACTTTTCGTATGATGCTAAATCCGAACCAGAAGCTGAGAACCTACCCCGAGCAACTCCCGTTCCAACTCTTAACCCTCATCCGACTTTTCATGGCCCGACCCCAAGTGAGTGGAATGCTTGGAAACAGGGAGCCAAGGACAAGATCAGTCTATGCCATTTGATGGCGACCGAAGCTTTTGCAACTTGAACAATGGGGGCTCAGCAGATAGAGTGTTGCCAATCTTGGTCCGCAGACTGTCCTGAAATGAGATTCAAGGTAGGACAGCCATGCATCAGATTGCAGAAGTAGTCGCCTATGCTAGGATGCATACCCTCAACACCATTCATCTAGAAGATGCTCACGAGAGATCATAGAGAAACCATGAAACCCTACTGCAAGCACTGACTGCATCACGAGCCGAAGTCATAAGGCTCCGAGTACGCCAGATGGTGTGCGAAAGACACCTACGTGACGTGGAACGTCAATTGGCTGAACTAAGCATTCACCAGAGGGAGGACCGTCGCCAGTAGTAGACGCTTTACTTTATTTCCTTATAAGGAGGAATCGTATTTTTCTGTCTATGCCTGATGTGGCATTTTCTATGAAATTATCTTGTACCGTAAATACTTTAGTTAGGTCTTTATGCTGTCAGGAACTATCTCCTGTGGATATGATGTAAGACCTTTACAAGGTCATTTTCCTGAACCTTTACGTCGTAAATATCCAAGATATTGACAGCCGGCTAACTTTTGTGTCATGTCCTTCATTCAAGTACTCTTATCGTACTCTCATTGGAGTATATCTGAAACCTGCTTTAGTTAAGTCATTGGACCATAGCAAGTTAGATACGGAGACATTTCCAAGTCTCTTTCAGTGGTTGGATTTTGTTATTCACCAACCCACGATACCTCAACTTGTACAACAAACGTCTTGAGACCATTCTACGAACTTACCTCTACTCATTACTAGGACTGCATCATAGAGATGTAGGTCAAACCTTCGCGAACATACTTTCATTCTGTACTAGGACTGCATCATAGGGATGTAGGTAAAACTTTTGAGAACATCATCGTACTCTTTACATGAACAATCTAAGTACATCAGGGTCAACCAGAATCGCTCACAAAATCCTTACTTTTCGTGTTACAGAATCATGTCGTCGTCCATAAGCAATAAGTCGATCAACGAAACCCCCACTTTTCCTATGGACGCCGCTACCTTTCAAACAACAGTTACAACTGCCATGGTGGCTGCCGTAACCGAGGTCCTTGCACACCGTAGCGCTAACAGGACAGTCAATGCAACTGATGGGAACGAAGTTTCCAATCGTGGTATCCATCCAGGAAGTCGTCAAACAGTAACAGTCACAGGCTCGCAAAGCCGAAAAACAGAAATCAAGAAACAAAAGCGTCAAGCCCGGAAGGAACGCAAGAGATCCCAAAAGCTGGCTATACAACAGCAGCAAGTGGAAACCCCTGCCATCCCAATACCGAGCAGGCCATACGAGGGAAAACTCCCGAAGTGTGATAAGTGTAGTTTCCATCATCTTGGGGCTTGCCATGAGATGCAGTGTTGCAATTGCCTAAACATAGGATACCATGCTCGTAATTGTGGAGCACCGGCCCGACCCATCACTCAAGTCCCTTTCATCGGGACTAAACCTGCACACAAGATTTGTTGTAGCACCGAACGATTTAAGAAGCAGTTTTCAAAGTGGAGTAACGAGGAAGGCACTCGTGTCCACATAACATTGGCTAAACACCGCAATCCCATCTCCAAGGCTAGTATTAGCCAGTCATGCCACCAATGCGGTGAGGTAGGGCACTTCAAGAAAGATTGCCTGATAACAAAGAACTCTGGCGCAAATGGGAAAATTCTCAGGATCATAGCTGTAAGAGAGCCTACTCCGGAACCACGTTAAATGTAATTTGGGCATTTCATTGTAACAGACTTATAGACTATCTAGAACTAGTGCAACTAGAGTCTTACCTTTTGCGAGATCCTGTCTGTATAGGAATGCTCGTGCTGCGTATACTTGTATTTTGTAGTATATCTTATTCGCAGCAATAGTCTTGTGGTAAATCTAAAGTACTGTAACTCTGTCCATGGTTGCACAGTTGTGTTTTGTCTGTAATCGTCTATGTTTAATTCTAATGTCTTTAAAGTTTCTGTATGATTCCGACATTATCATACAATCAGATTCAATTTGATCGACGCCAAAACAGCTTCATACGTACATCTCGTACATCTCTTTCTTCTAGATCGTTTTTCCAGCGAAGCCGTCATATCAGAACACCGTAGTACTCATGCCAGGAGTACCACTTAGTTATTTTATTTCCAAAGAAATCCCCGAAGTACCACTCGTGCAGTACGTCAAGTTCAATCCAAGGATTTATACGATTGATCTATCATTGAGAAATGTATGCATAAGATTGATATATAATCAAGGTTCTACAGGTTTAGAATTGATGATTCCACTTTAACTTCTTTTCCCGGATGGGATGTGAGGGTAAGGAAGAATCAATTATTCGACTACCTTTTCAATCTTAATTATATACGCCTCGTATACACGAGATTGTGATCGTGAAGCCCTTTATAAATCCTAACATGGACTTCAGGACGAAGAACTGCCTAAGTATACGAGTAATCACATCGTCATGTGAACAAACTTAGAACCCAATACGACTCCCGAAAACAGATCGCCCTATAGTTTAAACACCCTCGGAGATACCAGAACAGTACAAACCACTTGACGAACTACACAGAAAGAGAATTAGAAGACTAGGCTTCTCACCCTAGAGAACCCCGGTCATATTCTCACGGAGATCGACGGATTACAACGTATGTGCCTCGGATATCGAGGACTCCGTCAAGATTTTCATAGAAATCGTTATCTCTGCCTCGCATAGACAAAATGGTTGAGCAAACGTAAGGAAAGAAACTACTTCCAGGAATGGATCTGGAATCCGAATATCACCAGTTCGAGTGTTAGGGGAGGATGTCCGGAAGACTATCTCCTAAACTCGATGCAGACACTTCGAGTTCGTAGTGATACCTTTCGGATAGGACCAATACGCCCATAGTGTTCATGAGCTAAATAAATAGAGTTACGTATTTTTTTACTGGGATCAGTCATCATTTCTCCATGTAATGAATTACTTATCTACCCTCGTAGTAAGAAGAAAGCCCATGGTAACATTCCTACAGAGGAACTTTTAGCAAAGTTCTCTAGGCGCAAGTTTTGAAATTGAAGTGTCAAATTTCTAGGACACACTGTTAGTAATGTGAGAAATTATGAGTACTCTTTCAATTTGTCAAAACCGTTGAGCATTTATCGACACCAGAGACGCCGACAGTTTTTCGCCAGATTCTAGGTCTTACCGACCTACCGCCTTAGTTCATTCAGAACTCCTCGCAAGCTATAGAAACTCGTACGACTTTGACCCAACAAGGGGTGGCCTTTGACAAGGAAGTTACGCAAGAAAAGGAACCTTTGAGATTCCAAGTGAGTGACCAAGTTCTTTAGGATAACTCACTCTGGGAATGGCTTAATACGCTTCGTAAAGCGTGGAAAGCTAAATCCAAGTTAGACAGGACCTCCGAGATTCTTATCAGAATCGGTCTTGTGCCTCACACAAACTAGACCTACTCCGCGAACTCAGTAACGTACTTTCTACTCTTCGCATCTCGATCGTGAAACCATACCTTTCCGTTAGGACTCTTACAAGTCCACTCGTCGAGATCCTCACCTTCGTATTAGAACCGTAGTGACCCTCGACCGAGAGGTCAAGCGGACGAAGAAACGCCATCGCCAGTTAGTGAAGGTTCGTTGGAACGCCAACCGAGAACCCGTTATCACTTAGGTGCGCTAGAACCAATCGATTAGGAAGTTTCCTCCTCACGACTCGATCATTCGTGCATACTTCCTTGCTTAAATTCTAATTTCAGGACGAAATTCCTTCTAACGGGGGATGATGTGACAACCCGATATTTCGAGACAATGTAATGTAAAACCAATCAAATTTAGGTCAAAATATAACTTTCCTAAAATCTTATTTGGGTTAAATAAAGTAGTAGGAATCGTATCAAGGTTATCGTACATATAAAGAACCCTAAAATCCGAGTTATAACGAAGAAGTTATGACCAACCGAAGATTCTCGGCAAAACTGGCAACACTGATTAAACGAAAAATGCGAAGTTTCAATACAATAGGTTTTAGCCTTAAGTATCTAAATGAAAGTTATATATAACCTCAAACCACGAGCATACATAAAAAGAACATCCAAATCTGACTTTGTATGAGGAAGTTATGATTTTTCCAAGATTCGGGTATAGTAGTAGACAGCTAAAAACTCGAAATAGAGCTGGAGATACTTTTGACCAAAACAACCTAAATGAGAATCTAAGGTCTCAACATTAGTAGCGCAATGATGAAAAGTCTAACGAAAACGGACATCGGATGAAGAAGTTATGGATTTTTAACGGAATTATCGCGTCCCGGCCCGTTAAGAATAAATAATTAAAAATAAAGACATAATTTTCCGATGAAGTCTAAACGAGAGTTGTAGATCATGTTTTTAGCTACGCGTGCATATAAAGGACGTCGAAAACGGAGCTCGTACGCGAAAGTTATGGATTTTACAAGTTCGAGGTCCGAAATCCGAGGCTGTCAGGCTTGCCACGACGTGGCACTAGCTTGCCACAACCCGGCAAGTGAATGAGGGCGTCCAATCAATGGAAGAGGATAAGTTTGACTCCCCATGATGTGGCCATCACTTGCCACGACGTGGCACACCCCAAAAATGCCCCTATAAATAGATTTCAAGGGCTCCGAGTTCCATTGCCCAGTTCCTTTCTTTCTCGCGCCGAAACTCTGCGTTTAAGCCCCCGAGACCCTCCCAAAGCCCCGGTTTTCACCTTCAAGTCCCGAAGGAAGGTTTTGTGTTCCCGATATTCCCGAGATTCCCGAGAATCCCGCGTTTTCAACTCTTCCTGTCAAAGTTCTGCTCGATTCTTCTCTCGACTGCTTCAAATCAACCACTTCAATCAAGTGAGTTCATACCCCTTAACTAATGTTTTAAATTACTTTTAAATGTTTTATGGGGGGGGGGAATACAAGTAGAATCATGCTAGGATTATATCAATCACATGCGATTAATAAGTAGAATTACGTTAGTTATTACATCAATCACATGTGATTAATATACAGCATTCAAAAGATTTGGCTACTCATTAGCCATTTTACCAAATAGTTTCCTTCAAATGATTTTTATAAACATTTTATATGTTTTAAACTACTTATTACACTGTACATCTTACTCGGTACATTACCTTTCAAACTTATTTACAACTGTGTTTCAATCAAATGTTTCCTTATACTCAAAACTGTTTTATCATACTTATGCCTTCAAATTGTTTTATAGATCGACATCAAGTCGATCTTTTCTTAAAATAATATTTACGTTTCAAATGTCTTACAAAATTTATTTATGCTTTTATATTATAAATTGCATGCCTCTATATGTATAGTTATATAAGAAATGTTTAAAAGACTTAGGAAGGTTATCCACCCTATTTCCTTTTCGCGCCTTGAGATGTGGTCTGGTGGGATATTGGGTATTCGTCCGAAAGTCGTTTAAATATTAGTTATATATCATGTGTACATATATAGTCATAAAAGGTCTTTCCAGTTCATCCCATGTCCTTAGTTAGCAAGGGTATACCTCCATGACCATACGTACCAGTTAGACTGCTAGTAAACTACCATATGGGTAGTTTAGGAAGATACTAGAACTGTTACTAGAACGCGATATCATATAATGAGTCAGTTCATTCATGAGTCAATACTTTCTAGAACATTACATATACAACTATACTAGGAAGAGAACATATACAACTATACTAGAACGAGAGACATTACCCTTACATTAATACGTTAACAATTGTGATCCACTGTATCGGAGCATGCCTTAAATGTCATGGCCCGAGTTGTAGCCAGAATTCTCTTGGAGGGAGAGCGTTGAGTTTGCGTATAGATCTATACTGGATTGACAATCCTACACCTTGCTGCTAGCTACAGCCGGACCTGCAGGTCTGCGGGTACCAAACGTCATTCCGTTATTACGACCGTTCTTTATGTCGTTGTTATCAGTCGATAGTATGGTGCAATTATCACATTATACCTTAATATAAATCCGGTTTAAGGTAGTTAGTACAGCAGTAGTTCCTATAATACAAAATTACATTACTACAATGATTTATCCATTACATTTTTAGTGATAACCTCACTTAAACTTTAATGTACAAACTATATTTTGTTAAAAGATAGTTACACTTGGGAAAGTACACACTTTTACATCAAACGAGCATACAAAACAGTTAAGCCTTGGTAGAAGGCTACTTTAATAGAAAATATAGGTTTTTCTGAGAGATTCAAACTTTTTCAAATACTTATAATTCATATACACTTTCAAATTCTTACAATACATAGACTTACAAATTCTTACATACAAATTAAGACACTAAATTCTTATGATCTCACCAGCTTCAAAGCTGATACTCGCTTTCAAAATTACTTGTATCCTCAGGTCATCATAGACAGGTACCGATGCAAGGAGAAAGGAAGATGGAGCTTGTTCAAGACTTATCTTTCATTTTGATTTATGCTTTAGTGTTTATCAAAATTTGACAGAATACAATTGTATAATAATTATTTTATTAATGCAATGGATGATGTTGTTGCTTGTTTACTACTTTACATTGTTGTTGATATTATACATGACGTCCTCCGCCCCAGAACGTTTCCGTCGTTCTCGGTTTTGGGGTGTGACATGCAATATGTTTAGCAGCCTAAACCTGAAATGTATCCAGGAAAGCTATGTCTTAACCAATAAAGGTTGAAGTTAAGCACCCCTGCTTAAGCATATAGGTTTTGAGTGAAAAAAGTGAGTTATACATGTAAAAAAAGAAAGAAAAAAAGAGAGAAATTACTAAAAACTAAGAATTCTTGAAGAATTTTGGAGCTATCAAAGTATGAAGATCAAAGATCAAAGTTCTAAGGAATCAAAAGTTGAAGATGCCAAAAATCATGAATGTAATGAATTCAAAGAAATCAAGATTAAACTGTCAAAGAAGTGAAGAATTCAAGAGCTCCAAGCATTGGTATCTTAAAGTTGTAATTCTCTAGTTTATGTATGCTTGGGTAGCTTTACAAAAATACTTTGAGGTTAAGTGAAATTTTTGCGGATGGATTCGGAGGGTTGCATAAAATGAGCATTGTTTGAAAAAAGTGGGCAGGGGTTTATGAAGATTGTGAGTATTTAAAGTATGGGGGTTACTTTAGGAAAATTTTAGACTCAAATACATGCGTTGAGGTCTTGGCATAGTGGCTGAGCTGGAATCGGATTGTTCTATGTGATGTTAGTATTAAAGGGTTAAGTTTAAATTTGCTTGAGGGCAAGCAAAGCCGAAGTGTGGGGTATTTTGATATTGCCATATTTATAGCTATTTTTTGGCAATATTTAAGTACATTTTTATTAATAAGTTGATAATATGTTTAGAATAATGATACTTATGACTTTGAATTGTTATTTTTAGTCAATTAGAAGTATTGTCGAACATGGGAGGCTTTAAACACAAGAGATGAAGAAATTCACGAAAATTAGTAAAACCACGACGTGGCATGGATACCCACGACATGGCATGAGTATTCTAGAAGATAAAGATCGTGTGAAGAAACAGTCCTTGCCCGATACGGATAACTTGGGGATCACGACGTGCCAGGGATTGCCACGACGTGGCACGGGATTTTTAAGGATATTTAAGCACTCTTGGTCATTACGAATTGGGGAGACTTTTGACTAGAGAAAGGGATTCTAGAAGGCGATTTTTAGCAGAAGAAAGGTTTTGGAAAAGGGTTTCAACACCAAAAGAGTGAAGGTCCATAATTTAGTTTACTTATTTGTTATTTAGGAACATGTTTCATTATACTTTCATTTGTGTTAGTGTGTTAGTTGCTATTATGAGAAGATGAATCTAGCTACTCTTGTTTAGCTAGATGAAGCTTCCAACTTATGAATAGCTTAATTTTATATGGATTTACTTAGTTGGTAAATTGCTTGTGTTTGATTTATAGTTACCTAGCATGCTTGTGTTTGTTTCTCTAGTTGCTTAATTTCATGTTCTGTGTAGCTTAGTGACCATTAACTGCATGAACTTGTTTACCTAATGATTTAGTGAACGTTAAATTGTTAGAGCTAGGATTGACCAATCTTAGTTAGTAATTAGAGTAAATAAACTTAGATGTGCTAGAGAACGTGGATTGTGACTATAATTGCGTTTACATAATAAATCTTACATAGCATATTCATATTCATAATTGGTTCTGTGTTTTATTGTGTGTGACAATACATAGTTTGACATGAATTAGTTAATTATTGGTAAAGTTAGACTTAAATTACTAATACAATTAAAACCAACTTGATAATCCATAATTATTAGCTAGCCATAAGGACGAAGTGGATTCGAACTAAACAAGAGTGTTTCTACTTATTGATTGAATTTGAGTTAAGTTAGTTTGATCTTGTAAAATCAGATAAAACCCTTTCTAAACTTGTTAATAATTAGGTTAATTGGGTAGCAGGTAGATTAATTAGTAACACCGTTCCCTGTGATCGACACCCGACTTACCCAAGCTATACTGTAATCTGACTAGGTACACTGCCTACAAGTGCATAGTTAGTTTAAGTTTGTTGGGTTATAAATATTAAAATTAGAGGGTACTTTCGTGCACATCAGTCTCCGATGAATTTCTTCAACCATATTGCCTCCTTCGAAGATTCGCTCGCTGCTATGTATTCTTGTTCGCACGTTGAATCAGCTACGGTTTCCAGCTTGGAACTTTTGCAAGTCACTGCTCCTCCATTTAGGGTAAAGACCCAACCTGACTGAGATTGATAATTATCTCAGTCTGTATGAAAACTAGTGCCACTATACCGTCGCACCCTTAATTCATCACTCCCACCGAGGATAAGAAACCATTCCTTGGTCCTCCGAAGGTACTTAAGAATATTCTTGACTTCGATCCAATGCGCTGTACCAGGGTTCCTTTGATATCTGCTGACCATGCTCAAAGCGAAGGCCACATCAGGGCGAGTACAAGTCATAGCATACATGATCGAGCCAACTGCGGAAGCGTAAGGTACTCGAATCATTTCTGCTATCTCGGCCTCGGTACTCGTACTTTGAGTCTTACTCAACTTGGTATTGCTTTGTATTGGTAACTCCCCTTTCTTGGAATACTCCATACGAAAACGCTTTAGTACCTTGTCCAAGTAAGTATTCTGACTAAGTCCTATTAGCCTTTTATTCCAGTTTCTCACTATCCTTATTCCCAAAATATAGGCAGCCTCTCCGAGGTCGTTCATAGCGAAACACTTCCCAAGCCAAGACTTAACCTCTTGCAGGGTCGGGATGTCGTTTCTTATGAGTAGTATGTCATCGACATACAATACGAGGAAGCTAACTATACTCCCACTGGATTTGACATATACACATGACTCATCATCTCTTCGCAGGAAAGCCCTTCGCAACCAATCGCGCCTTGTAAGTGTGTACTTTCCAATCCACGTCGGTCTTCTTCTTGAAGATCCACTTGCACCCAACCGTATTACGACCTGGCGCACTGTCAACCAAATTCCAAACTTGGTTGTCATACATGGACTGAATCTCGCTGTCCATAGCCTCTATCCAATTCGCAGACTTCAGGCCTGCCATGGTTTCCTCGTAGCTGTTAGGTTCATCCAAATTTATTAGGGTACTGTTACTAATAAACGTATCACCCTCACTCGTTATATGAAAACCATATAACACAGGTGGAACACTGTCACACCCCCAAACCGGAACGACATAAACGTTCGGGGGCGGAGGACATCATGTACAGTATCACAACATTTGAATAATATTAATCAAAGCAACAACCACCATTTTATTAATAGTATAATGTGTACATTACATTTTATTCATATAATATTGACTTCAAAAGTAAATACAAGTAAAGACTCGAAGATACTATTCTCCATCTTCTTGAACCCGGTGCGTATACCTATCTACTAATGTCCTAAGAATACAAGTAGGTTTTCAAAGAGTATTAGCATTAAGCTTGTAAGTTCATAAGTGTTTTGTTTTAGAAAACTGTTATGGGTTCTTTCGAAAAGTGCATTGTGTTTCTCTAGAAAATCTTATATTTTCTTATGTAACAAATGTTAAGTAAAAACAAATGATTCTTACTAGTTCTTACTGCAACTACTTAGTGTATACAAATCATATATAATCCAGATCGAACAAGCAATTGATTGGATGGTTCTGCCTCAATCCCACAACCAAACAAGGAATAGGAAATGATGCAGAGGCCACACATCCCACTGGTTTCCAGATCCTCATGTATATAACCCTGAAGTATTCACTAGATACATACAGATTTAATTGTTCTAGTCCTTTGATATCTGTTGATAATGCTCCTCAAAAAAATCCAATATTTTCTTATTAAAAGCATGATTAACTCATTCCTTCTATGACTACTTAGTTCATGCTAGTTATGTATAATCCAATATCGAACAGACAGTTAATTGTTTGGATCTGCCTTAAACCCACAACCAAACAAGGAATAGGGAATGAAGCGGAAACCACACATTCCACAGTCTATCGGATACTCTTCATACGTAACCCGGCTGCATAAACTAAGGAATTATAGAATTAATAATGAATATTTTTTAAGTGAATAATAATCCTATTGTACGTAAAGTACTGATGTTTACCCTGGAAAATCCTATATTTCCCTAAGTGTAAGTTATTGAATTATATGTTCCAAATCGAAGAGTACGAGTATCTACCATACTTATGTTGTTTAAGCATTGTTCTGTTTTAAAACCCTGGCTACCACCAATGATGCATAGTAGTTTCATTACATAAATAGAGCTAGTTGAAAATGTATTGTCAATACCCTCCGGTGATGACTTAGTACATACGGGTTATAGATATCATGATCGAACAGACAGTCGGTTGGGTGACTCTGCCCTAAACCCACAACCAAACATGGAACAGGGAATGAGGCGGAAGTCACACATCCCACTGATTGTTAAGTACATTATTACGTGAACGAGTCGTTCTTTCCCCAGTGAGTTCTTCTAACCATACTATGGACGATAAACACTACGACGTACTTCGAACGTCGTGAACTGAGTGAAGTTTGTCACCCTAGGTTGACTGTGGCTAATATTCAGGGTGCGGGATTATCACTCCTGTATAGATCTATACACAAACTCACGCTCTCCCTCCAGGAGACTTTGGTTAGAAGACATGTCTCACATTGTAGTTCTCTCAACGAATTCACGAATAATATAATGAATACCCTTTTTGTTATTAACATGAATCCTTATAAAATAGTACTTTTTATTTCATAAATTCATAAGTTTGTTTCCTAGTTTGAAAAGTGTATTTGCAACGTTTTTATCTTACCTGTTTTGTAAAACTGATTTCATGTCTAGTAGTGACATTGATTATCATGTTTATTAAGTTCTACGTTCAATGTATACTAATGTTAGGAAAATATATTAAACCAAATTACATTTTCAAACACAAGATTTCTTGTGCTTTTACTTGTATCCCCCCCCCCCCTCTTAAAACATTAAAAGCTCGGAAAATATAGGGTTATGAACTCACCTGACTGTGAATGACTCAAATGAATGAAAAAGATAGGATGCTTGATATGCTAAGTGAAGTCCCGAGCATAGTACGGACCTATTAAGCACATATTAACATGTATAGGCCTAAAATTAGTCTCTAAGACTACTAATGATCATAGGAAACACCCTTAGAATGTAGGAAACACTTGCAATGAAGTGTTAGAACCAAGAATGAGGGATGAAATGGGGTTCACGATCAAACCACCATGGGTTTACGGCCCAAGATGTGTTCACAACCCATGAACACATGAAGGGTTCACGGCCCAAGATGTGTTCACGGCCTAAGAACACATGAAAAATTGATGGGTTTACGGCACATCTATGAAGGCTTCACGACTCTATGAAGGTTTCACGGCCGTGAACTCTTCAAGTTCATAAAGATGGTGATGAAAATGATGAATTAATTGATGAATATGAAGTTCTTTTCATGAATAAAATGATTAACAAGTGAAAAGGGATGAATTACTTAAGTTTGTGGGGGTGAAAAGAGAGCTTTTGTTTGATGAGTCTTGAGGAGTTTTCGGCCAATAAGAGAAGAAATGAGGGTTAAATGAAGGAAGAACATATATATATATATATATATATATATATATATATATAGAGAGAGAGAGAGAGAGAGAGAGACGTTCACAGCCAAACATGGGTTCACGGCCGTGAACATCCCTAGATAATGTTTCCAGCTCGAATGCATTCCTCTAATCCCAAACTGACACTTCTCAACTTTCAATCTTTAAGTATACTAGGCTTTAGAGGCTCTCAAACTGATCTTAAACACAGTCAGACCAAAGCAAAAGCAAGTTTGACTTCCTATTGATTGCATTGACTTATAGATAGAGATTTTGGGTTTTCACAAACACTAACTCTACTGAACACCGAAGAGGTAAGGACTCGTCAATCGGTTCAACACGAGTTTCCTCCTCAGGTTGAGTGCCAGTGTTTGAGGTTCCTATTGGATTAGTGTCTAAGTCCATAACTATTTTGGTATGTACTTGACCCGATGGTACATGGTCCTTTTGGGTTGCCTTCACCAAAGCAACTTGATAGGATGAATTATGGAGAGAAAGGATTAATTATGATTTATTAATATATTATGAGAATAATATATTAAAGGAGATATCATATTGTTTAATTAATATTAGTCAAGAATTAATAACAATTAAGTTTGTGGCTAAAAGACATTAATTAAACTTAAGGGACTAGAACTGTCAATTATGTGATAGTTGAATATTGGGCTAATGGACTCCATATTAAAAGGGTGGACGAATTCTAAGGGGAAACCCATTAGAAATCGTCCTGGGCCTCTAAGGAGGGAGTCCATGGGTTGCTTAGGGCCTAAGCATCCAAATTAGGGTTTCCTTGTTAGATAACTCTAATAGCCTCACTATTTAAAGGACCCTTGAGACTCAGAAACGTGGTGAACATATTCCTTAGGGTTTCCACACGTTTTGGGCAGCCTCCCCTCTCCTTATTCTTCATCGTCTTGCTCTTGGTGTTTGTGAACCATTAGAGGAGTGACATTTGTGACTCTAAGCTTTCTAAAGTCATTACAAGGAAGATTTGAGATTGTTCTTGCTACATAACAATCAAGGTAAGATCTAAATCCCATTCATAAGTTAATTTGATTAATTGTATACTCGAACTAGGATTTAAAGTCTTGGATGAATTGCATGTACAATAGAGAAACCTAGATCCAAGCATTAGGGTTTGCATGAGCACATAGGATGTTCTTATGGCCAAAACCCATCAGTGGTATCAGAGCCTTGATTGCTTTCTATTGTATTGATGCTTATTTGATCGAAATTATCACTGAAAATCGAAATTTTTTGCTTCTGAGTGTTTGACTCGCCGAGTCACTTGGTGAACTCGCCGAGTCAACTGTACTCGACGAGTCCAGGTCCAGACTCGACGAGTCAAATGGTCTGACAGCTCGTTTTCGCGATTTTCTTCCTGTTTTAGCTTTGGATAATTACCATAAACATGTTTTTGTAATAAAATCTGAATTTTATCAATATTTGGTGATTATCCTTACCAAAATAGAGGATAATTGTCAAAATTTAGATAATCATTTGTTTTATTAGATAAAGTTTGATTATTTGTAATTTAGATTTGAATTATCTTGTGAAAAAGTTTCAATTTTCCCCCTTTAGGTTTTATGGTTTAAATTTGAACTCAAAAGTTTTGTTTTTGAAATTTAAATAAGTTAAACCCTAATATTTTGAAATGTTTCAAAACTTGCCCTCAAGTTTTGGAATTTAAAAGTTGATTAAAATTTTAATTTAGAAATGTTAAATTCTAAAACCCTAGTATAGTTTTGAAAAATTCAAATCACACCCTTATGGTTTTATTAATTAATTTAAGTGTATAATTAAAAGAGATTTAATAAATCCATAAAGTTTTGGTTTACAATTTATTTAAATTAAAAGTATAATTATTAAATTTGACCACCTAGTATTTTAAAAGTGTAAAATACACCCTATACTATATATAACATTAAAAGTCTAATATTATATATATGTATGAGTAGAAGTTAGTCTTACCGTTAGTAGGCCTCATTCACGAAGTTGGTCTATAAGGGGTGTTTAAGGAAATTGCTTATAAAATGGCGATTGAATAGGTATCCACTCTTACCCACCGTACTCTTGACTAGTGGAGGGTCGTTAGCCGAACGGGTAGGATAGGACAGAAACCTTCCATTATATGTACAATGAAGTATAAAAGTAACTAAATGCTTTTACAAAATTCCCAATCTTAGTTACTTTAGGCAAGAGTGAATTGATGCAATTCCATGAAATTACACTTTGTACCCTTGCGAAGACGTTAGTGGAGCGTGTGTGGTTAACCGATACACTAAATGGTTCTAAGCAAAGGTAGCAAAGGGTGACTCGATGTTTGTCATAGTTCGGTGGAGCGTGTGTGGTTAACCAGCACATCGAATAGGTGACTGTAACATGTGGGGGCACCATGTAAGTTTGCATGGTTATTCACACCCGCTTTGTGATCCTCTCTATCCCAGTCACAAACTAGAGGGGCATATCGAGATTTAAACATGCCATTGAAATGTTCAATGAATCTCAAAAGATCTAGGAATTTTCAATAGATTTAAAACTTAAATTTCTTTTTCGTTTTTCATGGTGCAAATTGGTAAATCGTCATTTACCTACCTTCAAATATTCTGCAACTAGATTACGGCATCCCTTTTCTAGGTTGTATTGTATTGTGTTGGATCCTAGCCTCGATGTTTCATTTAGGTGTCACATCGAGGATTCTAATCAACTAACTTGAATTTTTTTCTCCCGTTTCGTAGATGTCAAAGTATGACAACTATGGTATTCCCAAATCTCGTGGAACAAGCTTTCCACATGAAGATGATATTCCACGATTCGATCGAGGAACAAGAGATCATGCTTCACTTCTTCCACATCCTCCAATTATTCTCCCTAACATACAAGTTTGAAGGCTTGAAAAGTTCAAGCTCACTCAAGCCCTTTTGGCAAGTAGACATGAAGAAGGAAAGTCGGTGTGTGCACACGTCCTAGAGATGAAGTCACACATTGATAGGTTAAGAATGTAGGGATCCGTTGTCTATGAGGAGCTGGCTGTTGACTGGCTTCTTCAGTCACTTCCTAACTCGTATAGTGAGTTTGTAAGAAAGTACTATATGATAAACCACGACGTGACCCTTATAGATCTCACCTACATGCTTACTGTTGCTGAATCAGCAATGATTTGGCAAAGCAAAGTTAATTGGTGAATCTGCCTTCCAGACCTCTATGGATATTGTGACATCCCCAAAATCACGGCCAGAAAAGACCGATTTTCATTTATGCTTTTAAAATAATTTCAGAGTAAATCCTTTTGATTTGAAAGAGTTGCGGAATTTGTTCCCAAAACAAAACATGATAAAATAATATTTATCAAAGCATTTCATCAAGAGATGCATTTTCAGTTATATAATCAAAACTCGGGATGTCATGTTCCGATACAGACCATAAAGCATAAACGATAACATTACAAGTCATTCAACAAATATATACATATACAGACTTGTAAACAAAACAACTCGATGATTCATCCATCTTACGCCCTTGCGCCACTTCCTGTAATACAAAGAAAACTGAGTGGGTCAGGCTTGGGAGCCTGGTGAGCATATAAGGTTTTCAACCCACAATAAATAAATTATATTTAATTTCAACAACCAACAATAACCCGATTACCCATTCCCGTTATCCTCACTTTACGTCCCTAAAACAATATCTATCTCAAGGGACCTAATCTAGGATTTTCATTAGGACAGACATTACTGCTAAGGGGTTTCCTCAACAATAGATATCCTAAAGGCAACCATGAAGGGGATAGAGTGCACCGGTGAACACATCGTTCACAACACCTACAGGTTACGAACCTGCTAGCGTTCCACAAGACTGTCTAGAAGGAGTCTGTGGTCGTTATCCATACTCCGCTGAATAACTAGATCAACAACAACAACATCGAGGCCTCTCATCTGTTTATTACACACCAACTATCTACCCGGAATCACACATCAACAAACAAATGCGGATAGCGAATCAACATGTCACTCTCCGTTTCCCAAGTGAGATTTGGCCCATTCGAATGTTTCCAATGGAAAAGCAGTAATTCGACCATCTTGCGTCGCAACTTCTTAGTCTTTCGGTCAACAATTGCCTCTGGTTCTTTAATCAACCTTTTGTTCTCATCGATTCTCAACTCCAAAAGTGGAATCATGTTGAGAACTTCCCCCGTGAACTTCCTCAAATAACACACATGAAAAGTATTATGAATTCCATTCAGTTCTTCTGGTATTTCGAGCTTCTAAGCTTGGTTCCCAATCTTCTGAAGAACTTTAAACGGTCCAATAAACCTTGGACTTAATTTTCCCCTTTTACCAAATCTTATAAGTCCCTTCCATGGCGAGACTTTAAGCAAAACCGAATCCCCAACATCAAAAGTCATCGGTCTTCGCTTTTTGTCAGCATAGCTCTTTTGACGATCCTGAGCTGCTAACATTCTTTCCCTAATTATTTTCAACTTTTCAGCAGTTTGATGAACCATCTTCGGTCCCATAAACTGCTTTTCCCCCGCCTCAAGCCAACAAGACGACGTACGACACTTCTGTCCATACAAAGCTTGGTAAGGTGACATCTTAATCCTTGAGTGAAAACTATTATTATAGGAAAATTCTACCAAAGGTAAATGTTCATTCCAATTACCTAAGAATTCCAAGGTACATGCTCTTAGCATATCTTCAAGCGTTTGTATCATTCGTTCGCTCTGACCATCAGTCTGCGGATGGTAAGTTGTACTTAAACACAACTTGGTACCCAATTCCTCTTGTAGACTTTTCCAAAACCTCGAGGTGAAACAGCTATCACGATCCGACACAATCGTTAACGGAACACCGTGAAGCCTCACAATTTCCTTCACGTAAGAATTTGCAAGCTTCTCCATAGACCGTTTCTCTTTGGCTGCTATGAAATGCGCACTCTTAGTGAATCGATCAACGACCACCCAAATCATGTCGTGACCATTCTTTGTTCTGGGCAGTTTAGTGACAAAATCCATAGCAATGTCTTCCCACTTACCCATAGGCACAGGCAATGGTTCTAAACTCCCGTACGGTTTCTGATGTTGTGTCTTTACTCTCGCACAAGTCACACACTCAGCCACATACTTTGCAACATCAAGCTTCTGTTTGACAAGGTGTCTAAGTCCATAACTTATTTGGTATATACTTGACCCGACCGGCATGGTCCATTTGGGTTGCATCTCATCCAAACTATTTATGGATAATTTTATGAGAGTTATACACATATGTTTATTAATATATTATAAGTTATAATATATTAATATGAGGTTATGTTATTTAATTGTTTTTAGTCTTAAATTAATTATGAATTAATTTAGAGATTAAAAGGAAGACTAATTAGATTATGGGCTATTGGTTTTATATAGTGTGGGCTAATACTCATTTGTTAATGGGCTAGGCTTATATGGAAGTCCATGGATGATCCATGGAGCTTTTAACCCATGGATCCTTGGAAAGGAAAAGGTCATGGGTTATTAGGGTTTCACCCTAACCATGCACACTATATAAGCATGCTTATGGAGCATGAAATGGCAACTAGTGAACTAGTGTGTGTGAGCTTGTGTGTGGCCGAAATATACAAGTGTGTATACTCTCTCAAAGTTTTCCAAGAGTTTGTGGTGTTTTGTGATTCCATTTGAGCCATTCACACTATTGGTGCTTGGCCCTCAAACTCCTGAAGAACCAAACTCATCAAAAGGTATGTAATCTCTTCTAACTCTTTTATGTTGAAATGTTCCCCATGCCATGTTAGATATGTTATAAACCTTGGAAAATTATTATTTTGCATGTATTTAGACAAACATAGATCCAACGTTTATTAGGGTTGCATGCACACTTAGGAAGTGTTAGATTGCTCAAAACCCAACAGCTTTATCGTCGGCCACCAGTAGTAGGGTTTTAGGTCCCTATACATTTTAGTGCTACCGGGATGAATCGAGTACATGGTTTTGTGAGCTTCTTCCATTAGAAGATCTCTGACTCCTCCTGTCTTAGGTATCCAAATCCGATCTTGGAACACCTTCAGTCCATGACTGTTTACACCGAACACCAACGTTTTTCCCAAACGTTCCTCCTTTCGGTCATTCTTTTCAGAAGCTTCCTCTTGAGCTTTCTTTATACTTTCCACAATGGTCGAGACAACTTCAATTCTCAAAGCTCTTGGCCTTTTCCTTTCAAGATTGACTTTCTGACTGAGAGCATCAGCAACAACATTAGCCATACCGGGGTGGTAAAGTATCTCGCAGTCGTAGTCTTTAAGTAATTCTAGCCAGCGTCATTGCCTCATATTCAATTCCTTCTGACCAAAGAGATATTGGAGACTCTTATGATCAGTGAAAAGTTTGGACTTTGTGCCATAGAGGTAATGCCTCCATATCTTCAGAGCGAAAACTACTGCTGCCAACTCCAAATCATGAGTCGGGTAGTTCTTTTCACGCTCTTTCAGCTGTCGAGATGCATATGCTATCACCTTTTCTCTTTGGGTCAAAACACAACCCAATCCAACCCCAGACGCATCGCTATAAATAGCGAAGTCTTCAACTCCATCGGGTAGAGAAAGTATCGGTGCCTCGCATAGTTTCTTCTTTAGCTTCACGAATGCTTCTTTATGCTTATCATTCCAAGCATAAGTAGCTCCTTTGTGGGTCAAAGCTGTCAACGAAGTAGCGATCGAAGAAAAGCCTTGGATAAACCTTCGGTAATATCCGGTTAATCCCAAAAAGCTTCGGATCTCCGTGGGACTTTTCGACTGTTCCCACTTCATCACAGCTTCGATCTTCGTTGGATCAACCATTATCCCTTCTTGGTTGACCACGTGACCCAAGAATTGGACTTCACGAACCCAAAAATCACATTTGGAGAACTTAGCATACAGCTTCTCCTTCTTCAAGACTTCTAACACTTATCTCAAGTGTCTGCCATGCTCCTCTTGGCTTTTCGAATAAATCAAAATGTCATCTATGAACACTATCACAGATTTATCTAGGAACGGATTACAAAATTTGTTCAGTAAATCCATGAATGCTGCTGGAGCATTGGTTAGTCCAAACGACATAACCAAAAACTCGTAGTATCCATATCGGGTTCTGAATGCAATCTTCTCTATATCCTGCCCTCTTACTTTCAGTTGATGATATCCTGACCTTAGGTCGATCTTTGAAAAATAACTTGAACCTTGTAGTTGATCGAACAGGTCATCAATCCTCGGATATCTATTCTTTATTGTTGCCTTATTTAGCTGTCGGTAATCAATGCACACTCTCATACTTCCATCTTTCTTCTTCACAAATAACACCGGAGCTCCCCAGGGTGATGAACTAGGTCTAATGAAACATTTGTCCAATAACTCCTGAAGTTGCATCATCAACTCCTTCATCTCCGTTGGTGCTAATCGATAAGGTGCTTTTGCAATAGGCATTGTTCCGGGCAACAAGTCAATACGGAATTCCACTTGTCGATCAGGCGGTAATCCAGGAAGATCTTCAGGAAATACTTCCGGATAATCACACACAACGGGAATATTCTGCATCACCTTCTTTTCCTTCTTAGCATCGATCACGAATGCTATGTATGATGTACACCCTTTGGTCAAACATTTTCTGGCTTTCATTAGAGAAATGATTCCAGAATTTACTCTGCGTTTATCTCCATAGACCATAAACGATTCCTTCCCAGGCGGGTTCACTTTCACTATCTTCTTCTTGCATAAAATTTCGGCATCATTAGCGCTAAGCCAATCCATTCCAAGCACGATGTCGAAACCATTAAGTTCGATAGGCAATAATTCCTCGTGGAACTTATTCCCATTTAGATCAATTAAGATGTTTTTCATACGATGAATAACAGGTACAAACTTGCCACTAGCAACTTCGACTAATAAAGCATTATCTAGTCTATCAACAGGCAAAGCTAGTTTTCTACCAAATTCATGCGATATAAAGGAATAGTTGGCTCCAGAATCAAATAAAATTTGGGCAGGCAATGTGTTTACAAGAAAGGTACCTGAAGCGACATCATCTTCATCTTTAGCAGCTTCCAGTGTCATCTGGAATGCTCTCGCCTTTGGCTTTGGCGGAATGTTGGGTCTAGTTGCCTCCTTCTTCTTCGGGCAGTCCCTCGACATCTGTCCCTCCTCACGACAACCATAGCTAACCTTCTTAGAGAGGGTGCATTCATTGGCATAGTGCCCTGGCTTTCCACACTTGTAGCACGTGGCCACTACCTCACATTTTCCATGATGCTTCTTTTTACATTTGTCGCACCATTTCACTTCGCCTCCACTTCCCCTCGAACCAGAATTTGAGAACTTGTTTTTCTTATTGGACCCTGAAGTTCAATCGAACTTCCTCTTTTCACCAACTTTTATCCTTTCCAGACCCTTTTCCTTCTGCTGGGCCTCCACATTCTTAGCTGCACGAACAGCCGTTTTCAAAGTAGTTGCCATTTTGACTGTCGGACCAAAGTCAGCAGGCAGTGCATTAGCAAACCTCTCAATCTTGGAGAGTTCCGTTGGCACTAGGTACAGAAATAACTTCATTTTCTCAGTGAATGCAGTAGCATAGTCATCTATGCTCATCCTCCCCTTCTGCAAGTTTTGGAACTCATTGTTCAGATCAATCAGATCTATCTCTGAATAATACTGCACCCTAAGTTGTTCCAAGAACACCTCCCATGACATTTTCAGGGCTTCTCCTCGTGGCATAGTATCTGCCAACAACTTCCACCAACTCAATACTCCAGTCTTCAGTTTTCTAACTGCAAAGACAGTCTTCTGTTTGTTGCTACAGTCGCAACTTTCAAATACCATCTCCATTTCGGAGATCCAATCCATTATCTCAACAGGCTTTGGGCTCCCAGAAAGACTTGGCGGCTTGGCGCCCAAGAAGTTCTTGTACATTCGCCCATCCTTGTTGTTTCTCCTTTCCGGATCGTTCCTTCGTTCTCCTTGAGTCCCAACTTGACTCATAATGCGACTATTGTTCCCTTCCTCCGATTGCTCGGGAATCAATTCGGGTTCCTCAATAGGTATGATAGGTTCGTCCCTATTATCATGCAACATATGTCGCATCTCTTCCTTTTTTTCGGCTAACATACCCCGAATCATGGCTTGCACCCCAGCCATTGTTATTGGTTCTGGTGCTGCTGCTACAACAGGTATTTGCTCAATCACTGGCGGTTGAATCCTGTTTTCATCCGCGTTTCCAACGCCACTCCTTTTTCTCACCATTTTTGATCTACACACCGAATAAGGTGAAATTTAGATCTTCATTTACGATAGATTTGAAATCATCCTTAACACATAAACCTTCAGATCCGGTTGGCAACAAACCGTAGATCCGAACAAATAATATCATATATGGCAACATATAACATTAGGCACATAAAAGCATTTTAGGCAACTTTCCTAAAATAAACTAGTGCTCGCGTCTAAAATTTATCAGACACACACCTCACAATCTCCACTTAGCATTCTAAGTTTAAGTCTAGAAATCCTACAAATTCCTAGTTTGCTTAAACTAATGCTCTGATAGCAACTGTGACATCCCCAAAATCACGGCCAGAAAAGACCGATTTTCATTTATGCTTTTAAAATAATTTCAGAGTAAATCCTTTTGATTTGAAAGAGTTGCGGAATTTGTTCCCAAAGCAAAACATGATAAAATAATATTTATCAAAGCATTTCATCAAGAGATGCATTTTTATTTATATAATCAAAACTCGGGATGTCATGTTCCGATACAGACCATAAATCATAAACGATAACATTACAACTCATTCAACAAATATATACATATACACACTTGTAAACAAAACAACTCGATGATTCGTCCATCTTACGCCCTTGCGCCACTTCCTGTAATACAAATAAAACTGAGTGGGTCAGGCTTGGGAGCCTGGTGAGCATATAGGGTTTTCAACCCACAATAAATAAATTATCTTTAATTTCACCAACCAACAATAACTCGATTACCCATTCCCGTTATCCTCACTTTACGTCCCTAAAACAACATCTATCTCAAGGGACCTAATCTAGGATTTTCATTGGGACGGACATTACTGCTAAGGGGTTTCCTCAACAATAGATATCCTAAAGGCAACCATGAGGGGGATAGAGTCCACCGGTGAACACATCGTTCAAACACCTACAGGTTATGAACCTGCTAGCGTTCCACAAGACTGTCTAGAAGGAGTCTGTGGTCGTTATCCATACTCCGTTGAATAACTAGATCAACAACAACAACATCGAGGCCTCTCATCTGTTTATTACACACCAACTATCTACCCATGTTCTACCCAACATATTAGTAGATAAAAATATATACTTTTATATATAGTTTAAAACCTGTATATCATTTTCATTCAATACATATTCCACATAATAGATGAGGCACACCCACATAACACGTATTTCATAGAAAATAAATCAGATCTATGAGATAGAAAGAGTGAATATACATTCACGCACATAACAACAAAATTATACACATAACACGTATTTCGTATAAAATACTTCACAATTATGCGTTAGAAGAAAGTAACTACACACTCACTTGATCAGAAGATGATCGGACAACACTACGGCTTGTAGAAGTAGTATTCTTCGGCAGATCTGGAAGATCTTCACAAAAACCAGACTCCTCGCGGGCAGAGCTTCGGCTCGGGAATCTTACTTCTCGGGATCTTCGGGACCCTGGGACTTGCTTCGGGGCTCGGGAATGATACCGGGGCTTCGGGATAATTCTTGCACGAAAAACGATGCAAAAACGCGAGAAAAATAGAAGAAATGAGCAACGAACTCGGTTGCCCTCGACCTCCTTTTATAGGGGCTGGAAG
Organism: Lactuca sativa; assembly: GCF_002870075.4. Lineage (NCBI taxonomy): Eukaryota > Viridiplantae > Streptophyta > Magnoliopsida > Asterales > Asteraceae > Lactuca > Lactuca sativa. The sequence continues at coordinate 123,082,774 of NC_056625.2, read as the reverse complement.
GTCGAATTATGCTGGGCGTAATGACGATAAGATCGCTGACTCCCCCCCACCTTCGGATAATATCGGGATATATATATATATATATATATATATATATATATATATATATATATATATATATATATATATATATATATATATATATATATATATATATATATATATATAATATCGAAAATATTTAATAAACTTCAAAAATTCATATCTTCCTCATATGAACTCCGTTTTCGATGTTCTTTATATCCACGCGTAGGTGAGAATACGATCTACAACTTTCGTTTAGACTCCATTGGCTAATTTTGAATTTATTTTTATTATTTATTTTTAGTAGGCCGGGACAGGAAAATTCCGTTATAAATTCATAACTTCTTCATCCGACGTCCGTTTTCGCCTATCTTTTTATCGTTTTACTCCTATTAACGAGACCTTCGATTCTCATCTAGATTGTTTTGGCTAAAAACCGCTCGATCTCAAATCGAGTATTCGGGCTGCATACTGCTTAGTCGAAACTTCGAAAAATCATAATTTCCTCATACGAAGTCAGATTTGGGTGTTCTTTTTATGCACGCTCTCGGTTTAACGAACTCTAAGACTTTCGTTTAGATCACTAAGGCTAAATATTGCTCTAACGTAAATTTCACTTTTTACGTCATTCAGTGTTGTCGGTTCTGTCGCGAAACTTCGACAGGTCATAACTTCTTCGTTATAACTCGGATTTCGGCATTCTTTATATCTTCGGAATCCTTGTTTTGACCACTACATCTTTATGAAAAGATATTAGGATTATCCCACACTTCACATTTGACGCTTATTTTATTCTTAATTCATTAAATTATAATAATTAAGAAAATAAACACATAATTCACATAATACTCAAATATTTCATCATTAATACTTCAAAAAGAGTTACAAGGGTTAACCTAGACTATTACATCAATGATAATGCCTAGCCTGGAAACGCGGGCGTTACAGATATAGGCAATGGCAACGAAAGACATGTCATGATCGAAAAGTTTGATCATAAGAGAAAGGCAAAGTCTGAAGTAGTTCCATGTGTTTTTCCAAAAGAGTCAATTTGCTTTTATTGCCAAGAGAAAGGGCATTGGAGACGAAGCTTCCCTATTTACCTAAGAGATCTAAGAGATGGGAGAGTCAAAACGTATGGCTCTACTTTAGGTAAAATCCATTAACTAACTCTTTTAAGTTCCTATTCTAGATTCTTAATACATGATGTGATAAGATTACAATTGATGTTTTATAGGATCAAAGAAAAGGAGAGGAAGCTTAAGGGAAGAAGTGAGCGGAATCTAATCATGAAGAAATGGATTTCGATCGCATTGCTTGAAGATTGGATTCTTGAGCTACTACTTAGAGTTAGAAAAGATTGCTAAGAAATATGTATTAACAATTTTTTTTTTATATTATTTATTTATCCTTACAATGGCATGCATGAAAAATTGATGTTTGAAGATTTCTATTATTAGCAATAATGGATTTGATTCTTAATTATGTTATTTGTGGAAATGTCAAGAATTTACCAAATAGGGAGATTTTCTCATCGTCCAAGTTTCAATTGGACAGAAACTTGGAATCATGCAACGTGTATGATGAATGAAAAACTTTCATATTTGGAAATTAGACTAATTCGTTGACAAAGTGTCAAGTGAAGGACTAAGAGATCGAGTACACAAAGTTGTGTGTTGATCAAGTCCACCACAAGAGTAACAAAGATATTCGTCATGATTTACTAAAAGTTTTAGTAAATATTATTATACTTATAAGATTAATTGTAATTCTGAATTGATTAAACGAGTATAAATCAATAGTAGAACGAATAAGAAGAATCAAGTAGGTAGAAAGATAATAGTTTCTCTATTCTACGAAGAAGGGATAGTACCTTTTATTGTGTTTTACAATAGGTCTTAATGATTAAGAACCATATCTCAATTGATCCTCTAAGTGAGTCTTAGTACAATTGTATGTCTGAGAAGAGGAATCAAGAATTGAAGAAATGGTTAAATCAAGAAGTCTATCATACTTCGTTGCAAAACAAGTCTTAGAGTTAAGATTGTGACATTGAGTGACAAGTCTTAAGAAGGTTTATAACATTCATCAAATGTAGAATTTGGAAAATGGTTTTCTTATTCTTGCACATTTGAAATTGGTAAGTTGTGATGTCTTGGATTAGACAAAGACCAACGAGGACCAATTTTGTGATGTGTTTTGTCTTGATAAGAGCTACACTAACTCTTGAATATTTGTTTGTCAAGAAATGTTTGTTGAAAAGAGAATCTTATATGTCAAGGAGTCAGTGGGAGTCTTAATGGTCTTGAAAGGGTTCAAGAACAAATCAAAATAAACCTTATCGAACATCACTAGTACACGACTTCAGGTTTACAAACTACCGTGTTGACACTATCTTGTTTATGTGTCGTTCCGATCGAGTTAATTATGCATATGAGTTCTATGAGTTCTCATTTGAACGCATAAAAGGCAAGCACCTTGATCAATGAAAAGTACATTGATAGGAATGGGTGAGCTGCTTAACTACTTGGAAGACATGGTGAGCACTCGTGTTACCATAACGCAAGAAATCAAGATTAAGAAGGTTCGGTCCATATGAGTTTGAATTTTTCGTAAACTTTTGGTTTTGACAAATTCACATGGATAGGAACACATACACCATTAAAATCTAAGTGTCATAAGATTCCCTCCTTCATAAAAATGACTGTGAGGAAATGCTTTCACTAAGAGAGATTTTATGAAGATAGTGATTGTGAAAATTGGATTCTCGAATTCGATTATGGTTACGGTATCCCTTTCCATGATTCGAATTGTGAGATTTGGCAATTAGTCTGAAATGTTTAGACACATATGTGAGCTATTTAAGGCAAAAGTGTATAAGTTTGAGAAGCTTAGATAAAAGGATTATCAAAGCATTAGGTATTAGAAATATGAACTTAAGAAATTCAATAGGTATTGTTTTTCTGGAAATTAAGCTATTTTCTAAATACATGTCAAAGCTAGTGGGAGCATAAGTTTTATGCTTATATCACAATAATCATCATGATAGTGGGAGCATAAATGTTGTTCTTGTATGATTATTAAGGTAAGTATTGCAAGTTAACAATATTAATTATAGAAAACAAGAGTTATACCTTGCAAAGTCGTAAGGATTGAAAAGTTGTTTTGCTATAATTAAGGGAGAGAATATTATGCTTTATTTCAAATCTAAAGGATTAGGTTGTGGAATGTTAATAAATTTAATCAAGGATACATAGTGCGTTCTTAAATTTCGATTATGATCATGGCATCCCTTTTCATAGTTCGAATTCTGAGAACGTGACACATTAAATATTATGGCAGAATATTGATAAAGTATCATATCTTTATGTAAGACATTATGCATCGTGTCCCATACGCTTCGGGTATAGGATCGATTGCAAGGGTTATAATATTTAACCATTCTAAAATTTTCCAAATGTCTAGCGCATTTAGAGGGGAAAAGGACAAGAATCGGTTTTGACTAAGATAATTAAACAACTATCAAAGGACGATCCAAAGTTCGTCGAGGATTGGTCGCTTGTGAGTAGTTGGAAGTATAGTATTGGATGGACCATATCGACATTATTATGAATAGATAAGATTCTATTAAGAATGAGTTGTCATATGGAAAATATGGAAATGGTTCCATATTAGGAGTTGGATATTGAGAGTCTATGTCTAGATTAGAAAATTTTATGTAAAAGGATGTTCAAGGAATGTACTTTGAATGAGAGACATCACATCTATGGAATTGTATTGTAACAATCTCAGATAGAGGACTTTGTAATTTCATTGGCAATAGTCATTGTGACTTTTGTACTATGACATTATGAAAGGATCATTGCATAAAATGCTAGAATCTAGCATATTCTATAAGTGGTAAGAATTTGATATTCTTTCACTTGTGAAAAGGATTAGGAGTTGTGAAATGAGTATGATTGGAAATGTGTTCATTTGATCTATTTCACAAAATAAGAACCGTAGGTAAACATTGTGTGCATGCTAAGAGCATGGGACAAGTGTAGTAATAATTCAAGTAAGAAGTTGATTACCCAAAACAAGAAATAATGAGTAATCAATATGGTGATATATAAAAGGTGTTTTATTTATACTCAAAAGTTTGGGGCCTTATGGGATTAGTATTATTCTTGTGTTTCACTTTGCATGTTTTGACTTCCTGAATAATTTAATTGGTTCAGAACAGTCAAATTATTCGAACGGACCATAGTAGTTCATATGTTGGAAGTAGGTATGAATGAAGACTGTCGTGAATTGGTGTGTGGATTGCCTAAAGTGTATTAGACATAAGCAATTGTTTGATGCAACGTTCATGAGTGCTTATGAATATGATTTGAGCATTGGATTAAACCCACGCTCACTTGGATCACTTCATGAATTGTATCACGAGTGATTGGTGAGACGATAACATCTTATATTCTTGAAACCGAGATGTGTGAGTTGTATCTTGCGAGTCGGTTGCAAATTGATAATATGTAAACGCACCAGTAACTTGGTGTTATAAAACATATTGCTATGTGTAATTTGGTAAGTGAGTGCAAGCGAGCATTGGGTCAAAGTTTATCCGTTCCTTTTATCCAAAGTAGGATAAAAGCGATATCTTTGGGCCCCTCGATGATTTAGTGATGGCACCTAAGCACTTGGCCGAGCCGGGCTAATTTGATGTAATCAATTGCAGTTTGTTGTCAGTCGTCATAAATCGGAAGTCGGGAAATAGTATAGAAAGAATGATTAGAATTCATGTCTTATATCTATACGATATCTAGAATGGAGGAATATATGATCCCTTATCTAAAGGAAGTGTGTATCTGATAAGATCAGAGTTGACAACGGCTTTGGAAAGCTACGATTGCAGATCAGGATCTGAAGTCATACGCAGAATAGTTATTAGACTTATCCAAGTGGGAGACTGTTGGATTAGTGTCTAAGTCCATAACTATTTTGGTATGTACTTGACCCGATGGTGCATGGTCCTTTTGGGTTGCCTTCACCAAAGCAACTTTATAGGATAAATTATGGAGAGAAAGGATTAATTATGATTTATTAATATATTATGAGAATAATATATTAAAGGAGAAATCATATTGTTTAATTAATATTAGTCAAGAATTAATAACAATTGATTTTGTGGCTAAAAGACATTAATTAAACTTAAGGGACTAGAACTGTCAATTATGTAATTGTTGAATATTGGGCTAATGGACTCCATATTAGAGGGGTGTACGAATTCTATGGGGAAACCCATTAGAAATCGCCGTGGGCCTCTAAGGAGGGAGTCCATGGGTTGCTTAGGGCCTAAGCATCCAAATAAGGGTTTCCTTGTTAGATAACCCTAATAGCCTCACTATTTAAAGGACCCTTGAGACTCAGAAACGTGGTGAACTTATTCCTTAGGGTTTCCACACATTTTGGGCAACCTCCCTCTCCTTATTCTTCATCCTCTTGCTCTTGGTGTTTGTGAACCATTAGAGGAGTGACATTTGTGACTCTAAGCTTTCCGAAGTCATTACAAGGAAGATTTGAGATTGTTATTGCTACATAACAATCAAGGTAAGATCTAAATCCCATTCATAAGTTAATTTGATTAATTGTATGCTAGAACTAGGGTTTAAAGTCTTGGATGAATTGCATGTACAATAGAGAAACCTAGATCCAAGCATTAGGGTTTGCATGAGCACACAGGATGTTCTTATGGCCAAAACCCATCAGTTCCTTCATCGTTCGATTCTTGAAGCTCTTTAAGATTGATTTTCCTCCCACTGTCTCCTTGGCTTATGAGTTCTCTCTCTCTCTCTCTCTCTCTCTCTCTCTCTCTCAGAATACCCCTCTCCTCGCAATGAAGACAACATTTTTACTCAATCTATAGAAGAAATATCCAAAGGACTTCTGCATCTAGCCGATGAAAATACACCGCTCACTACGAGGTTCGAGCTTGTCGTGAGTCTCTCGTCTTACGAAAACCTTGCAACCCCAAGCCTTGATATGTGCCAATAAGGGAGCTTTCCCTGTCCATATCTTGTGAGGTGTTTTCGCAACCTTCTATGTCGGGACTAGGTTAAGGATATGGATGACAGTCTCTAAGGCATGCCCCTAGATTAAGATAGGTAACGAAGCCCGAATCATCATGGAACGAACCATGTCTAGCAAGGTTCGATTACACCTCTCAACCACACTGTTTAAATTCGGTGTCCTACGCGGCGTTAATTCCGAAACAATTCTGCATTCCTTGAGGTAGTCGTGGAATTCAAGACGAAGGTACTCTCCACCTCGATCGGATCGAAGCATCTTGATTTTCCTGTCCAGCTCATTCTCAACTTCTTGCTTAAACTCTTTGAACTTTTCAAAGGTTTCTGACTTGTGCTTGATGAAGTAGATATATATACGCATATCTGCTATAATCATCGGTGAAAGTCACTAAGAAGCGGCTTGCATCCCTTATGGTGGATCTAATGGTCCCACACACATCGGTGTGTATGAGATCCAATAAACCCTCACCCCTTTCACAAGTACCGGTGAAGGGGGACTTGGTCATCTTTCCAAGTAAACAAGACTCGCACACGTCATCGTCCCTAAGGTCGAATGACTCCAACACTCCAATTTTTTGGAGTTGGGCTATGCGTTTCTTGTTGAAACGTCCAAGATAACAATGCCACACGCATGCTTTGTCTAAACTATTGGAAGAATCGATATACAACAGATCATTTCTAAGTTGTCTAAAACCATCACAGTTTCATATATTCCATTACAAGGAAATGCTTCAAAATATAAAACACCATTAAGGAAAGCATTAATAGAACCCTTTTCATTATCAAACGAAAATCTAAATCCTTGTTTATATAAACCATGTAAAGAAATGATGTTTCTTGCCATTTCTGGCGAATAGCAACAATTATTCAACTCTAGTCCTAACCCACTACTAAGCACTAAAGAGTAAAGTCCAATCTTGGTGATAGGCAACGATCTTTTGTTCCCCATGATTAGGTTTATCTTGCCATGCTCCACATCCCTATATCTTCTTAGGCCCTGCAAATCATAACAAATGTGAAAACTACATCCTGTATCAAGAACTTAAGAAATATGATGCGATGATTTATTAGATTAAATAGTATAAATACTTGTGAAGGACGGCTTGATCTTCCCATCCTCGATATCTTGTAGATATTTCGGGAAGCTTTGTTTCCAATGCCCTTTCTCATGGTAGTAGTAGCACTCTACATCCTTCGGGTTGGAGGAGGGTAAAGCGAGACCACCCTTGGTTCCACTAGAAGAGGTACCATCATGGGACTTTCCCTTATGGTGGCTCTTAGAATGAGCCTTCCTCTTCTTACCCTTCCCCTGCCCAATGGCCAAGACGGGGGCATCAGTAGGAGTTCACGCAACAAATTTGTCTTTGAGTTTGCTCTCAGCAGTCCTCAACAAGCCTTGAAGCTTGCTCAAAGTGACCTCCTCTTTTTTCATGTGGTAGGTCATGTGGAACTGGTTGAAACAAGGTGGCAAGAAGTGAAGAATGATATAAATCGCCAGCACCTCATCGAAGTTAAGATATAACTTCAGCAGGCGGTCGACATATCTCTGCATTTTCCTGTAGATGGGCTGTGACAGACTCTCCGTCCTTCATCTTGGTAGTGATCATCGAAATGATGATCTCATACCTCTCCTGTCTGGCACTTTGGTGGTACCTCTCTAGTAAATCTTGGTGCATCTCATAGGAATAGTAGTCCTCATAGGACTTTTCGAGTTCTGCAATCATAGTCGCGAGCATGATGAAATGGTCTTTTGTAGCATCACGCTCATGAGCCTCAAAGGCAACGATCTCCTCGGAAGTATCAGTGTTCACATTCACCTCCTTCAGCTCTTTCTCAAGGACATACACCTTATCCTTGTATCGCGTAACCATTAAAATGTTACGGATCCAATCATTGAAATTGGACCCATCAAAGATTACCCTCCCATACAAATTCATGAGTGAGAATGAGCCAGAAGAGTTTGAGCCAGAAGCATTGTTGTTCGAGTTAGACATCTGAAAAGGAAAACAGACAAAGTTTGATTAGATAAGAATCCCCAATTAAACACCCAAATGAGAAATTAGGGCTAGGATCCAACAACATTATTTGCAATTTAGAAGATGGATGCCATAATCAAAACAACAAATAATTTAAAGGTAAGTGAATGACGATTCACTAATTTCCACCATGAAAAACGAAAATGAAATTAAGTTTTAAATGTTTTGAAACTCCTAGATCTTTTGAGATTCATTGAACTTTTCAATGGCATGTTTAAATCTCAATATGCCCTTCTAGTTTGTGACTGGGATACCGAGGATCACAACAAGGTGTGAATAACCATGCAAATCTACATAGTGCCCATGATGTTACAGTCACCTAATCAATGTGCCGGTTAGCCACACACGCTCCATTGATCTATGATAAACATCGAGTAACCCTTTGCCACCTTTGCTAGACCGAAATTATCCAAAGCTTATAAACCCTAGATCTAGCATATCAAAAACAAAGTAACATATAAAACAGGTTTAGATGATTACCTTTTGATTGTTGCAAGTGATGGGTTTTGAGCATTCTAACACTTCCTAAGTGTACATGCAACCCTAATAACCTTGAATCTATGTTTTCTCTATATACATGCAAATTTCTTTTTCAAGGTTATTTCCTAACTAGCATGGCATGGGGATTACATAAAACATAAAAACTACTAGAAATACATACCTTGTTGTTGCTTGGATTCCTTCAAGACTTTGTGAGCCTAGCACCCCAAATGTTGTGCCTCAAATGCTTCACACAACACCACAAAACTTGGAATAACTTGAGAGAATACTTCTTACACTTGAAAATCGGTTATGCCATCTCTAGAAACAATTTAGTGCCGATTTTGCATGCTATAGGGTTTCTTTTATAGTGTGTCATAATTAGGAGTTACAAATGTAAACCCAAATTGTCATGAATCTTCATTTCTCACGACCCATGGGTTTGTAACTCCCATGGACTATCCATGGACCTCCATATGGTTATAACCAAACCCATAAACCATGGATCATTAATCCACCATAAAAGAATTGATGATTGTCATAATCAACCCTATATATTTAATTAGTCTCACTTTGATCACCAAATTAATAATAGATTAATACTTGATCAATACTAATTAAATAATACTATTATTAATATATTAGAACTTATAATATATTAATAATCACAAGTGTACTTTCTCTCATTTTGTCTATCCAAGTATTGCAATGTCATGCAACCCAAATGGACCATGCCAGGTCGGGTCAAGTACATACCAAATAAAGTTATGGACTTAGACACTATATCCAACAGTCTCCCACTTGGATAAGTCTAATAACTATATTTGCAAATATGACTTCAAAATCCGACTAGCAATCGTAGCTCTTTCAAAGTCTCTTGGAACTGAGATGATGATGATACGCCATTTAAGATAAGTGATCATATAATCCTCTGTTCTCATGATATCATCTGGACAAACACATGGAACATGGTCTTACTTATTGTCCTGCACTTTTTTCTCGATCTCTGATTTGTTTCGACATAGAACTAAATTGAACACATCAATTAGGTTCTGACCGGGCCCGGTACATAGGTCAAAACCAAATCATCGAGGGGCCCAGATATCACTTCTATTTCTAGCAGGAACAGATAAACATCGACTGATATGCTTGTACTAACTACTTGTTGAATTATTCACAAAGGCACATTTTATAACATCGAGTTACCAATGTGTTTTTGTACAATCAATGAATAACCAACTCATAGTCAACAACTCATATCTCTAGGTTTGAAGATTTATATGATATTACTGTCTCACGATCACTCGAGATAAATTCCATGAAGTGATGCAAGTGAGCGTGGGTTGAATCCAATACTCAGCGCTTATGAGTACTCATGAATGTTGTAGCAACCATTGCATTGTCTAAAGCACTTTAGACAAATCATACGAGCCAAATTCATGACAGTCTTGATTCATATCTACTTCCAACATATGACTGACTGTGGATGGTTTGAATAATATGATATATACCATAACATAATTATTTTGGAATTCAAAACATGCAAAGTGAAACACAATAATAATACTAATCTTATGGCCCCAACACTTTGAGTGTAAATAAAAACACCTTTTATTTAAGCATCATATTGATTACTCATTATTTATGTTTCGATTAATCAACTATATGCTTGAATTAAAACATTAGTTGTCCCATGCTCCAAGCATGTACACTATGTTTTTCCAAACAACAATTATGCCATACTCCAAGTATGCATACTATGTTTACATATGGTCCTCTCTTTGTGAAATAGATCAATTGACAATATTCCAATGATGATCATTTCACAATTCCAATCCTTGTTGTAAATGCAAGAATACCAAACTCTTCCCATATACTTGATCCCCTTGTAATGACTATGCACAGAAGTCACAAAGACTTGGCAACAGACATTACAAAGTATTCCATTGGAAAATAATTCCATGGAAATAAAGCCTCAAATTCAAAGTACATTCCTTTGAACATCCTTCTTAGCATTAAGTTCTTTAATCTTACACAGATTCAAAGAATAACTTCCACCTATGGAGACAACTCCGTATTACCATTTTGACCATCACTTCCGAACAAGAGTTGCCTCTTTTCAAAATATGTCAATATGGTCCTTACTTTATACTTTTAATTGTCCATGAGCAACCAATCTTTGGTAAACCTCATATTGTCCTCAACAATTTTGCTTAATCATTTTAGTCATTTCCAATTCTATTCCTTTTTCCATCTTAATGCCCTAGACATTTGGAAAATTTAGAATAGATGAATATTATAGCACATGTAATCAAACCTATACCGAAAGCATGTGGGACATGATTTATGCTATAAAATTTTTTATTTGCTATGTTTTCATAATTCGAACTATGAAGAGGGATGTCGTAATCATAATCGAATTTTGAGAACACAACATATATAGAATTTCCTTATGTTGAACCCTTCCAACATAACATTCATATATATTCTTGACTAAAGTAGATTAAATTCTCAATCTAAGCTTGTAGAATTGGAGTGAAGTATAAAATCATCTCCTTTAATTATAGCAAAACAACTTTTTCAAGGCGAATTGAAACTTTTGTTTCTATAATTAATATTGCTGACTTGCAAAACTTAACATAATAATCATGCTTCCACTAGCATAATGATTATTATCTTACTAGCATAACACTTATGCTCCCACTAGCTTTGACATGTATCCAGAGATCAATTGGACTTTTAGAAACTAACACTTTATTGACTTTTCTACCAAAGTTCAGATTTCTTATACGCAATTTCTTTGATAAGACTTTATCAAAACCATACACCTTTCCTTAGATAGCTCACTTGTGTGTCTAAACAATTATGAAGAGGGATGCCGTAATCATAATGTTGAGACCTTTTGTCATTCTCACAATTGCTATCTACTCAAAATCTACTTAGTGAAAGAGTTTCCTTACCATCATTTTCATGAATCGAAGAGAAACCTAATGACACTTAGATTTTTATGGTGTATGTGTTCCTATCCATGTGAATTTGTCATAACCATAATCATAAGACAAGGTTAGTGACAAATCCAAACTCATATAGACTGAACTTGTTCAATCTTAATTTCTTGCCACCTAGTAGCACAATGCCCACCATTGCTTCCGGGTTGTTATGCAAACAAATGAGAACTCATAGAACTCACAAGCATAATCAACTTTTAACTGGAATAGACACAGAAATAAGAATATGTCAACACGATAGGTTACAAACCTCATGTCGTGGTCTAGTGATTAACAAAACTCTTGATTAGTTCTTGAAACTATTTCAGAATCTTTTAGACTCTCACTGTCCTCTTGACATATAAGACTTCTCTTTGTCAACAACCATTACTTGATAATACAAATATTCAAGAGCTAGTGTGGATTCTTATCAAGTTAAACACTTCTCACTATTGGTCTTAGCTGGTCTTTGTTTTATCCAAAACATCACAACTTACCAATCTCAAATGTACAAGAATAGGAAACATCTTACTCTACATTTGACAAGTGTTATGAACTTTTTAAAGACTATGTCACTCAAGTTACAATCTTGGAGTATAATTGCAGGATTTGTTTTTGGAACGAAGTATGAATTATCTTTTGATTTAACCATTTCAACAATTCACGATTCCTCTTATAGATCAGCTTCGTGAATGAGGCCCACTAACGGTAAGACTAGCATTTATCTTATACATATATAATTATTATTCTTATAATATTATAATCGTATAAGGGTTGAATTTTAAACTTGTAAATTTCTAGCGTTTAGAATTTAAATATTTCAAAATTAAACTTTTAATCAAAATTGAAATTCAAAAACTTGAGGGCAAGTTTTGAAACTTTTCAAAACTATCTAGATCAAAATTCAAATAATATAATTAAACAATTAATTGTTGATTATCTAATTTTGACCTAATCCAATTCCATGCAAGATAATTTAATCAAATAATTAAGATTTATCATATAAGGCAATAATTATCTAATTAATTGATAAATATCTTTTATTTTGACAAGGATAATCATATGATATCAATAAAAATCGGATTTCATCAATCAAAAACATTTTTGGTAATTATCCCAAGTCAAAATAAGCAAAAATCCTGAAAATCCTTCTGTCTAACACTCCGATGCAATGAGTCACTAACAAGACTCGCCAAGTTCATCTGACTCGTCGAGTTCATCAAGGGACTTGACGAGTCTGTTAGGTAGAAGGCATAATTTTCGATTTTAAGCAATGAATTAACATACAATGCATTGAATACAATAGAAACCAAGCAAAGCTCTGATACCAATAATGGGTTTTTGAGCAAAACATTAATCCGATGGTGCGCATGCAAAACCCTAAAGCTTTGGATCTAGGATTCTCTATTGTACATGCAAGTTATCCAAAGCTTATAAACCCTAGATCTAGCATATCAAAAACAAAGTAACATATAAAACAGGTTTAGATGATTACCTTTTGATTGTTGCAAGTGATGGGTTTTGAGCATTCTAACACTTCCTAAGTGTACATGCAACCCTAATAACCTTGAATCTATGTTTTCTCTATATACATGCAAACTTCTTTTTCAAGGTTATTTCCTAACTAGCATGGCATGAAGATTACATAAAACATAAAAACTAGTAGAAATACATACCTTGTTGTTGCTTGGATTCCTTCAATACTTTGTGAGCCTAGCACTCCAAATGTTGTGCCTCAAATGCTTCACACAACACCACAAAACTTGGAATAACTTGAGAGAATACTTCTTACACTTGAAAATTGGTTATGCCCTCTCTAGAAACACTTTAGTGTCGATTTTGCATGTTATAGGGTTTCTTTTATAGTGTGTCATAATTAGGAGTTACAAATGTAAACCCTAATTGTCATGACTCTTCATTTCTCACTACCCATGGGTTTGTAACTCCCATGGACTATCCATGGACCTCCATATGGTTATAACCAAACCCATAAACCATGGATCATTAATCCACCATAAAAGAATTGATGATTGTCATAATCAACCCTATATATTTAATTAGTCTCACTTTGATCACCAAATTAATACTAGATTAATACTTGATCAATACTAATTAAATAATACTATTATTAATATATTAGAACTTATAATATATTAATAATCACAAGTGTACTTTCTCTCATTTTGTCTATCCAAGTATTGCAATGCCATGCAACCCAAATGGACCATGCCGGGTCGGGTCAAGTACATACCAAATAAAGTTATGGACTTAGACACTATATCCAACAGCAAGAATCTTCAAGCTTTGAGAGCCTAGTATTACAAATGTAATACCTCTAATCGATCATAAACACCAAGGCAAGAAGGATCATCTTGGAGAGAGGATATGGCGGCACAAAATCGGCTCTAAGGACTCTAGGGTTTTTCTGGTTTCCCATTTTGGATGCCCTGGGTTTCTTTATATAATGGTGCTGCTAGGGCTTCGGTCAAAACCCTAATTGGATGACTTAGGCCATAAGCAGTCCAATGGAACATTCTGGAATGAGGCTGGGACGATTTCAAGGTGGGCTTCCACCCTAATTTTGTCCACCCCCTTAATCCACAAGATCCATAGCCCAAAATCCAATTATCTTATAATTGCAATTCCAGTCCCCTAAGTTAAATTGATCACTTTTGATCACACAATTAATTTCTTAATTAATTATTGACCAATATTAATTAACTAATATGATTTATCTTTCAATATATTATTCTTATAATATATTAATAAACCATAATAACCTCTTTCTCCATTAATCATCCAGTCAAGTTGCTTTGGTGAAGGCAACCCAAAAGGACCATGCTATAGCCAGGTCAAGTACATACGAAATATAGTTATGGACTTAGACAATAATCCAAAAATGACTTGTACTCGCTCTGATGTGGACTTTGCTTTGAGAATGGTCAGAAAATATCAAGGGAATCCTAGTGAAGCTCACTGGACTATAACGAACATTCTTAAGTACTTGCGAAGGACTAAGGATTGGGTCCTTACCCTCGGTGGGAGTGATGACTTGAGAGTGATAGGGTATAGTGACGCCAACTTCAGACCAACAAAGATAATTTCCGCTCTCATTTGAGCTGGGTATTTACCTTGAATGGAGGAGAAATAACTTGGAAAAATCCAAAGTGGAGACTGTAGCTGATTCAACATGCGAATTAGTGTACATAGAAGCAAGCGAAACATCAAACGAGGCGATATGGCTGAAGAATTTCATCGGAGACCTTGAAGTTGTACCAGCTATAAAGGAGCCAATGGAGATTTTCTGTGACAACGAGAGTGCGGTCGCCTTAACCAAGGAACCAAGGGATCATGGCAGATCCAGACACATCGACAAAAATATCCCTTCATAAGACATCGGATAGAAGAAGGGCTCCTCGTAGCAAGGAGGGTATCATCATAGGAAAACCCAACAGATCCCGTTACGAAGGGACTGAGTAGGGTTAAGCACTTGCAGCATGCGAGGAGCATTGAGCTGAAGGACGATATTAGTTTTAATGGTTAGATAGTTGTTCAGAAACTTGTAATAGATCAAATGTAATTAACATTTGAGGTAAGAAACGGTGTCGAACACAGGAACCTTGTAACACCCTAAAACTAGAAGGCCGAAAAAGAGAAGAAAACCTCAAATTAAGGAAGGGACTCGTCGAGTAGTTGGCGTGACTCGACAAGTAGGAGCGCGGATAGGGTCGCGAGTTAAGTGACCTACTCGACGAGTCAGAGGACTGACTCGGCGAGTTGGTTAGGTTTGGGGAAAACCCTAAATGTGGGTCTTGTACTCTATTTAAACAACATTACAACGCTTCTTCAACCCCCTTGATACTCTCTCAAGTTCAGAACAAAACCCTAGAGTCTCCCTTGAGTTTGTGAACCATTTTGTGAGTCTTGAAGCATTTTGAAGCTTGGAAGAACAAGAAGAAGGTTGGAGGGTCAAGGATGAAGGAGTATATCCAGAAGATTCACTCCATTTGCTGCTTATTTTGGTAATCAAGTTCCTTCATTGACTTCTAGTTTGATAGATCTCTTTATAACCCTATTTATGAAGCTTATGGACCAAGAATGATTTCTTGGTGGGATTTGGACGTCCCCAAGATAGATCCTTTCAGATCTGGGAGTATTTAGAGTAGTAAAGGCATAAAGGTGGAAGATTTATGCCAATAGAACTTCCCATGCAAAGTTTAAGTGGTTATTATGGCCTTTTGAGCAAAAATGGTCATGCAAGGGTGCAAAGTGTGACATCCCCAATTTCACGGCCAGAAAATATCGATTTGTTTATGCTTTGTTTTTAAAATCAGAGTAATCTTTTAAAGAAAACAGTTGTGGGATTTGTTCCCAAAACAAAATATGATAAGAATTTATCAAAGCATTTTTTTAAAGAAATGTATTTTCATTATATAACAAAATCTCGGGATGTCATGTTCAATACAGACCAAAAGCATAAACAGAACAAAATAGACCTTATAGCAGTTATTCATAACTATTGGCCTATAATCCAAAATCTCTCATTTTGCCAGCCAACTTACGCCCTCGTGCCATAACCTGTAATACAAAGAAAACGAAGAAGGTCATGCTTGGGAGCCTGGTGAGCATATAGGGTTTCAACCCACAATAATATAATTATTATATTTAATTATCGATCAATCAATCCAATTACCCACCCCCATTATCTTCCTTAGTTTCATAACGATTTACCCTAAGAACCGATTACCCTTCTCCCATTCATTCCTAAGGATTGCCCTAAGGAATTGGCACAAAGTTTAGTGCTGCCAAGGTTCTTAGATTACCTCTGGTGAAATCACAGTTCACAATAATTAATGAACACCTAGTTCAAAAACACCTAATGAACACTTAGTTCAAATATCCTTGGTGAACACCTAGTTTAAAACATCTAGTGAACACTTAGTTCAAATATAATTGGTGAACACTAAGTTCAAATATCCCTGGTGAACCCAATCACGTAAGGAACACAAAGTATGAAAGCTCTTAGTTCAAACAATGATGATAATAATGTATATCTCGATCCTGCGAAACCACTACTATTATTAACGCATATATATCATATTTCTAAAACAATCTATCCATTCCCGTCGATCCCCACATACTGACCCTATACTATGATCTTACAAGATCTAGCCTAAGGAATCGATATGAACAACAAACTGACGAGGCTGCTTCGGAAATTCCCTGGCAGCAAACGAGGATCAATAAAGACATCAAATGAGGGGAATGGAATAAGTTTCACAACGAACCTTCATTTGTAAAAGAAAGAACCACAAGACATTTACGTCAGGGGTAGTTATCTAGATAACAATGCCTAGGCATGGTCCGACTATCATGAGGTGTTATACCCCCAGACTCTCCCTATCCAGCATCGAACTTTGCCTAGCAATGGCCTGAATATCATGAGGTATTTCACCCCCAGACGCACCCTATCCAACAATATAACACCAGACATACCTAGCAGTGGTCTATTACCGATACACTTTCGTAGGCAGTCTACGAAGTTCCCTTACTTACTTCGTGAAAGAAAACGCTGACACATGAAGCTCGCTCGATCACTTCATAAAAGAAACGCTGACTCCAAAGCTCTCTCAAAATAAAAAGTATGGGGAAATACTAATAGAGTACTTTCGTACGCTCCCGTAACCGACACACAATATTGTCAAAAAGACTGTGTACATGATAGTACTTCTGGCACATTATAGTACTCTGGTATGCGAAGGACTCGTACCCGAGAACATAATAGTATCCTGGCACAAGCAGCACCCAAGACACAGAGCTTTGAAAAGGGCTTCATACGTAAAATGTACTTCTTTACGTTGGACGTACTCCACCGATCATCCATCTCACCCCTCACTTACTCTAAATAAGAGACTACCCAAAGTCCAATCTTAATTGAACTAAACATCCCATTTAAGTCTTAACCCATCACTAGGCAAACCTGCAATACTTATAATCAATTTCCGATACTATCTCCATTTAGGAAACGCTAACTAGTGTATACTTAACAGAAAGTTTTAAGTAATAATATCATATAAACACATCTTAACACATATTGTACCATAACTGGTTCGCATGTTGTATATCATCAATTATACATATAACACATGTTTTGAGCAATAGCAAATATGTCACACACACACACACACACACACACACACACACATATATATATATATATATATATATATATATATATATATATATATATATATATTTCATACGTTAATCAATACTCGTATTAAAATCACGTTCATAAAAGGGACTATGCACATGATACCTTATCGGATGAACACATAGTTCAAAAATACATAATCCGTACTCCCAAATCTTAAATTTGCCTCATTACCTAATCCATAATCCCAGATCTAAAACTAACCTCTTGATCTGACCCATACTCCCAGATCTATAACAAGTTTATCTCTTTACCCTTTTATCTAATGGTCCAACTCATCTTGTATCACATACCAACAATCTTATCTACCCATGTTCTACCCAACATATTTGTAGATACAAAATACATAAACGGTTTAACTCATTAAAACCTATATAATTCATCCATCCCACAATCATCTCAAATAAACAACAATATATACACACATAGCACGTATTTCATAGCAAATACTTAATATTTATGTGTAAGAAGAAAGTGACTATATACTCACTTGATAAGACGATGATCGGACAACACCTCGTCTATTAAAATAATCTTCTGCGGTGAAACTGTGACGTTTTCTCCAAAACCGAGCTTCACGCAGGCAGATTTTCAGCTTGAAAACTATTTTTCTCGGGATCTTCGGGGCTTCGGGACTTGTTTCGGGTCGCGGGATTAATACTGGGGCTTCGGGGGTAAAATTTGTCAAATAGAAGAAAGTATAAGGGGGGGAAGAAACAAAAATTGAGCAACAAAACCCGGAGGTCTCGCGCTCCTTTTATAGGGCTGAACACCTGATTTACGTTGGGCGTAACTAAAGATTACGTTGGGCGTAATCTGTTGTCGACATGTACTCTGGGCATACGCCTGGTATGCGGGGCGTACCGGGTGGATCAGATCTGC
Organism: Lactuca sativa; assembly: GCF_002870075.4. NCBI lineage: Eukaryota > Viridiplantae > Streptophyta > Magnoliopsida > Asterales > Asteraceae > Lactuca > Lactuca sativa. The sequence goes on along the minus strand of NC_056625.2, from coordinate 123,064,086 downwards.
TGACTCACGGATTCGGGTATTATCCGAATTTATATTAAAATTTATATATTTTAATTATTTATAAAACTTCCGAAATTCATATCTTCCTCATACGAACTCTGTTTTTTGATGTTCTTTATATCCACGCGTAGGTGAGACTATGCTCTACAACTTTTGTTTAAACTCTATCGACTAATTTTGACTTTATTTTTATTATATTATTTTAGTAGGCCGGGACAGGAAAATTATGTTATAAATTCATAGCTACTTCATCTAACGTCCGTTTTCATCTGCCTTTTTAGCGTTGGACTACTATCAACGGGATCCTCGATTCTCGTTTAGATTGTTTTGGCTAGAAATCACTCGATCTCGAATTCGAGTTTCGGGCTGCATACTGTTAAGCTGAAACTTAGAAAAATCATAACTTCCTCATACGAAGTCAGATTTGGGCATTCTTTTTATGCACGCTCTCGGTTTAATGAACTCAATGACTTCCGTTTAGATCACTAAGGCTAAATATCGCTCTAACGTAAATTCACTTTTTACGTCATTCAGCGTCGTGTCGGTTCTGTCGCGAAACTTCGACAGGTCATAACTTCTTCGTTATAACTCGTATTTCGAAGTTCATTATATGTACGGAATCCTTGTAACATATACTAAAACTTAGTTAAGATTATTTATTCAAACTAATCTTCTATCAAAAGGTCATTTTTGACGCTTATCGTCTCTAAATTGACTAGCCCTGATCTACGGGCGTTACACAAAGGTTGCAGCTTTGTGTGATATCCTGACCCTAAGAGGCTAGATCTGGGCCTTGGATGCCTTAAGCTTGTCTGAAATCATCTGAATAGTGTTGGACATAGAGAGACTCGGCGAGTCAGGCTAGTTCTTGCCCCAAAACCCTTCTGTTAAGTGTATGAGTGAGCTTAGAGAGGGACTCAGTCGGCCCGAGTCCATAATGGTCATGAAGTTCATCGTACTCGACGAGTTCAAGGAAGAACTCGGTGAGTCTAAGGAAATCTCCTTAGTTATCAAGATGGACTCGACGAGTTGTTCATACAACTCGATGAGTCACATCCGAGACGCATTCATATGTGGATGATGAAGCCGACAAGTTCAAGGTCAAACTTGACGAGTCGGATGAAGTTGGTCCCGATTGTATGGTTGAAGGAGAACCCGTCGAGTTATTACTAAACTCGACGAGTGGATTCGGGGTTGTATGGGGTTGGAGGAGTATGGACTCGACGAGTTGGTAGACCAACTCGGTGAGTCAATTCAACTGGAGGCTGACTTTGACCAAGTTTGACCAGGGTTGACTTTTGGATTCTTATGGTCTAAATGTTGTTTTGGGTATTGATAGTTCGGGAAGCCAAAGGTTTAGCGGTTCAGAAGTACCGGTTAGCAGTCAGAAGTGATTAGCAAATCTTCAGCAGTGTAAAGTGAGTCTCCTCACTGTTTGTATGGGTCTACGGCCACAATGCTGGCCCATTTAGTTTATGTATGGTAGGAAGACCCGAGGGTTAGCCCTAGGCATTATGCATGAAAGACCAAGATGAGGCTCCTGGCACACAATATGATACTATGGAAGACCTGGGGGTTAGCCCTAGGCATTATTTATGAAAGACCAAGAGGTGGCTCCTAGCACACTGTATTTGTTTATGTATGGTAGGAAGACCAAGGGGTTAGCCTTAGGCAATATGTATGAAAGACCAGGAGATGGCTCCTGGCACACAGTATGTTGTTATATATGAAAGACCAGGAGGTGGCTCCTGGCACACCGTATGCTGAGTAGCCTAGTAGAGTAGTATGTATAGTTGTCTTTGTGATGCTTACATGGAAGACTAGGGGGTGGCCCTTGGCACTTGTCTGTAAGACCCAGGGAGTGGCCCTATGCTTGACAAGGAAGACCACGTACGGCCCGTAGCATAACAGCAAGACTATGTTTGGCACATAGCACCTTACTTGATCATCGATATGTTTGTTATGTATGGCTCATGGTTACGTATGGCATGTATGGATCAGTTGATATGTATGGTATGTGGTATCTGGGAAACTTACTAAGCTTTGTGCTTATGGTTTTCAGCTATTTGTTTCAGGTATTAATGTTTTTCCAAGGAAGGAGCTTGAGGCGATCGTAGCACATCACACCATGTTTTCCGCACTAGATGATCTTTTGGGATGTTACAAACCTGATGGTTTAGATCAAATAATTCAAAGGTTAATTAAATTAATAACACTAAAGTAAAGGATGGTCTTTGTGTAAACTAAACTAAACTAATTTTAATGCTCAATTAATCAACAAAACTAAATAACTAAATAGAAACAATAGATAAGAAGTACTTCCACTAGAATATGAATCCCCAAAGTTTTTATGTTTGACTTATTAGAAGTGCAAAGGATTAATGAATTGATTACCGAATTGTAATATGACTAGTTATCTTGATCGGATTTCCTAGTACTAATAATTAATGAACAACTAACACAATGATTATGTAATTAGTGAACACATAATTAATTAAATATATTCGAACTATGAACCATATGATCTAGTTATTTCTTGTCAATGATCATGACAATCAATCTAAGCATACCATTGATATCTAATGCTCTCTAACACAATCAAACTCACCGATTAATATTATCTAACTCTAGGCTTATGATCAAAATCCTAGTCATGCAAACCTAATGATCATAGATTTGTATGATTCAAGTCCATCAAGATAGAATGATCATCTAATCCTAATAATACTCAGTAATAAACAATAAAAATCATAACTTTAACATGAAAGGTCAAGCAATCAATCGGACCCAAGTAAAAACCAAATTCAATTAATCCTGCTAACGAAATCAAAGCATATCAACAAGGGTTTGTCAATATCTAGTAAAAGTAAAGGTTTTTACACCATATTCAGTAAACTAAAATAGAAAAACACCACCAAACGATTGTGAGACACGATCATCAAGCAAACCCGCAGTGAAATCCTGATATAATAACGCTTGAATCTTCAAATCCTTGCTCCAATTAGCTCTCTAGCTTCGAATCTGACCCCAAAGGGTTCTTGGATGGGTTTTTCTATGTCAATAATCATAGCCCTAAGGCCTCTACCTTTTGGAATCGACCTAATGTATGGAATATATATACTTGCAAATTCTGATCACCACGGCATGGTTGACCGCCACCACGATGTGGTCCTCGTGTTTACCCTATAATTGCCAAGTCAGCATCAAGAATCGCAATGATTCCATTCACCACGTCGTAATCGTTGGGAATCACCGTTTTCTTAAAACACAAAATTCGTCCGAAATTTTGTCTAGTTTTCTGATCATTTTGAATCTCATCATTGGAGTTACTAGTCATGAGATATGACCAAAATACTGACTTTGGGTCAAGCTGCTAGCAACATCTTTTTTTGTGTCTTTTTCAGCTCCGTTTTCCTCCTTTTGCATCACAGCTCCCATTTTAACTATAATTAAACATTGTCAAGCATATTAAGTATCATATATCTAAAAATATAATATTTTAATCAAATATATTAAGATAATGGCTTAAAATATATAGTTAAATATGCTCATATCAATCATCCTTCACCAAAAATATTTCCCCTGGATTGATTTATGTTTGAGTTTTTTTTTCAGTAATTTAATCTTTTGTTTTGAAGTAATGAAATATTAGAATTTTTATTTATTTTTGTTGGGTCGTATTTCGTATTGCGTCTATTGGGCTCGTTAGCTAGTCTAATATGTATCTCCGGTATGGGTCTGTCCATCCGTGAGTTTTGTAGGGTTTAGTACATATAGGTGCTCGCATGCATCTTAGAACGCGAGGACGATCAGTAACGATTAGAGATTTATTGTTTAGCTAGTTTATCGTTCTTGTTTTTGTAACCCTGGAATCCTCTACAGCGGAAGTTCTTAGTTGAGCTCTGCTGAGGATTGAATAATCTAATCATTCGACACTTCTTGATTCATACTTGGGTTATTTACTGTTTTTATATTCTTCTCTTACCTGTTACAAAGATCTAATCGATCATCAAGTTAGTTTATTAATTTAACAATTGGTATCAGAGCAGGAGGCTGTGTAATTCATACACATCTTTTCTGTGAAAGAAGTTGCGATTAGGGTTATTCCGCATTAACTAATATTTATTGAGCCATCATTCCATAATTGACTTAACTCAGCATTTATTTGTTTTTCCCTAATATTATTCATTACAAGTCTGATCTTTCAAACAGGTTAAACGATCAAGCATGGACGAGTCACAATCAAATCCCATCAACATCTCAAACAGCATTGGATCAACGACGAAGATTCCTATTCTTTACACCCAGGATTACGAAGTTTGGGCACATCACTTCGAAGATTATGTCATCGGATCTGAAGACAATGGATATCTTATTTGGGAAGCAATCGTATCTGGACCATTTGCTCATTCAGCAACTTCAAAAATCATTAAAACTCAGAAAGAGTATAATGACCTGTTAAAGGACGTAAAGGATGTTGCTCAAGAAGAAAAGGAAAAGTTTCAGTGCAACATTAAAGCATTAAGACTGATTCGATTCGCTCTTCAATCTGATACATTCAGGCTAGTGAGTTCATGCAGCACTGCTAAAGAAATATGGGATAGGCTACGAGAGCTATATTCCACAGATGAAGATCTGGAGCATTCCATTCAGACCTTAATTTTGTCTGAGTTTGGTGAATTCAAACAGAATCCCGATGAAACTGTTACTCAAACGTTCGATCGCTTCAATCATCTTCTTAGTAAGATAATCAAACACGATATAGAAAAGAAGCTGATTGAACAAAAGGTTACCTTTTTGAATGGCCTTAGATCTGAGTGGAGAGCGGTTGTGTCCACTGTTAAAGCTCATGAGCAATTTAAATCTTATTCATTGGCAAAGCTGGTAGGGATTTTGAAATCCCAAGAAAAGATTGTCTTGCAAGAGAAAAATGTGGTCTCAAGCCTGGGTTCCTTGGCCCTTCTGTCTAAAAGAAAAAGTGTGGTAGAGGATAAAGATCTCAACTTAGAAGATTATGATCTTACCTCTGATGATTATACAATGATGGTGTCAAATCCAAAGAGGTTCATTAAGAAAAGGTTCCCTACCAATAAGAACCAAAATTGGCAGGGAAGCTATAGTTCTGAAAAGGTTAGGGAGGAACCGAAGGCAGAAGAACCAAAGAAAGAGGCAAAAGTTGAAGGAGATTCTGGTGTGAACTGCTACTACTGTGGAGGAAAGAACCACTATGCCAAAGACTGTGTCTTAAAGAAAATGGCAGAGAAGGATGAGGAAAATGATAAAGAGGCTATGTTGATGAAAAAGCTTGAAGAGATCAAGAGAAAGAAAGTTGCCACTAATCCTTCGATGAATGCTTTAATTGTGCAGGGTTCAGTAGCGGATGATGAGTTCAGTGGCGTGCAGGTCTGGTCAACCGACTCAGATGATGATGAGGTCAGGAAGCCATCTCATGCAAAGGCATACGTTGCAAGAGGTGAAGAAAGTGGTGGAAAGTGTTTGATCGTGACAGATGTATCTCAAATGAGGGGATACAATACAGACGATGGGAATGAAGAAACGAAGGAGCGAGAGGACTTATGCTTCACAGCAAAACCTCTCAGCGTGCAGTTCAATGAGCTTGATGAATTAATCAAGAAGGTACAATCCATTTTTGTTTCATTCAAAGTCCCACAAAATTCATATGGAAAAGAATTAAAAAGCTTAAACTCAAGAATATCAAATCTAGATAGTAGTTTAACTCAAACTCGGGTCACCAATTCTAACCTAACTGACCAAATAAGCAGGGTGTCATCAAAGAGTGAGGAACGGAGGATGTGGATAGAGCTGAAGGAGTCGGAGCTGATTAAATCCAAAGATGAAAACATTTATTTGCAAAGAGATAATTTAAAACTTTTGAAACAAAGAAATGTCTTTTATTTAATTGCTAAACGTCTTTATTCTAACATCACTCAACTTCATCTGAACTGTGAAATAGGGCAGAAAATTCATCGCATGATTTTGCCCTTCCTTGAGTTTAAGGAGGATGAAATCGATGTTGAAGCATATAATTGCGAAAGTGTACTTTCGTCTGATGATGTGAATCCGACTTATATGTATGGTCTAGACAAAATTGAATCTTTTATAAAGTCCAACGACCATATAGACATGCTGAAAAACCTTTTGGATGAAAACGATAAATTGAAACTAAGGACCGAAACCATACAAAAATTTGACTCATTGAATGCCAACTTGAGCTCAGAAAATAAAATTGATGTTGAAAACGCGTTTGAGCTTAATGAGGATGATGATATGAGCATAATTTCTATAGAAGATGAATTCGATTGTTCTGAGTTTGTCAAGAGCGAACCCGAAAACCACAAAAATCTTATTTCTGAAAATTCTATGGAGTTTGCTCGTTTGTCCCAAAATAAGTCCCCGATTTTAGAAGAAAAGGTTGTTGTGTACCAAAAGGTTAGAACAACACCAAATCAGGTGTATAAGGTCACAGGAGTAACCGAACATCAGACAGCCGAACTCACCGCCATTGTAAACGAAGATAATGTTGATGGCTATGATGAGTTTTTCTGGTCTGCTCCTATAGATAATGCTGACGAAACTTTTGGTCTGTCAGAGCGGACGTCCTGGAAAACCAAAGGCAGATATGTGCCGGAGCCACTAAACAAGCCTGACAACTTCGATGTTCCAAGTACTAGTGGTACAAAAGAAGTTCCTGTAGAAGAAGTCACTCCTTCAAGCGAAACATCATCAGTTCAAAGTGAACCGGCTGACAAAAAGCAAAAGCAAAAAAGCCAACATCCACCAACAGCCGAAGCAAGTAAAGGATCAAAAGCAGCAAAGGAATCTGAGATACAAAAAGAATCTCTCAGAGCGAAAACAGTTCTGGCGATCTCAAAACGCCCATTTTTCTTATCATGACAGAAATTTGAAGTCAGAGAAAAGTGTTGTTAGGCCGCAAGAAAGTAATAACAACCGAAATAACAGGTTCGGTTTTGAAAGGAATAACAGTCGAAGGGAAAGGTTCGGTTCAGAGAACACCAGCTACTGAAAGCATAGGTTCGGTTCCGAGAGTAAAAGCTACCAAGGTTCAAGGTTCGGTCCCACTAATGATCAAAAACAAAAGGGCCACCTAGAACCTCAAGTCAAGAAAACTTTTCAGTCTAACTTCTCTCATTCTAATTCTTCTCAACCCCATTCTAAATCCAATTTTGTTCGAACTCAAAATCCAAAATCTTCAACGGATTTGAAAGGGAAATCAAAGGTTTCCTCAGTCAAGAATGATCAAAAGCATTCTAAGGCCCAAACGTCAAAACCTGAATCCAAACCGTCTGTAACAAATCCCAACAAAATTAAAGTTTTCACCATTAAAAAGAAAGATGAAACAACTTTAATAAAAAGAACATATCTTGTTGACATCTCTCTTACTATTCTTGTTCCTGTGAAATGCTCACGTGGACCCAAGAAACTTTGGGTTCCTAAATCTGCTTGATTTTTGCAGGTTATCAATGACGAGCAGCTCGACGAAGAATGGTATATTGACAGTGGCTGCTCACGTCACATGAAAGGGAGGAAGGAAGAGTTGAGGGAATTCCAATCTCTTCCAAACGGCATGAATGTCAAATTCGGGAACAACTCATACGGCACAATAAAAGGCTATGGGATGATTACAAATGGAGACTTCACGATTAGAAAGGTTGCATATGTTGAAGGACTACAGCATAACCTCATCAGTGTATCTCAACTTGTTGGAGGTACCAGTCTTAAAGTTTCATTTGATGATGAGGGCTCGAAAATAATAGAGAAGAAAACAAAAAGAGTGATTCTCAAATTGGAGCGCAAAGGCGAAATGTTTCCTCTTGATCTCAGACCTATCAAAGGAAATCCAGCTATCTGTCTATTATCCAAAGTACATTCTGACGAAAGCTGGTTGTGGCACCGAAGACTCTCCCATCTCAACTTCAAGGATATCAACAAACTTGTCACAGGAGGTCATGTTCGGGGTCTTCCACTGCTCAAGTTTGATCGAGAACATTTGTGTGATGTGTGTGAAATGGGGAAGCAGAGTCGTCAAAGTCACTCATCCATCATAAACACTAAAGTCGTTGAACCACTTGAGTTGATTCACATTGACTTGTGTGGTCCATCGTCTATCGAAAGCATTGGTGGTAGCAAGTATATTCTTGTTATTGTTGATGACTTTTCACGTTTTACATGGGTTTTCTTTTTGAAGCACAAATCTGAGGCAACTCTCAAGCTAAAGATGTTTATCAAGAAGGTTGAAGTGCAGCTGAGGAAAGTCGTTCGCAACATCAGAAGCGACAATAGGTTGGAGTTCAAAAATAGAGAATTTGAAGACTTTTTAGCAGAAAAAGAAACCAGTCACAACTTCTCAGCTCCCTACACCCCTCAACAAAATGGGATTGTCGAAAGACGAAACCGATCTTTGTGTGAGGCGGCCCGAACCATGCTAAGTTTCGCTTCTCTACCTCTATATTTCTGGGCTGATGCTATTGTTGCAGCATGTTTTACGCAAAACAGGTCCTGTCTCAATAAGCGTTTCACTCTTACTACTTATTAGATCATCAACAATAGAAAGCCAAACGTCAAATTCTTCCATGTATTCGGCTCACGATGCTTTATCTTCAATTCTAAAGAACATCGTAACAAGTTCGACGTAAAAGCCGATGAAGGGATTTTTCTGGGATATTCGCTCACTTCGAAAGCATACAGGGTTTTAAACAAGCGTTCAAGGAAGATTGAAGAAACGTATTATGTGACTTTCGATGACAGCTATGTCAAGAAGCTAAAGGCCACGGAAGAAACACTTGGAGAAATCTTCTCTCAAACAGGCCAAGTCACAGCCTCGATTGCAAATTTGTTTGATCAGTTTGTGGAGTTGTTCGATGAACCGGAGAAGGCTATTCTCTCATAAGCTAATGCAGCAGACAAAAAAGTTGATCATCTGAAGCAAATCGTCGATGACGCTGCCAAACGACTGGATGAAGGAGAATCAGTTCCAACTGAACCTTCTCAGCACGGTGCTTCAGTTAAGGGGGAGAATCCATATTCTTCAAAACAGCCAAGTTCATAAGTTGAGGGGGAGAACTCTTCTCCAGCTGCACCTGAAAGCTCTACTGCACCCGAAGGTATTGTAGCTCCTGAAAGCTCTACTGCACCCGAAGGTACTGCAACACCCGAAAGCTCGACACCACCCGAAACTCCTGTAACTCCGGAAAGTCAAGATTTACCTGAAAGCTCATCAGTCGAGGGGGAGAATGATGATATGTTTTACAACGATGACAGTCAATCTGAATTACAAGAGATGATAAATGCTGAATTAGATCCATCCTACGATCCAAATTACCCTCCTCTTATCAAATGGACTAGAGATCATCCTGTTTCACAGGTTGTGGGTAATGTCTCTAAAAAGGTCCTGACCCGATCACAACTGAAGGCAAAGCAAACATCTTTATTTTCAAAAGTAGAGTTTTGTATGTTTAACTCCTTCGTCTCAAAAGTTGAACCAAAGATAGTGAACACTGCTCTTGATCACTCTGATTGGGTTCAAGCTATGCAAGACGAACTTAATGAGTTCGAAAGAAATAAAGTTTGGCGCCTCATTCCAACTCCTCAAGATGCCTCGGTTGTTGGTCTCAAATGGGTCTTTAGAAATAAAATGGACAAGGAAGGCAATGTGATTAGAAATAAAGCTCGTCTAGTGGTGAAAGGATACTGCCAGGAGGAAGGAATCGATTATGAAGAGACTTTTGCTCCTGTAGCTAGGCTGGAATCTGTTCGAATATTTCTTGCCTATGTTGCACACAAGAACTTTGAGGTCTACCAAATTGACGTAAAGTGCGCATTTCTAAATGGAGAACTCGAAGAAACGGTGTATGTGGATCAACCTCCAGGATTTGTCAATGAAAAATATCCCAATCACTGCTATATTCTGGCCAAAGCCGTTTATGGACAGAAACAAGCACCTAAGGCCTAGTATGAAACGCTAACCAAGTTTTTAAAGATGTCCAAATTCAAACAAGGTTCGGTTGACCCAACCTTCTTTCATAAGAAGGAAGGTAACCACCTTATGATTGTTCAAATCTATGTCGATGATATCATCTTTGGCTCAACGAATCCTAGCTTAACAGCTGAATTCAGAAAGCTGATGGAGACTAAATTTGAAATGAGCTCAATGGGTCCGATTAACTTTTTCCTTGGTTTAAATATCAGACAGGGACCCGAAGGCATCTTTATTAACCAGGAAGCTTACACCAAGACTCTCCTTGCTAAATTTGGCATGATGGGAGACTCAAAGGTTAAAGTTCCAATGGCGTTCGGCACCAAGCTCACACCATCCTTGGATAAGCCAACAGTTGATATTACGCTATATCGCCAGATGATCGGTTCTCTAATGTACCTTACTGCTAGCAAGCCTGATATAATGTTTTTTGTTTGTTATTGTGCTAGATTTCAGGCGAATCCTCATGAACCTCATATGCTTGCAGTGAAGAACATACTCCGGTATCTCAAACGAACTACCTCTCTCGGTTTATGGTATCCATCCAACTCAGGTTTCTTCGTTCAAGCCTACTCAGATGCAGACCTTGGAGGTTGTGGACTAGACAGGAAAAGCACCACTGGAGGCTGCCAATTCCTTGACGGGAAGTTGGTTAGCTGGCAATCAAAGAAACAGACTTGTGTATCTCTGTCTACCGCTGAAGCAGAATACACCGCAGCTGCCTCCTGTACATCTCAAGTGATTTGGATCCAAAGCCAACTTCGAGACTATGGACTCAATATGAAAAAGATCCCATTATATTGCGACTCTGAAAGTGCAATTAGGATCTGTCATAACCCAGTGCAACACTCCAAGACTAAGCACATAGCATTGAGGTATCACTTCATTAAGGATCATGTAGAAGAAGGGAACGTCGAAGTTCATTTTGTTCGAATCACTGATCAACTAGCTGACATCTTCACCAAAGCTCTTCCTGAAGCTTCTTTCAACAAAATTATACAAGGGCTTGGGATGATGGAATCGGAGTCAGTACCAAAAATTACCTCTCAAGATCAAAAGTAAAAAGCGAAATAGACCGAATGTTCGGGTTCGGGTCTCTTGTATGCCGAAATAGACCGAACGCTCGGGTTCGGGTCTTGATCTGGTGTACCGAAATGAACCGAATGCTCGGGTTCGGTTGTATCATCTGATCTTCGCTTATCACTCAAAGGTAGTTTCCTTGGTTGTAAATCTTTTGTATTATTTTTCCAAATTCATTTATCTTATTGCCAAAGTTCTTTTCTATTTCAAACTTATTTTTTTTGGCAACCGAAATAGACCGAACGTTCGGGTTTGGTTCCAAAATTTTTCTCACCCGAAATAAACCGAACGCTCGGGTTTGGTTCCAAAAAAAAAAATTCTCAACCGAAATAGACCGAACGCTCGGGTTCGTTTCCAACATTTTTTTGTATTCATTTTTTTATGTCTTATTTTTTTTATCAAAAACTCCAAATTATTTTTTTTATCCTTTTATTTTATTTTTCTTTTTCTTTCATAAATTCTAAAATTCCAAAAATATTTTTTATTATTATTTTTTTTGGCTCTTATTTTTTATGTCTCGTTGTGGGTAAATCATTTCACTAGCTAAGTGTCCCTAGAATCATGCTGCTGTATGTGTCCAAAGCCTCATCTGATTCTGAATAATAGCCTTCCTGACTTGGTACAAACAAACCTTGTCTTCCCAATTAGGCTCTCATAGTTATTCTAATCATGAGCTACCTAACTCTCTTCTCACATGAGATAAGAGTTGTCTGCTTGGTCCCTATTTTTATATAGCAGAGGTACTTTGGTTTCTTTACACCACCTACATTACTTTTCTCCATCACACTCGCTTCACAAACGTAACCCTTGAGACTCTCAGACTTTACCACTGAGGTTTATGGTTGCACAATTTCTGTGTTCATGATCTTAGCTTCGTGTAACTACGTGCTAAGTGAAACCCAAAATTCAATACCTATTATGCATTGACGGTGAACAATTAATTTGCTCTAGCTTTCACTACTAAATTGACGGACTTATCCATGGGGGTACAACATGAAATCTCTATTTTTCTTTTGAGTGATTCCTATGAAATTGTTAAATCCAATAACATTTCTTCCCTTGGGATCCAGTTTTATTTGTTTTTTGAGATTTCATATATATTAGTTTACCTTGCTACTTACATTATCTCCAACCTACTTGTTCAACAAAATACATTGGTCTCATAAGTACTTCGTTCGATTTCTATCTTATATCAAGATTAGGAATTCTGAATCGAAGCGAAAGCCACCCTCATAAGCCTAATTAAAAGAAGCCTTTCAACACTTCTTAATAAGTGTCTGATCGTTATTCAACGGGAAACCACACAAACACTTTACGGTCTCTCTTGACATTGAAGGACAAGATTCGTGCCCGGGATCCATTGTTTTGTGTCTTTATTGACATCACATAATCCCTCAAAAAGTGTTGCTTTATTTCTTTTTCTTTTACACACTCAGCACGAAAATCTTTTTGATTTTCCAAAATTCAGGTTTCATTAATTCTAAGGAATTTTAATTGGATTGGTTGTTATTAAAGGTTGTGGTTAATATTGATCCACATGGGGATTTTACTTTAAAAGATGTTGTTTTACTCTAAAGAGATAAGATGACGACATGATGACTCAAGCGAGAGTCCAATCGCTTTGATTTCAAACGGCGCAAGAGGGAAAAGCGTGTGAATAGGAACCGTTTCATCTCCAAACGGTGCCTGATGGGAAGGCGTGTAATTAGGGCCTGACATTCTCTCTCATGTGTGATCATCGGCAACCCCAACTGTCACGCGTCAGTCACCTCCGAAAAACCCTTCGTTTTTCAATCGAAGATTTGGGAAAGATTCTTTTCTCTCCTCTGCCCTCAGTATAAAAGGCAATGTAAATCACCGTTTACCTCTTTACGGCCCCTATATTTCCAGAGAGCAAGAATTCCTTCAACCTTTACTGTTCATCATCTCTCCCACTTTCATACAACAATGGCGGATTCTTCATCAGTTCATGCAACCTCTCACATGTTGCCTATTCGCCCACAGCAGAGTTTGATCATTGATCTCACTCCTCAGGTGTACGATGCGTTCATGTTTCCCATCATCGAATGCCTGAAGTACTCCACCATCGCTCCTGCTCTTACCAGGGCTGAAGCTGTTCCAATGGAGTTCCTGTCACAAATTTTCGCCACAGCACACTACGACAAGGTTGTCGACAGGATTTTCTTCGATGTCTTTGAGCACAAGGCATCGATTTCTAAGCAAAGGTTCTGTACGCTGTTAGGGTTTGACGCTGATTCTTCGAGGATCAATCCGGAAACAATTCCAATGGGTCATCTATTCAATATGTTCTACAACATGGGGTACACTGAGGTGCTCACTACTGTCACGAAATTCAAGAAGTCGTGCCTGCCTCCTCAGTGGAATGGGATGTTCACTGTTCTTTTCAAGGGCTTATCTGAACGAAGTGTCGGATCCGATGGGGCAAGTCGTTTATTTCTCTCCATCATGTACGGGATCTACAATGGCATCAACATGGACTACAGGTCGGTCCTATGGCAACAACTTATCCAGAGTCTCTCTTCGACTTCCCGGCACTCAGAGATCTCATATGCCCGGTTCTGGACTATTGTCACAAAATGGGTGATGGACAAGTATCACGTCCCCATTGTCGTTGGTGCTCCAATGTCTTCGATTGGTACATTCCATACCACGAAGATCATTGTGTCGGATGCTTCTAAGTTTCCCTTCAATGGGTCTATCCCCGGAAACGATGTATGGTGATGTTCCTGCTGATAGCCGAATTATCCGAACGTACAAGGAGTTCAAACGTTCTGGTCCGAGGGATCTTACTCCAGAGATGTTGAAATCAATTCATGACGCTGACAAGCCTGCTCCTAGAGGCAAGAAGGCTAACAAGGGAAAACAGGTGGCAAAGGGGGAAAAAGGCCCATCTCCCAGGAAGAGGAAAACCAACAAGGATGCTCAATCTCCATAGCAGAAGAGGAGAAAAACTCAACCGAGGCGAAAGCTGGTTATCGCTTCATCCTCAAGCGACTCTGAAGAAGAGAGTTCTGATTCTGAAGCCTCTCCTCGTGGTAACACTCCACCACGATCTCCAACCCCTGAAGTTCATGTTTCTACTTCTCCAATTTCTTCTCCACCAGTTACCATTCCTATTTCTATTCCCCCCATAACTTCCACCACTCAAATACTACCTACTTCCATCCCAGTACCACCACTAATATTTACCGAAGCAACCACCACTACCACTGTAGATGTTAGAACCAACGTATCTGATACGGGGGTTCATACTGACGCACCAAAATCCACCTCAGCACCCGAACCCACACCACCAACCGAACACACCACCCAACCCGAACCTACCTATACTACCGAACCACCAGCTTCACCACCACCATCTTCTCCTGCTCACACATCAGAGGAAGAAGAACCACCCACTCCTTGGCGGGGAGAATATGACTTTTGATTCGGTCTATTATAGTCTGTTTCAAGTGCAGAGTGATGATGATGACGACGCTCCTGTCACCAAAAAGCATCTCAAGGAGCTACATGACAAAATCGACTCGCTCATCGCCTCCTCTTCCACTTCTCAGTCCTCCATATCTGAAGCTGCAATTCAGAAAATTGTTGACGCTTTTTCCAAAGCTCATTAAGTTTCCATCCATTCCGCCACTGCCGCCATAGATGCCTCCACCAAAGCCTGTCAGGCAGCGACCGAAAAAGTCGATATACTATTTTATGATGCCTCTTCCCTATTGAAATCTTTACAGGAAAGTGCTGAAGCCACCAAGACTACGCTGGAACCCATTATTAACCAGTTGGCTACATCAGTCGCTTCTGAGCTGAAGTCGTTCGCTTCCCTCAGACAATCTATTTCGGACGACAACTCTGCTTTCAGAACAACCATTGAAGAGCGTCTCTCAAAGCTTCAAGAAGACTTAGCTGCCGAGAACACTCTAATGGATGTTCTTGCAAGGAAAACTACTGCTATGAAGGTCAAGAGCATTCAACTCTCCAACTCTCAACAGGAGATTGAGTCTCTTCGATCTGAAAGAGAGGTGGTTAAATCGTATGTTTCGGATGTCCACTCAGCAATCTCAAACATCCTTGAAGCACATGATCCAATCCTCAATTACACTGTGAGGCGTGACCTTGCAGAGAAGCTCGCTCTCTCCCTCTCTTTACTCAGCAAAATCGAAGGGCTCCTTGATTTCGTGTCCATTCCGAAACAAGGGGGGAGAAGGAAACTATGTCTCAACCACCTCCTACTTCAACAGCAACACACACAACCGAACCTCCTCCAGTAGGCCAAGCCTCCGGTTCCGGTGTGAAAAACAAAGGAAAAAACATTGCTGAGGAGAGTGAAGATGATGATAAGGAGACAATTGCCGACATTCTGAAGCGGCAAGGTCGAGATAAAGAGGCTGATATCAGTGCTCGTGTGGCTAGAGAGGCTAAAGAAGCCAAAAGGAAACAGAAAGAAGCCCACGACCTTCTTGAGAGCAGGAAAACTCTTTTTCCTTCCTGGACTCTTGAGAGGCTGATTAAAGAATCCATTGACACACCAAGTATCTTGTGGCTAGAACCTGTGATCTCTTTAGATCGTTCTAACACTGTCGACTCACAGTTCGACATGCCACTGACCCGAAAGGCGTTTATTTTTCATGCCTTTTCCAACATTGCAGAGTTCCCTCATCCTCATCCACTGGTTGATCGGGACTTAATCGATTTTTATCTGAAGGCTGCTCAACCCCAATATCAGACTTGGAGCGCTCAGAAAATTGTCAATGTTCGGGTCCTGAAGCCGTACAGGGAAGGCAACTTCACCAACGTTCGGTTCAAGGTACTTCGGGGATCTGCCAAAACCGAACATGCCATCTCACTTGCAGATCTTCCCAACCTTAATCCCCATGATTGGATTATCCTACACAACATCCTTCTTACAAACGAAGCTGAATATGGTCCGATCATCGACCATTTTAAGAGGATGCTTGTATGCTACATCATGGAAGTTGCTTTGATGGATCAGGAGATTGCGAGCGTGTTCAAGAAGAAACCTACCATATCTCCGGTTGGCTCTGCCAGTGATCTCAACATGATGCAAATGGGGAAGATTGACCCGAAGAGAAACTCCGTCATGTTTACCAGGAACGAAGGACAGAAATGTCTTTTCGCCTTGGCAGACAAACATCTCTACACCACTGCCTGTTTGGAACACATTTTGGGGATCATCCATCGATGCAAGCAGAACACAGCGGATGATGTTAAGTACTTTGATGACATGATTCAATGGTACATTCGGTTCAGACAAACTATCCTGGCGCTGATCTCACGTCTGTTTGATACAACGAAGAAGGTTCCCGCTGCTGGCCCAAGCAAGAAGAAGAAGTATTCTCGCTCCAATTTGACGCAAATGGGGAGATTGTTGGGTCGTATTTCGTATTGCGTCTATTGGGCTCGTTAGCTAGTCTAATATGTATCTCCGGTATGGGCCTGTCCATCCGTGAGTTTTGTAGGGTTTAGTATATATAGGTTCTTGCATGCATCTTAGAACGCGAGGATGATCAGTAACGATTAGAGATTTATTGTTCAGCTAGTTTATCGTTCTTGTTTTTGTAACCCTAGAATCTTCTACAGCGGAAGTTCTTAGTCAAGCTCTGCTGAGGATTGAGTATTCTAATCATTCGACACTTCTTGATTCATACTTGGGTTATTTACTGTTTTTATATTCGTCTCTTACCTATTACAAAGATCTAATCGATCATCAAGTTAGTTTAATAATTTAACAATTTTGTTTTACAAACTATTTTTTATTTAATTTGAATTGTTTATTAACATTAGATTTCCAAAACAGAAATAATTATATTATGAAAAAAAATATATGAAAGATGACCATTTCCTTTCTAAAGAGTGATTGTAAAATAAGATAATGTCGAGGTGATGGATACACCTTATGAGTATATCTAACTCTAACATGGTGTGTATTGTGGTGTCCAATATTACATAATTATACATATAAAATCCATTCAAATGGTATAACTAGAACCAACAGGAAAAATAAATTATTATAATATTGAATACAATTAAAAGATAAATGATTCAAACAAAAAAAAATGAATAATATCAGTTGATATTTTGTTACATAAACATTTATTTAAGAAAACTACTTTAATTATCTAGAGATATATTTAAAAAAAATTGCTATAAATACTTATATTTTATTAAAATATATGTTATGTGTATATCAAATAGTTAGAAATATTATATATTATCTAAAAGAGTATTTACAAAATAAAAGAACTACATTCTAAGAAGTTTGAAAATATAATTAAAAAAAAAAAAAAAAAAAAAAAAAAAAAAAAAATAGTTGTTTTTTGCAACATAAAAAATAAAAATTAAACTTAAGTTTTCATTTTTTTAAAGTTTAATATTACTGAAGATTATGTTAATAAAATAAATTAAATTAAGAAAATCCATTCCTGAATGAAAAAAGCTATTCTCCATAACATAAAAAGTAAGTTAAAAACTCATATTCAATTCCCTTTTATAAACAAACATAAGTATTTATTTATTATTCAATTCCACCAAATGGACCATTAGTTTTGTCATGTGGCATACCAACACTACCTAAGTCTAAAACCATCAATTTTGCCCCAAAATCATTTTCGATGGTCATTAATTAACCGTCCACACTTCTACCGCCTATAACTATAGCTATTGGTAGCAACGTGGCTACACATATTTGAGCATTAATATCCAACTAGAGAAGGTTCCCGTTGTGGGGTTTGGAGGGTATTAAAATGAGACCGAATAACATTTTATTATGTTAATTATTGTTACTATAATAAATAAAATTGATAGATGTAATCGACCTATGATGTTAAATATTCATAAATAAAAATAGTTCATATTAATAAAACAAAACATACATTTTCATAGTGTTCCTGATGTACGGGTAGCCATGCAAAACATTCACTAACCAATCTAACCATACACGTGTGAAGTAGGAACAAAAGTCAACACTACATTTACAATAATGCTATTTTGTTCATAAAACTCACATTTAGAGCACAATCGATGAAAACTGACTTCTTTTTGCAACTGCTTTTACATTACAAATCTCCCGATCACTACCTTCTTTGTAACACTACATTTATAATATGAGCGCGTGAATTTCCCTCCGATTTGTTGTCTCTAATGATTCATAGTCGTCCCTAAAGGTGTCGCACCTAAAGGGTTCCACCTTTTGTTCCCCATCAGGTCGCAACCTGATTAATTTCCAGTTTCCATTTCTCTCTTATTTTTTCTGGCGACAATCAGGAAGCATTTTCCGGCGAGACTATCACCACCTCAGCTCGCCACAGTCTCCGACGAACTTCTCCATCAGCGAAGGTGCGTTTCCCTTTCTCATTTCCATCGTCTTTTCTCTTTCTTCTCTAATTTTGTTGATTTCGGTGTTTTAAGGAGATTTCTCTAATCTCCGACTTTTAGAACCACCACATCAACGCCATTGTTGTCGTCTGTCTCCGTCGACGTCCACTGTCTCCGACGACATCCACCGTCTCCGACAAACTTCTCCACTGGCTCCACTGTTTTCAGCTCTACAACCACAGGTGCATTCAATTTTTGTGTATATGTGTATGTATGAATTTAATATATGTTTGCAAGTTTATTTTGTATAAGGAATTTGATATATGTGTATGTCTATTTGAAAATGTATTTCAAGAAGAAGTGTTTGATATATGTGTGTGTCTATATGTGTATATGTATATGTATGTTTGGAATACGTATATGTCTATTTGGTATGTTTGGAATGTGTATATGTCTATTTGGTATTTTGTATATGTGTATTTGTATATGTATAATTGGTATTTTGTATTTGGTATTGAATTGGTATGTGTATATGTCTATTTGGTAAGTGTATACGTATGTATGTGCATTTGAAAATTTGTTTTAAGAAACTGTGTTTGATTGTATATTAATTTAGTGTATATATGATGTTATAATTGCAAGTATGTATATAGTTTGATTTTAGATAAAAGGAGTGTAAAGATAACATCAATGCAACTACATAAGAGTATATATTATTTAAATTTTACTAATATAAAATATTCTTACAAATAAACTAAAAATCAAATGTAAAGATAACATCAATGCAACATTTTTAAATAACAATTTTTTGCTCATAAATAATATGTATGAATAATAGAAAAAAAGAACCGCATAAAACTTTTGTAGGGTGACTTAATTGTTAAGTAAGAATAATTTGTTTTTATAGTATGATATATTTTAACTTATATTCTTACTTTGTAGAATGTGGATGTTAATGCTTTTCTCCAAAATCCGACGTTTGTGACGGTAATTGAAGATATTATGCGCTCATTTAGCAAGCAAGTCGACAATGCGACCAACAACGATGATGGGGAAGACGATTAGTATATATTGTTTTATGTTATGGATGATGTTATTATAGATTTAGATGATGTTAATGTGATATACTTTGTTTATGTTATTTGATGTTTTATGTAATGCAGATTTTTAAATTATATGTTTTATAATTTTATAAATTCTGCATTTTTATATTACAAACTAATATAAAATATAAATTTTATCTAAAAAAAACAATCATTAGTGGCGACACCGTTAGGGACGATCTTAAGCATTAGCGACGACACATCCCGCTGGAATATTTGGCCGGAATAATACTGGCCGGTGGCCGGAATATTATTAGGGACGATGAGTGGTATTAGCGACGATAAGTATTAGAGACGACGCCTTTAGGGACGACTTCGGAATATTAGCTACGAGGTATTTGAGGCGACCCAATTAAGACGACAGGTCGTCCCTAATACCTTTAGGGGCGACTTTCTTGACTATTAGCGACGCTTTTTGTCGTCCCTAAAGGTGCCTTTTCTTGTTGTGTTCTTTTTCGTGGATCCGCCAATTGTGTAGAGAGAGTGTTTCTCCAATCACAACAGTTCATATCTAGAATTTTTAACCATTTGTCTTCACGTGGATCAAACATTCTAACAAAACTACATGACATAAAGACTATTTATTTATGTTTAGCATCCTCTTAAATAATAATATAACATTATTTAATGATATGTTGTTACCTGGAATAAGATTGTCTATCAAATGCACCAGTGACGTAAAAAGAATTGTTGAGTGCTACTGTTGCTGGTGATGATCTCTAACAAAAAAACAATAAATAAAATTTAGAGCAAATTGAAGTGAAATTTTATTAAATATGAATATAACAGTAACAGTAAAAACCACTTGCCATTGTTGAGATCAAGATATTTCACCTTAGACGAAATATTACTTTCCTTATTACCACCATCCACGAAAAGTTTGTTGTTAACATGGATGTTGTTCCAATATGAAGGCGGTCTTAAAACCAACTGATTTATTGTTGGGATGAATGATTCAACTACCAATAAACAAAAATATGGTTATAATTTATAATCTTTAAATATTATTAAAAGAGAAACTTTGTAATATCACTTTCAACAATCAGAGTTATTGATTGTGTTTGATTCATATCTTTTCCACCTTTAGATCCTTATGCTGACATCATCATTTGATCAACCTTTTTTTTGTCCACCAATTTTATAAAATCTATTAATGACAATTACTTTTAACATCAGGAAATCTATTAATGACAATTAAATCTCACCAAAAATAAAATTATTTTTAAAATTAGGAAATCTATTAATGATAATTAAATCTCACTAAAATAAAATTACTTTTAAAATTAGGAAATCTATTAATGACAATTAAATCTCACCAAAAATAAAATTATTTTTAAAATTAGGAAATTTATTAATGACATCATCATTTGGTCAACCCCACCCCTCATTATCCGTTTCTTTTGTTCTAATTTAAAAATCACTAACACATATATTATTTTATTTTCAATTTATTGCAGGGAAGAAATATGAAGATCAATGGTGTTGGAAGATGCATAAGAAAGATTCTCCCACTAATTTCAATGATGCGTATGTCTTCTTTCACAACGATTCAATCGATTCTCCCTTCTACGACCTCAAATCCAGATACAATTTCTCTTCTCATGTCTCTGTGCGCAGACAATCCATAGTCTTATCTCTTTGATTCCTCCTTATGTAACCTCGAATCCCTTTCATCTTGTCATCACAACCGCAAGCACTCATTTATTTCGTCTCCTTCCCTTTCTTCATATTTCTTGCGTTTCACCTTATGGCTCTCCTTCTTCCAGTCAGTTATTTGTTTCTCCGCACAACAACTTATAATTGAGTTGTTATGTTTCGATTTCTGTGTTTATTTCTTAATTTTGATGAAAAAACCTAATTTCTACACTTTCTTTCAGGAATTAAGGGAATCGTCGCTCCTTCTCCGCCTCCCTTTTTCTATCTGTTGCAGAAACTAGAAAGACGACATACACACACAGTTAACGCGTTCGTCTTTTCGATTTATTCATATGTTTGTTTTCTACACCACTTCAACCTCTTGCTTTGCATTTTATACGATTTTTGTACTGTTTTCTTCTTTTCCTTCATTTTTTTCACCATTTTTTGTTATATATATATATATATATATATATATATATATATATATATATATATATATATATATATATATATATATATATATATATCTTTTGTGTGCTTACTTTTTTCTTCAGGACTATCTTGATGTTGATTTTGGGTTTTTGTTGAACACAATTATGATATGTGTTCTTGATGTCAACTGGCATTCAGTACCTCAAGAACATATAACACCATCTTGCAAATACCATTTTTTATGGTATCAACAGATGAAGATAAACAAAAAAAAAAGAATAAAAAAAAGGAGTCGATTTGCATCAGGTAGCAATTCAATCTTCAAATATATTTCTTGCTAGATTTTTTTTGTTGTTAGTGATGGAACAAATAATATGATAGTTAAATATATATATTTTTTGTATTTGCTTTTAGTTGTAGAAAACGATAGAATAGACAGAGAAGTTGTCGTCAAAAGATATTAAATGCGTTATTAGTTTCAGAATTCAGTTTGATTGAGTAGTTGGTAAAATAATATAAAAAGTGGTCAACATTTATCTATATGATCATAAAAAATAGAAGTGGTCAAATAATTTTATAATTTTGTCTCTAAAATAAAATGGAACTTTTCTTTTGGACTAAAAAAGAGTATCAAAAAACTCCCAAAATAAGACGCCCAACACTCAGATGAACACGCTCATTAAAAAAATAAAAAATGCTTTTATTTTTTACTGAATTTTTAATATATTTTTTCTATTTTATGTACATATCAACCGGTTTCTTTCATGTTGATCCTCATCCTAGAAACCTTGCAATTGGCTCGGATGAATCATGAATAATGAATCATTAATATACTATGTCTTGGTATGATGAGGGAGATTAAATCCTTGACCACAAAAAGATTGATAGATCTTTTCATGTAATTTATGAAAAAGTTGCAAAAAAAGGTATGAATTTTTTTATTTATTTTTCTAATATTGTAAAGCAGGGACACCATAATGTAGTTTTTTAGCTACTCGAATAGAACTTATGTTTGGATTAAGATTAAAAAGTATTATGTTATCATTAAAGATTATGAACAATTTCATAAGTCTTCAAGCGCTTCAACCCATTGGAGACATGTCGTCAATATGTAAAAGTTGAGAGAAGAATATTTGAAGTTCTGTAGCATTTGAGGTTATTAGGTATGTATGTATGTAGTTCTTTAGTTTATATTCAAATCCTTAAGCCGTTATTAGATGCTTAAGCTATTGAGACAAAAAAAAATATAATGACCGTGTACTATCAAAGTTTATCATCGGGAAGATTTGGGATTTTTATGTGTAGAAGGTTGATTATCAAAACAAAATATATTCACTTCCAAGAATTTATAAAATTTATATATTTTTCAGTATAACCAACGAAAGAATGGTGTTTTGTCATCAAGTTCCATTTGGCCTTAATTCTTACCTTCTTAGATATATACCATCTAGGTAATGGGATACAATCTCTTTCACTGGAATAAAAAACTAACCGTGGGACACTATACATGGGAATCTTTGTAGTTAGGTCATTCCTAAGATTCTTACATTTGAAGACCAAACATTTTCTAACCTTATTCCATAATATGCAAGCTTTCTAAAAGTGAAATTCTTATCTAATTTATATGGTTGTATAACTTTGTATTTTTTAACAGAAGCACGAATCGCACATGATAAGAGCCGAAGTATGTGTAAAAGGGATATGAAAGTGGATGTTACCCAAAAATGGATGTTGGAAAATCAATTCCATATCCTTCACTTTCATTAACCAATACATGTGCTTTCCAAGATCCAATATAGTTAATTTGGATGCATATGTTGTCAAAAAGGATCACAGGTTTGGCTTATTTATTTATTTTTAATTTCCTATAGGTAAATTGACATTTGCATTATTAAAATAATGTATGTGTGAAGTAAGTATGAAGAAATAGCGTTTCTTTTTTGCAGTCATCTAAAGTTTGGTAAATGACCCTTTTACAATTCTTTTTTAGGGCGTTTTATTTTCATTTTTTTGTAAAATCTTTTAAATTTTGCATTACAGGAGTATTGATTATGGACTGAACATCTATACAAATTATTCTAACTTCTTGACAGCTCAATATGAAGTCACCTCATAAGATTTCGACATTCAAAAAGCTTTTTAACTTGCCACCAAAGGAATTTCTCATCGATGATTTTGTCATGCTCTCCATGAGAAAATTAGCCCTTCAGGTATACTCAGACGATTGGATTTGATTACGGACTGCACATCTAAACGAACTGTTTACTTATTATAGTTTCCAATTTCATTTTTGAAGAGTAGACTCTTCCTATATTCAAGAATTGTTGAATTTTATGCCAACTAATTGGTACACAAAACAAGGTTTTCATTGCAACTGCTTTTTTATTCTTCTATTTGTTCTTTTAGTGTATGATACAAAATTAGATGAGTTAGGTCAATGTTATGAGCTATCATTTTAGGGTTTTATATGAATTGTAGCCTTGTATTCCGAATTTTGCATTTTCATTTAACGAAATTATGTTGTTTTTCCTTTTGTAAAAAGAACTTAAATGAAAATAAAAAATAACAGATAATTCAACTACAAATACAACTTATAACATTTCAGATTCTAGAGGACATTTGACAGTTTTCATATAGGTCGCACTTGCGTTCTCTAGGTTAAAGTTTTTTGCCAACTCAAGAAAAAGGAGTAGTTTTCCCGTTGATTAAAATTGACTTATATTTGGAGATGTACAAATTGATGCTAATACCCTTAATAAATGTTATGATAAACACATGACACACAAACACAAGGGTGTTGTCGTAACTTGAGTTAGAAATAGATTTACTTACAGGATTCTTGAAAAAACATTTATGTTATTTGCTAATGTCCAATGATCGTCAACACCAGTCTTTGGTAATTTCATCACCTTAGAAAGTTGAACAATAACATCAGAGGGGAGAGGAGTGTAAACATCATATAAGTATGGAACTAAGAAAATCAATGGATGCAATAAGAAAATGCAAAATAGCATGAAGGAATAATTCTTTTTGAAAGGTTATTTATTTATTTATTTTTTAAAATAACCTATTGCAATGAATCAAATGTAATTCTCACAAGTGTTTTAGGACCCTTCTACACCAATCATATTATTATTACAAATCAATAAAGCATTAATTCGAAGAAAATATAAAAAGTTGTAAATTTTTTTGAAAAAAACATGAACTTACTGGAAGATCATTAACAAATCGATTAATAACACTAAAAGATCCAAATGTAGCACCAATTCGTATTGCATTAATTGATACATCAACAAGAAGGGAAAAAGACAACTGACATTGGTTCCCGAACCTAAGAAGAGTATAAATTAAAAAGATATAGTATTGAAGGTACTCATATGGAACAAGGTCGTCCAACTAATAAAATAAAAAACGTTGTTTACAAAAAGGTCCTTCATCGGTTATAGATATTCAAGCATTTCATTGTTTTTTTCAATGTTACCAATAAAACTAATTCTATTTCTGTTACTTTCTTTTTAATTATTGTGCCAACTTTTTATACTTTTATATGTATTTTTTATATGTTCCCCCGCATTTTACGTGGGTTATAATCTAGTTTTATAATATGTAACAACTTAAGAAGATTAACAATCATTACCTTGACCACCAATGGCATAAAAATGGTAAATTTCACCCGTTCATGGCTACTGCTGATCCATATTTCTTTAGTATAGCCAAATCACATAAACTTATAGAAATACGACAAATAAAAAATTTAAGAAATTGTTGATGAATGTTAAGTGTACCGGTTCTTATTCTAGCATATTGATGTTTGCAATCCAGGAAAGCCAAGACGATCGAAAAACACAATCTCAAAACACTAGCTACAAACTCCATATGCTAAAATCGATTAGCCCCATCTGTCTTAACAAAAGTGGAATGATCTGTTCATGGATTCCTCCTTCCCTAAAAGTCATGTTTTGTAAGGTCAAATGCAAGTATACAAAGACATAACAATCTACTTTCTCTAGAGCCACTTATTCAATTACCCATCTGTAACACCCAAATTTTCAAATAATTTTTCACATTTTAAAAACACATTTTCATTCATAATTGTTATAATACATCACTGTATCACATAGTCAAATCATAACATCACATCCCAAGATCATAATATAAAAACTCCTCATGTGTGATCAAGTTGGCGCCTTCCCTTGATCCTCACTGGTACCTAAAACACATACCACAACATTGTAAGTATAAATGCTTAGTGAGTTCCCCAAAATACAACAAACAATGCTATAACCCTGTTTGACCCTCTGGTCAATGTCTTTCAGTGGGACCCTCCAGTCCCATAACTCTGTGGGCCCTCTGGCCCTAACTTTGTGGAGCTTCCGGTCCTAACTCTGAAATCCCTGGTACATACATGGCATAAATCACATAGAAATCACATCACACAAAAGCATACAAAATATTCTATCACGTAACTCTAATTACCACTCTAGGTAAACTATAGTGAGAAGACTCACCTCAGGTAACTCGGTAAAATCTCGAACTCTGAAAAATCCGATCTAGCCTCCGCCTAATCATATGAATTAAACACTCTAAATCAATACATTCCTTAAGGCTAGGCTATTCCCTCTCTTAGTACTCTCAAAAGGGTAAAAGACCATTTTACCCCTTTCATGGCTCAAAGACCCTAAAGTTGACCAAACCCTAAAAATCAACAAAATTCAACTCCCCAGGTTACATTGCGCATACCAAACATGTACGCTGGGCGTACCCGATGTCTTCACAGAAAACGGGGTGTGCGACCCCTTACGCCACGTGTACGGGGATTATGCCCAGCATAACTCCCAATTTCAGACCCTAAGCATTTTGGGGTCTTAATCAGTTAAGACCCACGTCCAACTTCTAGATCTGACCATTTATAACCCTCTTAATCCACAAAGTTGGTAAACTTAAGCCTTTGCATGGTTGGACAAGTCACTAACACCCATAATACTCTACTTCCTAACACTAGAAAGCTCAATACTCAAGTATGACCTCATATCTACGACCAAGATGGAAACTTTATGGATTTATAACACAAATACCACTGAAATGGGATAGATCTAGGTCCATGGAGCACATTACACTCATAAAGTCTCCACCTTTGGGACTTTTAACCCTAAAATGGTCCATGCAATCATCTAACCAAATAAGGAGGAAAGTTTTGAAATTTATACCTCCAAATGCTGCTCCTTCCTCTGTAGATCTCAGACCCAAACTTGCACTTCAAGCTCTAGTCTCCACAAGCTCCTCTCCTTCTTCTTCACTAACACACCAAGGCACTTTTAGCTCCAAAACACTCACTCTCAAGCTAACGACGATTGGAAGGTTCTCTTAGGGTTTTACTCACTGATATGGAGGCTGAGAAATGAGCCTTAGCATCCATTATATACTGCACAAGTCCAATATTAGGGTTTGCGTCTGGACCCATTACGCCCAGCGTACCCAAGCGAGTCCGCGACCAAATTAAGCACATGAGTACGTGCAGCATACTCATTTGCAACAAGAATTCTTATAAAGGACCACTTTTGACAACTTGACAAAATGGAAGGATATAATAGCTTTACCTGGATTTTGGGATGTTACAATTCTCCCCCACTAGAACCAGACTTCTCCCTCGAAGTCTCATGTCGAAAACAACTCCGGATGCTGCTCCTGCATCTTTGACTCCGGCTCCCAAGTCAGCTCGGATCTCTTCTGATGCTGCTACTGGACCTGAACCAGTCACAACATCCTTGTTTCTTAGAACCTTGACCTTCCGGTCCAAGATCGTGATCGGTCTCTCCACATAATTTAGACCCGCGTCCACCTGGATATCCTCCAATGGTACCACTGCCAACTCGTCGGCTATGCACTTCCTCAGCTGAGACACGTGGAAGGTATCCTGAATCTGCCTCAAATCCGCAGGTAGCTCCAATCGATATGCTACTCTGCCCACCCTCGCAATAACCCTGAACGGTCCAATGTACCAGGACCCTAACTTGCCCTTTTTCCTGAATCGATCACTCCTTTCCAAGGAGACACTTTCAGGATTACAAAATCTCCAACCTGGAACTCGAGCTCGGATCAATTCCAATCTGCGTAACTCTTCTGGCGACTCTGGGCTGTCAGCAATCTCTGTCTAGCCTGTTGTATCTATTATGTCATTCGAAGCACTATCTTAGTGTTGCCCATCACTCGTTGCCCTACCTCTCTCCAACAAATGGGAGTCCGACACCTCCTCCCATACAATAACTCAAAGGGAGGCATACCAATGCTCGAATGGTGGTTGTTGTTATAAGAAAACCTAGCCAAAGGCAGATAAATGTCCCAACTCCCTCCGAAGTCCAGCACACATGCTCGAAGCATTTCCTCGAGCGTCTGAATCGTCTGCTCACTTTGTATGTCCGTCTGCGGGTGGTAAGCGGTACTGAAATGCAGCCTAGTACCCAACTCCTCATGGAACTTCTTCCAAAACCTGGAAGTGAAACGCACATCTCGATCGGCACACCATGTCGCGATACCACCTCTCTCACATACACTTCTTGTAACAGCCCAAAATCTCAAGTATTGTTAAATTGCATTTTGGGGTGTTTTAAAGGGGAGACTCGGCGAGTTGGAGCCAGACTCGTTGAGTAGGGTCGCAGATTTGGTCGCGGGTTCGCGACTGGACTCGACGAGTCCAGGTATGGACTCGGCGAGTCGACGCTGTTCAGCAGAAAACCCTAGCCGTTTCGTATTGGGTCGTATTTAAGGGTTGTATGTCGTCATTTCAGGTCTTTTGGCCGATTGTGGAGAACCCTAGACGACTGTGGCATTCGGAGCAAGCTTGAATGCCATTATTGGCTTTGAAGGAATTGTGGTGCAAGAAGAGGAAGGATTTTGGCCAAAGGAAGAGTAAGGGGATCGAGCTCTGAGGTTTGGGGACACAGAAAGTATGTTTTCAGGTAAGGTTTCGGATCATTCCTGCTATTTTGATGTGTACACGAATTTAGGGTTTATGAAACCCATTTGGAGATTTGATGGATTATTATGTTGTTATACAAAGGTTTCTACCCTAGTAATAGGATGATTAGAGGTCCAGAAGTCCCATGAGTGTGTATCTCGGGAAAAACGTATCTCAGTAAGCAGTTGGATCGACTGCATGGCGTGGACTCGCCGAGTCGGATGATCAGACTCGGCGAGTAGCTTGAAGATTCACTGGGACTCGCCGAGTTGTTCTTCAGACTCGGCGAGTGGAGTCGGGGTGGCCCCGCGATTCTTCCAGGAGTGACTCGTCGAGTCAAAGAGGATACTCGACGAGTAGAAGGGGAATCTCAGAGGATAGAAGGACGACCAGACTCGCCGAGTCGCCAGGGAACTCGCCGAGTCCAGTCGAGCTGACAATGGACTGTTGACCAGAGTTGACTGGTGTGATTTCTTAGGGTCAGTTAACGTGGAAGATAGAAGAATTAAATAAGGGATATATGATGTTACAGGGAGCTTGTAGCTCGGAGGATCAAGTGCAAGGGATTTTAGGAGTTGCTATCTTCCAGTGTCTGCGAGGTGAGTCTTCTCACTATACTGTACCCGGAAGGGTTTGACTGTGTGACCGGAAGGTCGGATATGATATGTGATATGTATGCTATATGTGGTATGTTGTATGTTATATGTGCTATGTATGTTACGGGCCGGAAGGCGAATATATTATGGGCCGGAAGGCGATATGATGTGTGATGGACCGGAAGGTCGGCGTGGGTAAGGCCGGAAGGTTTACCCAGCAGGGACGGAAGTCCCCAGAGACACATGGACCGGAAGGTCGGGCCGGAAGGCAATGTTATGTGGACCGAATGGTCCGGGCCGGAAGGCGTATGTGCGTAAGTTGTATATTGGGGAACTCACTAAGCTTCGTGCTTACGTTGTTTATGTTATGTTGTTTCAGGTTCTTACAGTAACGCGAGATGGCAACGGTTCGATTGTACACACCGAAGAAAGAGTTGTGTTTTGGAGGATCCTGGTCTTCTATTATAATGAAAATGAAACTATGTTTTGTAATTTGAATGCGAATCAGATTTTAAACAAGTGTTTTTAATATTAAATTGATTATTTAAATGAAAATTTTGTTTTTGGAAATCTTGGTGTTACACTTCTGCCAGCCTCTTTGCGGAAGAGCTCTCACTGATAGCAAGAAAATAAGCGCTCTTCGTCAGCCGATCGACGATCACCCAAATTGCATCGACGCCTCTCGCAGTCCGCGGTAATTTGGTGATAAAATCCATGGAAATTTGTTCCCACTTCCACTGGGGAACCTCAAGCGGCTGCAACTTGCCATGCGGACACTGGTGCTCAACCTTAACCCTGCGATAGGTCAAGAACCTCTCTACAAACCAAGCCACATCCCTCTTCATATAGGGCCACTAATAATCTCTTTTCAGGTCCAAATACATCTTAGTGGCCCGTGGATGGATCGAAAACCTCGACATGTGCGCCTCCTCCATCAAAATAGCACGTGCCCCACCCTCAAATAGCACCCAAATCTGGCCCGGGAAGGTCATAAGCCCCCGGCTATCGGCAATGAACTCTGATATCTGCCCAATCACCCGCTCTTGCTTGCGGTTTTCCGGTCTCATCGCCTCCACCTGGGCCTCCCGAATGGTGTCCAACACCGGAGTCATCACTGTCAACCTCATACAAACATCTCGCAAATGGTCACTCTCTGCCCTGCGACTAAAGGCATCGACTACCACGTTAGCTTTGCCCGGGTAGTACAAGATCTCACACTCATAATCCTTTACCACATCCAACCATCTCCTCTGACGCATGTTCAGGTTGGGCTGATCCATCAGATACTTCAAGCTCTTGTGGTCCATGTATATGGTACACCGAACCCCATACAAATAGTGACGCCGGATCTTGAGGGCGAACACTACAGCCCCCAACTCCAGATCGTGCGTAGGGTACCTCATCTCATGAGGCTTCAGCTGCCTCAATGCGTATGTTATCACATGCCCTCTCTGCATCAGCACTGCACCCAGTCCCGATATCGATGCGTCATAATATACCACAACGTCCTCCATTCCCTCCGGAAGGGCCAACACTGAGGCTTCGCACAATCTCTGGTGAAGTGTCTCGAATGAGGCCTGCTGCTCCGGGCCCCAACTGAAAGCCACGCCTTTCCGGGTCAGCCTGGTGAGAGGAACCGCAATCCTGGAGAAATCCTGAATGAACCTCCGATAATATCCGGCCAACCCCAGGAAACTCCTGATCTCCGAAGGGGATCTCAGCACCACCCAACTAATCACCGCCTCAATCTTGGCCGAATCGACCAATATCCCATTCTAGTTGATGAGGTGCCCTAGAAACTGGACCTCCCGTAACCAAAAATCACACTTGGAGAATTTGGCGTAAAGCCTCTCCGATCTCAGAACTCTGAGGATCTCCCTCAAATGCTCCTCATGATGCTCTCTGGACCTCGAATACACCAATATATCATCAATGAACACGATCACCGAACGATCCAACATCGGCCTGCACACCCTATTCATGAGATCCATGAACACTGTCGGTGCATTGGTGAGCCCGAAAGGCATCACCACGAACTCGTAATACCCGTAACGAGTCGTGAACGCTGTCTTCTGGATATCCTTATCACGCACCCTCATCTGATGATATCGAGACCTCAAATCAATCTTGGAAAACCAAGACGCTCCGTAAAACTGATCGAACAAATCGTCGATCCTCGGTTAGGGGTAACGGTTCTTGACCGTCAGCTTGTTCAACTCCTAGTAATCAATGCATATACGGTGTGAACCATCCTTCTTCTTGAAAAAAAGGATCGGCACTCCCCACAGCGAGTTACTTGGCCGTATAAACCCCTTCCCCAGCAGCTCCTAAAGCTGCGAGGACAACTCCTGCATCTTTGGAGGTGCAAGGCGATAGGGCGCCTTAGCGATAGGCGCTGCCTTCAGAACCAAATTGATACGAAACTCCACCCGCCTCTCGGGAGGCACACCCGGCAACTCCTCGGGGAAAACATCTGGGAACTCACGCACTATCAGGACCTCATCGACCGACCTTGGTCTCTCCTCCTACCCTTTTATCTACCACATAAGCGACAAACCCACTACAGCCTTGTTGTAGACTCTTCCTTGCTCTCGCGGCTAAACAAAATGCCGACCCAGATCGGGTACCCTCACCATAAACCGTAAGAAATCTCCCACTAGGGTCTCGTATGGTCACCAGCTGTCGCTCACAGTCGATAACCGCTCCAAATCTGCTCAACCAGTCCATGCCCACGATGACACAGATATCTCCCATAGCAATCGGGACCAAATCAATCGAAAAATCAACAAAGAATATCTCAAGTACACATCCTTGAATAACATCATTGGCATACACTGCTCTCTCGTCAGCTATGGAAACTCGCAAAGGTCGACTCAACGCCTCACGACGAATACTGATGTGCTGACTAAAGGCTAATGACACAAAGTACCGACTTGCACCCAAGTCAAATAACACCAAAGCAGGCACATAACACACAAGAAATGCACCTACGCATATCACAATATAAGCATAACACCACAAACTCAGAATAAACATATGAAAGAATACATACCAGCCACAACATCGGGTGTTGCGCGGACCTCTTCCGATGTCAACTGACAGAATCTCCCGCGAGCCTTCGGCGCCTCGACCTTCACCGGCTGACTCTCTGTAGCTTGAACAGCAGCAGGGACAGACCCCTGAGAAGCTCCCTGAGCTGACCCTCGCAACTGCGGACACTCGGCCTTCCGGTGTCCAGTCTGGTTGCAGTGAAAACAAACTGCAAACCCATTGGGGCAATCCTTGGCCATATGCCCCTCCTTGCCACACTTGTAACAAGACCCTGCTCTACACACCCCCCTCATGACTCTTGCCGCACTTGCCACAAGTGCGGCCCTTCTGGTTCCCTAATCTCGAATCGGCGGGCTTAGCCCGCTTGGCAGCCGGCTGGGACTACGCCGGTCGCCGATCCCTCCCCTGAGACTCCGCCTCCTCCCTGGCCTGAGTCTCTAGCTCAATCTCCCTCTTCCGGGCATTTGCCTAAAGCTCGGCAAGTGTCCGGTACGTCGAGTTCACTACATACTCCTGTATTTCTCTCCTCAAAATGCTCAAATACCAGCTCATACGTGCCTGCTCAGAAGAGACGTGCTCAGGGCAGAACATCGCCCTCTGATGAAACAACCTGGTGATCACAGTAACAGACTCTGTACCCTGCTTGAGGGTCAAGAACTCCTGGGCCAAACGCTCCCTTTCCACCAGGGGAACGTACTCATCACGAAACATAGTGGTGAACCTCTCCCAGGTCACCGCATCAAGATCTGTAGAAGAATAGTGCGTTGTCACAAACTTCCACCAATCCTTCGCCCCCAAGCAAAGCTGGTTCAGCGCGAACTGAACCCTCATATGCTCCGGACATGAACATTTGTAGAAGCACCCCTCAATGTCAGAGATCCACCTCATCGCAGCTATCAGATCCTGACTCCCATCAAACTCTGGTGGCTTCGTGTTGCTGAACTCCCGGTCCAGCAACGTGTCACCCCCCCTACGGCCTAGCAGCAGTAACGGCCGCAGTGGCTGCAGCAACAGCAGCATCAGTAAGAGCAGCATAACGCTCATCAAAAGTCTCGATCAGGGTGGTCTTGACAGATGTGAACATCTCTGGAATATCAGCGTAGATGGTAGCAGCCACCTCATCATGAATCATCTGGCGGAGCTCCTCATCGCTCACACCCCCCGCACTAGTCCCTGTCCTGTGGCGTGTCCCCACCATGATGTCTCTCTAAAATACAACACAAGATATCAGAGACTCGCTCGAGTGTACACACACTCGATATCCCATTCCTACTTGATCCCTGGTACCCTAAGGATTCTTACTTGGGTTGCGCACTGATCCGGTGCCTTCGGTAGTACGGGCCCAATACTACCGCCCACACTGCATCAATATTCACCCCAAGTCCTCCTCCTGGATCCCAAATCCCAAGTACTCTACTCTCTCTATGCATAGTCTACTCTCAAGCACATCTCTCATAAGCTCCTCGCTGCTATCTATTCGCTCTCAAGCATCTCCTAGCAGCAAAATACCTAGGCTAAGGCATCACAGATTAGGCCACTCTTGTCCTAATAAGAATACCTTGCCTACTATAGCATGCATATCATATCATAACATATCTCATAACTCATAATGTAAGGGTATTTTGGAAAATCACCATTCGGGCGCTGGCTGATCGTACACACTGCTCTGCTCTGCTCTTTCAAAAACTTTTTACTCTTGAGAAAATTTTTGTAAATTTTATTTTGAAAATCCCTCAAATCCTCAGTTTGAGTTCAGATACGCCCGAAGGTGCACCCAAATCCCTCAAACCAAGGCTCTGATACCAACTTGTAACACGCGAATTTTCAAATAAATTTTCACATTTTAAAAACACCTTTTCATTCATAATTGTTATAAAACATCACTGTATCACATAGTCAAATCATAACATCACATCCCAAGATCATAATATAAAAACTCCTCGTGTGTGTACTGATCAAGCTGGCGCCTTCCCGTGATCCTCACTGGTACCTGAAACACATAACACAACGCTGTAAGCATAAATGATTATTGAATTCCCCAAAATACCACACACATTACATACTAGCCACTCGAGGCTATAACCCTGTTTGACCCTCTAGTCAATGTGTCTCAGTGGGACCCTCTAGTCCCACAACTCTGTGGGCCCTCTGGCCCTAACTCTGTGGACCTTTCGGTCCTATCTCTGAAAGCTCTGGTACATACATGGCATAAATCACATAGAAATCACATCACACAAAAGCATACAAAATACTCTGTCGCATAACTCTAATTACTACTCTAGGTAAAGTATAATGAGAAGACTCACCTCTGGTAACTCGGTAAAATCTCGATCTTTGAAAAATCCGATCTAGCCTCCGCCTAATCATATGAATTAAACACTCTAAATCAATACATCCCTTAAGGCTTGGCTATTCCCTCTCTTAGTGCTCTCAGAAGGGTAAAATGCTATTTTACCCCTCTCATGGCTCAAAGACCCTAAAGTTGACCAAACCCTAAAAGTCAACTCCCTAGGTTACGCTGAGCGTACCACACATGTACGGTGGGCGTACCCGGTGTCTTCACAGAAAACGGGGTGCGCGACCCCTTATGTCGCGCGTACTAGGATTACGCCCAACGTAACTCCTAGTTTCAGACCCTAAGCATTTTGGGGTCTTAATCAGTTAAGACCCACGTCAAACTTCTAGATCTGACCATTTATAAGCCTCTTAATCCATAAAGTCTGTGACTTTAAGCCTTTGCATGGCTGTACAAGTCACTAACACCCATAATACTCCACTTCCTAACACTAGAAAGCTCAGTACTCAAGCATGACCTCATATCTACGACCAACATGGAAACTTTATGGATTTATAACACAAATACCACTGAAATGGGACACATCTAGGTCCATGGAGCACATTACACTCATAAAATCTCCACCTTTGGGACTTTTAACCTTAAAATGGTCCATGCAATCATCTAACCAAATAAGGAGGAAGTTTTGAACTTTATACCTCTAAATGCAGCTCCTTCCTCTGTATATCTCAGATCCAAACTTGCACTTCAAGCTCTAGTCTCCACAAGCTCCTCTCCTTCTTCTTTACTAACACACCAAGGCACTTTTAGCTCCAAAACACTCACTCTCAAGCTAAGGACGATTGGGAGGCTCTCTTAGGGTTTTACTCACTAATATGGAGGCTGAGAAATGAGCCTTAGCATCCATTATATAGTGCACA